>NW_005054302.1:16273432-16308448 GCF_000277835.1 Geospiza fortis
GCACAACTAGTAAACTATTGTACTCATAGTATAAAAAATTATTGCACTTTAATCTTAGACAAGGAGCATTTTCAGGGTAATCCCAACAGGTTTACCATTCCAATTAAAAAATAATGGCAACTTTCATCACGATTAGGTTTTCCAAATAATCCTTTTATTATTGTTATTATTTCATAGGCTTTTTCATTAGCATCTAATAGGCAGAGGTTTCCATCATGATCTGTCCTGCATCCTGCAGTTCTCAGGTCTCTGTGGCACACAATCTTCTGCATGGCCAGCACCAGAGAAGCTGTGAATGGAACAGAATATCTGCATGTTGCAGAAAATGAGGTGGGGAGGAGAGGTGTGCAGTGAAAACACATTTCACAAAAATAATATTGCCTCAAAACCAAGAATAATAAAAAGAATTTTATTTCCCTACCTCTGTGATTGAATTTTTAGTGTTGTTCCATACATCTCTTAGACTGTATATAAGTAAAGGGTTTCAAAGTGCTTTATGTATAAATAAGGAATACTAGTCCATTTTATATGATGAGAAAGAGGTGACGGTAAGGTGAAATAATTAGGTAGGTGAATGGCAGAGGTTGCACAACCAAGCTCAGCATAAAACCTTTTCCTCCAATACTTGAAATATATCTTTGGACCATGTAAAGGTGGTTTGGGAGGAGGAATAAAACTCCATTTTTTTTTTCTTCACTGTCACTGTGTTGTGGTAGGCAAAATGTTGGCTTTGTACTGGTGAATGCTCTCATGAGTTTGTATGCTATTTGAGATTAAATTAGATTCTCTTAGTGAGAGAGTATTCTTTTTACGCTAGCCAGGAGAGAGAAGTTTTGATTTTCTTCATAAAAGCAGGACAGAAAAATATCCAATTTTTCACTCTATTTAAAATAAAAGTCCTAAATAATGTGAGTTTCATGAAGATTTGCCCACAGGACCTTGAAGTCAGATATACAGAAGGCATTGCTAAATATATATGGTTAGAAAATGTGTGTTGTGGTTGTTTCTGTCTGCCTTTGGATAAGTCATTGGACTCAGTGTTTGGCTCAGTTACAGTGGATTATTCTACATTTCTTTCTCCAAGCAGCCATGCTGATTGTGCCCAAGCACTGTAGCCTGCCTAAATGCTTCCTTTTTCTTCTTGTCTGTAGAAATACTTGACACTCCCTGGCTGAATGAGGCCCATGGCTGTATGGCAAATGTCATTCTCCTGCAAGTGCAGAATAAGTTCAGAAATGTTTGGCTTTGCTGCATTAGTGTCAGTCTTACGTAAGTGAACAAACAAGAGTCAAGTCCATAGTAAGCCCCAAGGCAAGATATTGGCAATAGCAGCAACATCTTTGCAATGTAATCCAGCTTTTAGATCTAAGTCAGTAATAGCTTTCTTTATCTTCAGGCACAATTGCATGGGCCTGAATCTTCATTTGCATTTATAATTTAAACATGTATGTGTAGATCTTCACGTGTGATAACAGTTGATTTTTAAAGGGATGTAAGGTCGCATGAGAGAGAAAATGAAGGTGCTTGGAGTGCCTGGCACAGTGCTAGAGATGTCACAGGAGCTCTCTCCTTATGAGATTGCAGGCAACACTAGAAAACAGGGTTTCAGATAACCCATCATGGGTTGAAAATAGGAACCAGATCTCTCTAATGTTACTGGCTTTTTCCATACAAAGTGGATAAAACATTTTTACATAGTGTAATATAGGACAAAGACTAATTTTGAAGCAGGAGCTTCTTTTCAAAGTTTCAATGTTGATAATGTTAGCAATCTTAATGCTAGTCAAACCACATTTGGGATTCAACTTTCACAGTCAGATAATTAGACAAAAATCTCACCCTTCATTTAAAAAGGAAATTATTCTCAGATTTTCCAGTCAGAAGGAATGAACTTGAAACCATGTCCTAATTCTGCAAGGAATTGTTAAGATCCAGGAGAAAACCTTCTACCTCTTTTCTTTTCTTTTCTTTTTCCCCGCCACCTTCTTGCTGAAATTTCTATTGGCACATAAATATGTATAGACTCAGGAAGACTGTTATGTGTAAGAAAAGATAACATTTTTTTGGCCAATAATTGGCCAAAAAATGTTATCTTTAGGAAATGTGTCAACCCTATTGGATGGCAACACCACCATAAATGTCTCTTCATCTACTTGTTGGATTTTCTCACCCTATAGCCTCAGCTCCCCTGTCCATTTTTCTAAGAGGACTACAACAGGTAGAAGTTAATGGATAACAACAAAGTATTCCTACTGGGTTTCAAACTGGCATGGCAGCTTGCTTCTTTGCTGCCTGTTCGTCAAGTTACTTCCCTTCTCTCCAATTTTGTTTCTTCGCCTGTAAAATAGCCTCCTTCCTAAAACACTTTTGAGTTCCACAGGTTTCTGAAAAAGCAGAATATGAAGAGTGGAGCTGATATGTTAGAAAGGAAGGGTAGCCACTTTGGCAAGGAAAAAGGGGGAAGCAGAGGGTTCTTAAATATAACATAAGAAAAATAGAGTGAGCAACAAGCTAGGGAAGGAGGGAAGTTGAAAGCAAAGAAAATGGATGGATGTGAGAGATCAGTTTAATGTGGGGGCTTTTAGAGGATAATAGCTAAGTAACAGAGGAACCTGCATTGGTCAGCTCTGAGGCTACAGAGGAATCATAGGATTATAAGTCTGAAAGAGGTTCAAAAAACCCCAGGGCAGGATCAGATGTATCTCTGTCATTTCTGGTGCATGTTTCTGTAATTTGTTTTGAAGACTTCCTTTGATGAGGACTCCACATACTTCTTAGATCATTTATCTCTGTGTTTACCTTACCCTTAGGAAGTTCCTCTCATTGAAATAGTCATGTAGGGAGAAAATGAATGTCATTTAGGACTGAAGGAATTTAAACATTGTGGTGCCCTGCATATTGACATATGATAGGTCAGGGAGCAGAGTCAACAAATATGAGCCTTTAAAATTGGCTTTCAGAAAAAAAAAATCCTGTCACTTTCTTTCTTTCTTTCTTTCTTTCTTTCTTTCTTTCTTTCTTTCTTTCTTTCTTTCTTTCTTTCTTTCTTTCTTTCTTTCTTTCTTTCTTTCTTTCTTTCTCTCTTTTTCTCCCTTCCCTTCCCTTCCCTTCCCTTCCCTTCCCTTCCCTTCCCTTCCCTTCCCTTCCCTTCCCTTCCCCCTTCACAGCTTGTCTTCTTCTTTTTTTGGACTTCATGAGCGTTTTATTGGAAAAGAAGGGCAAGAAGCTGTTAAAGCACTTTCTACTTTCATGATGATTATGCAGGACTGAACAAAACTCTCAGGAACAGTCATGTCCAAAGGTGACCAGTTCATCCATTCTGCTCCATCCATTCTACATACATTAGTTTTTCTAGCCACTGAATTGTCATTATTAAAGGCATCAATACAAAACAAATGCTATTCATACCAACATCTACTGCAGAGCAATCTCACCTGCACTTGCTATGGCTTTAAAGTACTGCATGCTTCATGCTAGCAGGCTCTAACCACAAAGGACCAGTAAAAAAGCTCTTTCTGTCCGACATGAATTAGGATGCTCAGTTAAAAATTCATAGGAAGATTACATAAAACCATATGCTGCCTTTGTTTTTCCCCTTTTGCATTAAAAATGTACAGCTGCTCTGCATTAGACATTCCATTAGCCTGTGAGTCTCACAGTCTGGGCTTTATAGTTAATGATGGGGGGAGGACTAACAGAGATGGGAGAAGGGAGAGAATGAAAGTGTTTTAGGCCAATATTGAAGGCTTCCTCAAAAAAGATAGCATATAAGGTGGATGGAGAGTTTAAGTGTGGGAGTAGAAGGCTTGCTGAAGAGAACTACATAAAAGAAGAGACCTGTTTTCGGAATTACTGGCTTGCTCTCAGAACCCCTGAGTAGCATCAGCAATAATTAAAATGATATAACCTGTTTCCTGTGGTCATTTGGGAAGAAAAAAAAAAATCTATATTCCAAATGGAGTCAGGAAATGTTTAGACTCCTCTAACAGTGTTAAGTCACAGAGAGTTTTATGGGCACTCCATTTCTTCTGCAAGAGACCCTTTAATTTAGTTGGAAGTCTTGAAGGGTCCAGCTTTATTATTAGATAATTGACTGTGTTGGTCAGTTAATTGCCTGGGATTGAATATATGGCCACCTTAATGTACTAACAAAGTGAATCATTTAGCAATAACCTTTCTATACATTGTAATGAGATCCATTCTAAAGTCTTCTTGATGATGTTGTGTCAGTAAGTGTCCTAGAAGGCTCCATAGGGAAGCTGGTAAAGATGCTGGTGGGTATAGGTGTTTGCAGTATGACAGTCACAGGCTCAATAGCAAGCAAGCGAGCTGCAGAACAGTCCGCTTACACAAACCAGCCCTGAGTCTGTCTTTGCTCACAGGGCAGAAGCAAAGAGAAAAAAGGAGTGATGAGTTTTATTTGCGTTGTGGACTTAGGTCTGTGTGTTCAGCCATTCCAGCTGGCATGTGCCGTGTCTACACAAAAAAAACCCAAACCAAACACATCTAGTAATCCAAACAGCATTTAAAATATCTTCAGCAGACAAAGAAAAGAAGTGTTTTGTTCATCATTTATGAATTATGAAGGGGTTGTTTCATGTCCAACCTAGGCATATTTCAAGCTTTTTATTTTATTTATTTATTTTACCTCAAATACAATAATGAGATACAGCACCAGAGTCTGTTCCCCCTCTATATGGCTGATCCCCAAAGACTCATCTTGTATTTTCTGAATATGTTTATTTCTTCTTCATCTTACCCAGTATTAAAAATCATAAACATTGTGCCTTCTTGGATTGATTATGATTCTTTGCACTTACACAAGATGAGAAAACGAAGCAAAGAATTTTTTTGGGGTTGAGTCACAAATAAAATTTTAATACAACGTATTATGAAATGTGTGGTGCAGTCACCATTGTTAAGCTGCATGTTTAATTAACTGTTGCCTGAATGCAGGTACTAAGCAACAAGAACACAGGAGCACATTACAGTGTCTTAATTAAATTATATGCTGTATGGTCATATTTAATTGCGCACAGAACATGCTTTCTCCTTCCTTTTATTCCTCTGTCTTTTGTTTCTACATCATCAAGTAGATGGAGTATATTCAAGGTACACATTATTCACAAGAAAGTAAGGAGGTTTTCCACACAATTTTTGGGGGAATGAATAATGAATAAAATTCTTCTGGTGCTTTGTTTCTTTAAGCATGAGACAGGATGAACATCTGATATGGAGCATCACAGCAAGTAGCAGAAATGGTACCTCAGTTCAGACCATACTGTCTTGGAATTTAGACTGTGTATCATGCATCAAACACAGCTCTCTGCATTGTCTTCTTGGTCTAGGAAATAATTTCATATGTGAATGAAGGTAATGCCTATGAATTTGTGGCTGATGACTGGTTCTTTTGGAGTATTACACAGGCTGATTGGTTTCTAATAGTTTAGACAAGTATATAGTTTTTTTTAGTTAGAAATGCTGGAATCAATCACTGAAATAAACACTGTGGATAAAACAAATATCAATAAAGCATATATTTCAAATCTAATAAACCCTAATAAAGGTGCAGAATGAAAAGAATCAGTTTGGAAAGCTGTGAGCTTGGTTACAACCCAGAGCAGATGTCATGGCCAGACATAATCTCTGCTGTCCTAGGGAGCACAGTTGATGTGCTGCAAAACCTACAGCTACAAGAGCTGTGAAAATGGACTTGTTTCTGCAGGTTTTAAGAAAGCATCTTGACTGTTGTGTCTGGGAACACAGCTTTATGTGACTGTGAATTACCTTGAGCAAGTTGCTGTGTGCCAGAGGGATGCAGCACAGCCACAGTTCTCCAGGTCAGTGCACTGAGTGGGAGAAATGCTGATGTGAATTTTGGATGAACTAAAGTGAGGCGTTGCAGTAGTGCCAAGCTTGAACTTGGCCAGTCTTAAAACAGTCTGATACAGCTGGATTTGGTAATACTATTTTTAGCCAAATTTCCCCTTCATGCTACAGGGAACCCTTTGCTTTGCTGCCAAAGCTGGTTCCTTCCAATGGGTATATCATAGTCTACACCTCAGCCTTGTCTTTGTAGTAGCATCTTAGTCTCTTTGTAGTGACAGAAAAGATTTTAAATTACTAAATTTGTTGTTCACTGGAAATGCTACTTTGCATGTTGATCAGAGGGCTTAGAAGCCTTTCCAGCAGTGTGGTCTCAGAAATAGCATGTTTTAGGCCTTCCCTGTGCTATATCAGATCTAGCTTTTCTCCAGCTAACCTCTTCCATGCTGGAGCATGCCTTGGCTTTTAATGGCTTGAGTAGCCTTCTTCAGAGGCAAGACATGCCCAGCAGTGCAGGGCTGAAGGCTTCTCTTCACTGGTGACTTCATGTACAACGGGGTTGTAGCTGGTGATCTTGCCAGAAATTTGGGGTACAGGAAATGGGAAAGAGGATGGCACAGTGAGTCATGGATGCCTGCAGGAAGAGTATTGGGATAGTGATGGAAGCACGTGAGGTGGTGTCAATCAATATAATTCTCACTGCATGAGACTTCACATGCTCCTGAACTTCTCCTCGTACAGACTTTCTCAGGCTGGGGTTCTGGGGAGTAATGCTACCCTTTTTAACTCTGCAAGCAGAGAAGATGCAAAATAATAATTATTGTAAGGGGAACTTCACCCACAGAGGCCTCAGTCTCTGTCATAGCCTCAAGATGTCAATGTGGACATGAAAACCTGCATCCTTAACAAAGTTTAAGGAAATGTAGCATTGTACCAACGCTTCAAAAAGGGTAAATGGAACAACCCTGGTAATTACAGACATGTCAGATTGACATTGATCCCAGGCAAAATAATGGCTTGGTTGATGCAGCCCTCAAATAGTAAGGCATACAGGAGAGTAATGCAATTAATGCCAATCAATGTAGTTTTCTGAAGAAACTATATTTCTTGTCAAATAATGCTGCTGTCTTTTTTAGGAGATTACAAGTTTGGTGTAGAAAGGTACTAGTTTTTATGTAATAGACTTCTTGACTTTGTACTGCATGGCATGTTGATTAGGAATCCAGAATGATGGAAGCTGAAACCAGAACTCATTAAAATGTTAAAACCTGGATGAATATTATGTGTTAAAATGTGTTTGTGAATGGGAACATTAAGCTGGTCTGTTTCTAGTGGGTCAAGTACATATGATTTGCTGAATTTCAGCTTTTTGATAATTCTAGGAAGAACACAGAAGAAGATGTACTCATTACTGATACAATTTTCAGATTTCATGTTTTGAGGGAGTGATACATCATGAATAGGACTGATCAGTGATACAGAACAATCTGGATTGCTTGATAGCAGGGTATGAGACAAAAGTAAAGTCAAATGTGTGGGAACAAAGGCCACAGATTGGTTCTATTTTTAGAGTCAGTGATTCAGAGATATGCTGAGGTCCTAGTTTATCACTCACAGAACACTGATGCCAAAAATATGTGACATAGGTTTTGGGGACCTTGAATAAAATTAACTGTGTAATCTTTGAGATTTGTGCTGATGAGACTGTTATCAGAATATTGCCTGTGGCTTTTACAGGGATGTTTAAAAACTGGGGATGATTCAGGCAAAATTCCCAAGAATGATTAAGCAATTGAGAGTCATGCACATAATGGAAGATTTCAGAATACCATAAATACAGTTTGAGTTAAAGAAGCAGAAAGAGGCTTGATTAGGTTCTTACATATACTTTTTCAGAAAATAAACATTGCAAATGGCTCTTCAGTCTGTTGAAATGAGCTGAGAGTAGCTTGATGCAGCTTGAACCGAGACGACCTCAACCTTGAAATTAGGCACCAATTTCTCAAGGATTGTATTTAATCCTGCAAATAACTGGGGATTTTAGAATCAAGGTAGGATATCTTCTTAAAAGATAAGATCTAGTTCAAAGCCATTATGCAGGAATGAATAATGGTGATTTTGAAGGTCCTTTAAAATCTATGAACCTGTGAGTATCAGTGTATAGCAACTACACGTGTTTTTGCCAGAGTCTGTGGTAAAGTTTGGATTAGCTTCATGGATGAAAGATCCATGCGCTCCTTATGTTAGCTCATCCTGCTCCTCACACTGAGGTCTCTTCTGTGGCCACCTGTGCAGTAACACATCACTGCCTCCTTTTCTACTGAGGAAAAAATTGACCTGTTCAAGAAGTGTAGGTCTCTGAAAAAGCCCTGCCAGAAAGACAGGGATGTATAAAGCATTTTATAAAAACACTGTTAGATTCTTTTTGCTCTGGGCAAGAGCTGCTAGAATTTGATGCTAGCCTCAAGTGGCTCTCGCTTTGGACCCTCTCTTGTTCCTTTCTCTATGGCCCAACTTCCATCACATTTGAGCTGAACTCCCAGTTTCTGACTGCACCATATAGAAAGCAGTAGAATAATAAGTGATCAGAGCTAGAGTCTTTTGCCTATATTTAACAGTGTTTCTTCAGCTGTCTACCAAAGAGTACTCTTGAGAGGACACAGAGATGAAAATCCTAACTCCTCCTAGTGATGTCTACACCTAAATAATTGGTTAAATAAATGCATGCCCCTACTAATAGTGAGAGCTGTTTAGGAGAAGATTGCAGCTGATGTCATATCCCTAAACCTTGATAGATACTGGGTATTTAGCAGGAATCCTTTTAACCTTGTACCTAGAGGAAAACAATCGCTTGGCTACTGGGAAAGAGCTTCAGAATGAGTTACACTGAGTATTTTTCCGTAAGAGCATTCTTTGCTTCCCACCCTTGATGTTTCTCTTTCTGGGAACCTTTGCCCATATGTATGAATCTGAGTTCAGTAATAATATTTAGCTCTCATGGCATCAAGAGTTGTACACTTAATCTCCAAAGCACTTTCTGAGCATTAATTAATTAGGTCTCTCCTTCCTGACATGTGGTAAAGCTTTGCTATCATCGTCTTCTCACTTAGAAGGCACAGAAAATTTGTGATTTGCCAAGGGTCTCCTCAGTAACCAGTGTTAGAGCCATAATTAATGTTGTGGCTCCCAGTTCACTGTCCTTCGCTCTGATCCTTTAATGTCTTGATAGTGTCATTCAGGAAAAGTGGTTTAGAAGAAACAAGTATCAAGGTAATTTGCTAAGAAGGTGAAGCCAAGCTCTGTGTAGTCTGTTGTGCATTTTGTCATCTCACATTATTACTGGCTGTATTTGCCTGGTTTATACATCCCCCAAATTATGCCTGAGCTTTTCTAAGAGATTGGTTGTTATTGTGGACCAAACCCAAACCAGAGAGAGTGCTGAAATTAAACAATGTGGTCAGTCACGCTCGATTCTCCAGCCCAAAACCCATCCGTGTTTAAATTGGTGGAACGGTTGTAGTTTTGGGGTCTGAGTCGATCGTTTATTAACCTGAGGAATATTTTAAGCCCCATGTGGTTTCATACCATAAGAAAACAAGGATCATGATACTAAATGTGCTGGATGGTGGTGTATGTAAGAAAGGATGTGCTTTTCTTTCTTTTTTTTTTTCTTTTTTATTCTTTCTTTCTTTTTGCCTGCATCTGCTCTTACAAACCACATTGTCCCTCCTTGGTGCCAGTGTGCTTGCCCCTGTTATGACTTTGAGGCTGGATAGCAGCAGTGTGCATGATAGTATCAAAGCCCAGGGACAGCTCTGGTAATTTGAGACTCATTTTCCTTCATCTGTGAACAGGAGCAGACTATTATCAACTTGATCCAGGGCTGTCTGCGTGCACCATCCTGCCCATCAGCAGCAGGAAGGGATTCCATGTGGGTATTTCCCTTCATTTCTGGTTTGAATATCACAAGCACTTGTTTTGGGTACTGGTCACCCTTGAAAAGACCAAAGCTGCCTTAGCAAGCACTGATCACAGGGGGCTTCACTAAGTAAAAAGGTCACAACTCAGATTTCCTCTTAGGTTTTCTTTCTGCAGAAAGGAAAGTCTTGGAAAGGGAGAGGAACATTTCTAATTTTGGTCCTTTTGTCTCTTTCCTGTTGCTAGAGATGATACAGAAGATTCAATGCCCTTTTTCATGAAAGAGAAGCTGAGGCTGTTAGCAAGTGATGTGGGCTGATGGAGCCCACTCACTTCTTCCCTGCAGAGGTGGGTGTGAACAGCTGTCCCACTGACACTACCACATCTCTTTACCAAAGCTGCACAAAATGAAGTAGTTTAATATCTCAGCGTTGAGCTCTCACTGCTGTTATCACTACTTTTATCACCAAGGTTCGAGCTCCTGTCCCTCCCATATTGCTGCTAAATTTCTTTGGTAGAAGAGTGTGGTCTGTAGGGCCAAGGAGAAGTGGCAGTATAATGAAGTCTGTGAAAAGCTCATTGTGTGTCCAGCCAGTTCCACAAGTTCTTTGGGCCTTTGAGTTGGGTTGTTGTCCTTAAATATACTTGTATCCAGAAGTTTGCAAATGGGGTAAAAGTGAAACAAGAGATAAAGTTCTCTTCCATTGTCTGGGAGGCCTAAAGGTCTTTACCCAAACTGAAGGCTTGACTTTTGTGCTCAGAGATACAAGATGTTGTTTCTTCTGGACAAGCAAATTATCTGTATGCTTTCTTTGCCTATTACCCATGGTGGGGGGTGAATGATAGATGTATGCAAGCACCTGGACTTGGACTGAGACTGTCAATCCATATCTTAGGCGGCAGAGAGTGAGAAGCAACTAGTAAAACAATGATCCTGGAATATGGGTTTGACCTTCACGTTGCCTTACAAACCCCAGACTATCATGGTTCCCTCCTACAGTTATTCTAATGAGCTGAAAAAATGGTTTTGGACGTACTTCTAGAGTGTTGTTGAGTCATAAATACACTCTAAGTGAAGACTACATAATGTTTTCCTGTTTGTCCATTAAATATAATAGAGCAGTAAGCCAGTTACCCAGAGGTGAAAGCCTGTGCATTCCATATTGCCAATTTTTACACACGCAAAATGTAAGCACATAACTTAATTCCAGTGCAATTATAGTGCTTTGTTGTGATTCCTCTAATCTGTTTTTCAGTAATTTAGATTCTAAGCAGTCCCTGCTCAGGTCAGTAGTCCGCCGTAGAACAGCCATCCCTGCTTCTTACCATTGCTGGGAACTTTTTCCTCTATAATCACTGGTGAACAGTCATTCTCACCTCTGTGTCCTGGCAGACAGGATGTAATCAGGTGGTTAGACACTGCAAGGATGTTTCTGCAGAGCTGGATCCACATGTATTGTGACTGAGGCCAGATTCCTAGAGTTTGTAGCTCTGGGTCCTTGAAGTTATTCTTATGGGCATCAGTCATCAGTTATAAGGGCCAGGTGGAAGCACATCGCCATCTTAGTTTTATTTGCATCAACGAGTAGAGGAAAGCAGAAATTGAGGTGAAGTACTTTTTCCTGCCATTGTCCTGACAGGAATGTCTGTACCTGGCTGTGAAGTGCACATGCAATAAGCCAAGTGCTTCCTGAACACCTTGGACTTCCAATGCACACAACAAAAGCTTGCTGTGTGAGTCCTGTGTCTTCCTGGGGTTTGCAGCAAGAATCAGCAGTATGACTTTTGCAACCAGAAATTATGGAGTATGTGCAAGTCTGGCATTTCCAGAGGGAAATATTTGCTTTCCATACCTGCACCACAGAGCTGATATGTTCAAGAAAAGTGGAGTTGTCTGTAACTTCCAGCCCTGAGGCAGGCAACTGGATCCCACATCTGATGGGCTGACACACATCAGAAATCTAGAAGAAATGTAAAAATCCTTAAACTTTTTTCCAGAAAAAAATCCAACTTACTCTAGATAGATTTTATATCCAGCAGAGACAGCATCTAGGATACCATGGCCTTTACATTGCTCCCAGTCAGCAACATGTTTTTGCCGTGATCCTGCAAATAGGATGGTCATGAAGCTTTCTTTAAGCCACTGGTCTTTGTTTTTTATTCTCTGGCAGATTTGTCCCACTGCAGGCTAGGACACATAGACTTGATGGTACTGTAAGTAAAACTGCCACAGGCTTTGGACCGAGGCAAATTTGCCTTCAGGGCTTAGGAAAGAGCATCACAGATGGACTTGGAGGTGGATTCACTGGACTAACTGAGAACTAGGTCAGTTTGCAGGGAGGCAAGATATCAGATTTAACACACCAGTGTTTAAACACCAGTCTATCTCTGTATGAAAGACACCGGTCTGTTTCCATAGTTTCTGTTCTTGAACTACATAAGTAGAACCAAGTTAATATCTCTGCTAAAAAGTACCAATTCAAGGGAAAAAAAAAAAACAACAAAACCTGTGGTTTCTTAGATAGTTCAAAACATGCCATGTCTCCAGGATAAATAATTCATTTATTTGTTTAATTCTATTGCATTTCTAACTTTTGGAACTCTATGTTCCTTACAAGATTGAAGGATAATAGAAGAGGCAAGAAAGCAGATTTCTCATGAATTAGCTACTTGTTTCCGCTGTGTAGGTTTGCAAGGAGTATTCAATAGCCACAGAGCCCCTTGGGCAACTTTTTGTTGTTCTTGGTGCACCATTGGCGTGTGTACCTCTGTGAAAATGGTGATATTCAGGTTTTGGTTTTACATGGTCCAAGCACTGTTGCTGCAAACAGCATTACTTTAGTTGCTGTTAATAAAACACTCTAATGTAATCATTACTTACCTGTTCCGGGTCCTCCCAGCAGCAGTCTGGGTAGACATGTCTATACAATTAGAATTAATGCAAACCACTTAAAACTTGAATGCCTAGTTTATTTTCGAATGGGAAGGTCAGCATCATTATCCTTGGTGGATTCAATTACGAAATCCTGCATAATCACAGACCGTGCTTCCTGTCTGCTAATCATGACTTGCTCTGCATACATTATGTGCAAATATAACCAAAACAAGAGATGGCATTTCCATATGTTTTGTGCCTATAATTACTTCTTACAGGTTGTATTTAACTTCCTTAGTATAATGTAAAAACCTTTTATTGGCTTTGTTTTTTAAAAAAACATAAAAGAATAATAAAAAACAGTGGCAAGCAGAAATAGGAAAGCATCTGTATGCAATTAATCCTTCTGCTTCATTTAGACCCCACAGAATCTGTGAACGTAAGTCACAGCAGTAGAACAAAGTTGTTAGAGACATCGCATTTGGAAATGCCTCTCATGAAGAACAGCATGTGTAATTAGTGGCTTTGAAATCACTTTGTTTTGTTTGGTTTAGTTTTGCTTAAGGAAGAGATTTCTAATAAACTTGTATTCAGCATTTTTTTATCATTAAAGCATTTACTGCTACTGTAAACAAATATCCTAATGACAACAACAGGGAAAACTAATACATAATAGAAAATAAAGCTACCTAATTAAATATAAACATCCTCTAATGAGAGAAATTGCATTGTTGTATGGTAATCTTTATCCATAACCATTGTGAAATCAACAGGTGACAGGTGTCTTTCCCAGAGCTCAGTCACTTTTGAGTAAGAGCTTCTAAATATGTGTCTTCTCTGTGCAATATTTAGGGCTTTGGAGGATTAGAAACCGGTAACTTTTTGTATTCTTGAAAATACCATTTTCCCCATGCCTTTTTAGGTATTGGTGTGTAAGTCCATGCCCACACTTGCACAAATACTTTTTGTTGAGCTTGGAACTCTGAAGCATAAAAGTTTGCTTCATTTTCTGCTGTAGATTTTGTTCCTCTGACATCTTCAGGGCATGTGAACATCCTCCCTTGTGGAACACTGTGGTAATATGCCATCTGGATAGAAAAAAATCATGTATTAATATGAGGGAACAGAAGATCTCTAGTTTCTACTGTGCCATGACAGGTATTGTGAAGCTGCTGTCACACCTGGTTCTGTACTTTCCATGAGGTGTGGAAGACTCATCACCCCACAACTCCTGTGTTTGACTAGCACAGAGAGGTGCTCCATCAGCACAGTCTGGTGCTCCTGTCTCCACAAAAGTCCCTGTTATCTGAGGACTGCTCTGAAGCCACTGGAGAAATGAATCTCTGTGGGTGATTCAGCATCGCAGGCCTGCTCACAGCACTGCCACTGCCGCCACAGCAGTCCCCACATGCCATCCAGCACAGGAGGGCAAACAGGTTTTTGAACTTCCTGTAAGAAGTGCATTCACTGTCATGAATGCACAGCAGTGACACATTGGGAAGGTGGGCAGGCTGAGAAGTAGGTTGTGCTCAGGGTTGCTCTTCTGGTTGTAAACCAAGAAACCCTGGTGCAGAGACTGAAATGCAGAACCAGAGAGCTTGGAAGTGTCCTTATGGAATTGCATCACAGAAGAGCAAGGAAATATGGTGGTTGACTCTAGGCAATGCAGCTGTACATGCAAAAACAACTACAAGAATTCTTAAAAATTTATTTTGATTTTCTTACCTTTTAAAATGCTTTGGAAGCTTTTATTCTGAGGCAAAAAGGTTCAACCTCATTAAAAGAACAGAAACTTCTCAAGCAAAAAAGACATAGAATTTCTTACTAAAAGTATTTTTAATGTTTAAGCATTTTCATGCACTTATGTTTTATTAAATTCTGTCTCTGCATTTACCTAAATATTTTTATTTATCTTTTCCTGGGATGAGGTTTGAAGTATAAGCTAACAACAATTATTGGATTTCTTTTGACAAAAGAATTTTGCTAGAGGGGAATTGAGTATGTTTTAAATGTACAAATAAGAGGTAGAGGGTAACAAGTCACAATTAGCATAATTAAATGAATATCAAAATGACATTTTGTAGAACTTCACTCCTGCATGTCATCAATATTTGAGCTATTTTGAGAGCTGAGCATAGGGAAAACTTAGAAATCAATATGGAACAGACTAGACCTGATTCTGGCTTTGCTTTATCTCAGATATAAACCACTATAATTGGATGTAATTGAATTTTGGTGGTGCCCTTTCTTATTGTATTAGGATAATTTATATGAGAATCCAACTCATTAGCTATGGGATTTTGCATATTGGAGAGTGGGATCATGTTTAGCAACAAGCAGCAGTTCATATTCCTTTTTCATTTAAACAGGAATTGTGTAGAACTCCTGCCAGGTAGTACCACTACAGTGTGCAAAGACTTTCCTTGAAACTGAGTTTCCAATAGGTCAATAAATTTTCAAGCCTACAGTAAGAGACCCCCTAAAGCTTTGCAGTCTAAATAACTCCTTGCCTCAAAGAGTTTCAGTGAAGAGCTTTGACAGCTCTTGGGAGAGATATTCTAGGGTGGGATTTACCTCCTCCAGCATCAGACATTCCAGTGTAATTTTCTTCATGTGAGCTCCTCAGTTTAACTCCTGCAGTCAATGGAGGGGCAGAATAGACACTCTTCAGGTACGATTTCTCTGACCCATTTTAGATGTCTCCCTTGGGATGGGATGGAAGTCCACCCCAGAAGCACCTTTCTTTCCTTTAAAGTGGATATCAAAGGATCAGATAAGATGTGAAGTTGTACTTTCTGGGTGTCTAAAGATAGGAGAGATTAATCTTGTCAAAACCCACAAAGCTCACAGTCTTCAGAACAATGCAGCAGAAATGAGACGGATAATGTCCTTTAAAACCTATACTTTAAAATGGTCAGAAACCCCCTCTAGGAGAGTAATGAAAGTTCCTGTAGTAAGTGAAAAATAGAGCTTTGCTGATCTGTTGATGCTGAGCCGTGATTTTTCAAGCTGGAGTAGTGTACAATCATATAATGCTTTGAATTGGAAGGGACATTAAAGAGCATCTAGTTCCAACACTTCTGCCATGGACAGGGACACCTTCCACTAGACCAGGTTGCTCAGAACCCCACCTAACCTGGCCTTGAGCACTGCCAGGGATGGGGCATCCACAGTTTCTCCAGCACTGTGACAGTGCCTCATCACCTTCACAGGAAAGAGTTTCATTCTAATATCTAATTTAAATCTCTCCTCTTTTAGTTTAAAACCATTCCCCTTGTCCCATCACTACATGCCCTTGTCAAAAGTGCCTCTCCAGCTCACTTGGAGCCCACTTAGGTGCTGGAAGGTGCTCTAAGGTCTCCCTGGAGCCTTCTCTTCTCTAGGCTGAACACTTGCAACTTTCTCCAACTGTCTTCAAAGAAGATGTGCTTCAGTCCTCTGAGCATCTTCATGGCCTCCTCTGGAGTTGCTCCAACATGTCTGTGTTCTTCTTATGTTAGGGACCCCAGAGCTGGACACAGCACTCTGGGATGGCTCTCACCAGAGTGGAATAGAGGGGGGCAGCCACCTCCCTTGACTGCCAATTACTCCTTTCATTACTTTCACACTAATTCCTGATGGGGCCACCTAATTCAGTCGTGACCAAGGGGCCACTGTATTGAATTTGGGGACAAACAGGTGTTGGTACAGTGCCTCAAGAAGGTGAAAAGTTCCCTGCAGTTACTCCATGGTGAGATCAGCAAAGCCCTTCTTCTTCTGGTGTCATTCTGCTCCCTCTGGCCCTCAGTGCTCAGTGTAGTGTTGGGAACCCATCTGGCCTTACTGATCTCTCTTTCACAGTGGGGTCAGCCTGTTTCTTCTTGGCAGGAGGTTACTCTTGATCCTACACTGCTGTGAAAGGCTGGGCAGATGAGGATTGCCTACAACACAATGTGTTTTTCTACCTGTAAGCAGAAGTCTGAAGAGACAGAGATTGTTGTGGGAAGGTCAGGTCACACAACTTCCCACTCTGGGGTTAAAAAAAAGAGTAGTAATTCAGCTGTTTTTACAAAGCACCTTATGAATTAATTACAATTTGTATTTTGGGTTGTAATTTATACTGCATATAAAGTTTTATCCTATATAAATCTAAGAATCAGTATTCCTCTGCTACCCTTGCCCCACAAGTGGTACATCTAGTTAGTGACTAACCTTCAACTCCAGGTTTTCTGGTTGTGAATAGTTTAATGACACATGTCCCTTCATCACAGAAATTTCTTGAGACAGTAACACTCCATTTCTATGTATCTCTTTGCAAGCTGCCTTGTATCTGTGACCATCTCTTTAAATAAAAGTTTGCACATAATTTTGTTTTAATATGCACAATTTAGTGAAATGCTGAATATTGATATGCAACACAAAACAAGCTGGTGGCTGTCGTGGTTTGTTCACAGATCATGCTGAAAATTCAGACTTAATTTCTGACCCTCTACCAACTTTACATTCCAGCTAGAACATGTATTTAAATATACTCCACCTGTTTAATGTGCCAGAGAACTACGTTGGTTGGACCTTGCTACCTAAATTAGGGAGACTGTTTCTGCATGTATTAATTGGACTGTGGGATTTAGTTGTTTCTCTGACTTTAAAATCTGGGGCCTTTATGATTCCTTTTAACCTACACAGAGCACAGAAGAATCATTCTAGCAGAAATGCACTGGCAACAGACCATCTGCTCAATCCACTCATAACCTCTTATGCCAGGCAGGAGCTGATGGTCCTAGTGCTGATCGTACACATGATCAGAAACATTCCAGAGTTTGGGTTATGAGGTTCTTCTGAGAAATTTTATATTCATCAGCACTGTCCACCAGCATTGTGTTTGGTTATCTTCTTCTGCTTCACTAGGGAGGAAAGATGCTGACAGCCAGATAAACCTGCTGTCAAAAACCTGAGGGCAGCCTTTTTAGTAGGGTCGATGGTGATAGGTCAAGCAGTAATGATTTTAAACTAAAAGAAGGTATAAATAGATTAGATATAATTAAGAATGCTATTGCAATGAGGATAGTGAAACACTGGCACAAGTTGCCCAGAGAGGTGTCCTATACTTGGAAATGTTTAAGGCCAGGCTTGATGGGGTTTTGAGCAACTTTATCTAGTTGAAGATGTCCCTGCTTATTACAGAGGAAGTGGACTAGATAAGCTTTAAAGGTCCCTTCTAATCCAAACCAAATTCTATGATTTTATGGAAATGGCAGCAGGTTTCCTCTCAAGGCTTTGCTTCTGACATTTCTTGGGATAATGAATGGTTTTTTCCTCCTTTTCCTGACAACAAATTCCAGAGGCTAAGCTGTTTTCTTGACATACATTCCTGGGATGAACAGAACAGAAGCATGGCTTAGTTTTGCTTAATTTGGTTTTTGACTTGCATACAGCATTCTTATTTTTCTAATTGAGCCATCTTCACTGGTTCTGCTGCTCTCACAGCACTACAGGGAAGCTGCTGAGTTCCCTTAACATTAATTTGCTTGTACAAGGCAAAAAAAAGCAAAAATATTCCATTTTTTGCAAATGCAAACTGTGCTGTCTTTCTGGTATACACCAATAGGAAAGTATTTGCAAATGTTCCTGTCTTGGTTGCTGAAACTGCCTCCCCATATGTTTTCCTGATTAAGAAATTCAGTCCACCAAATGGCAGAGTTTGCTCAGCTGGAGTTTGCTGTTTGGTTGGGATTAATAAGCAGTTCTCCTTTTCCCATATATCTTCCTGTTTAGCATAAAAGAAAACAAATTACTTTGGGGCTTTCCTGCTTATTTGTACTTACACAGAAAGTATATTCTGGGAGCTTTTACAGTGCGTCGGCCTCTTCAAAATGCAGCACGAGGCTGCATCAGCCGCTGGTGCCTAACAAGGTCTGTGCCTGGGCAGTGTGAGAGCCAGCTGGTTAAGCCATGAATGCTGAGGGAGAAAGAAATAACTGACTGATCTGGGTTACACAAACTCTTATGGGGATTTATTGGTAGATTTTCTTTAACAAAGACAAGAAGCAGCAAATTTAGTGCTTGGATTGATTGTTCAGGTAGCTGAAAATCCTCTGAGGAGAGGACAAACACTGCCCAGGCCAAGCAGAGCCATCATTTCTCATGCCGTCTTATATGTGTGCCTGTTTCTTTTTTAACTTTTCCCATATGGCAGCTACTTTATAAGCTCCAAAATCTGTTGTTCTGATTCTGTTCAACTTTGAAAATGTCACTGAGTTTGACAAAAGGGTCACACAGCTTTCTAAAAGAGCAGTAAGAGCTAAAGATTCTTAAAGAGACAGATATTTTAGGTGCTGATACCTGCACTTGGACATTGAAAGATCCTATATCTCTCCCAAATCCAGGCTCAACTGAACAGGCTTGGGGTGCCTAACACTAATAGGCCTCCTGTCAGGTTATGAACTTCTTAAAATTCTGTCTTTTGTGACCACTGATCTGACCAAGTCCACCAACAAGCAGTGGCACATGATGAATGTTTTGAGCTACGATGGTTTGATGGTACATTGATAGTATTTCTGATTTTTTCTTCCTCTACTTTAGAATGAAGTTCCTCCTTTTCAACTTTATACATTGATCATTTTATTTTCTGAGTAACTCTGACATGTTATTACATACATACATGTGCTGCAAATACCCAAAGTGATATTTTTCTGTTGGAGCCCACTGTCATATTTCATGTTACAGATTCTGCTCTTTCATAATTCCTTACTTTTTCCTGCTGATAAAGTTTCTGAAAAGAACATTGCATCAGATGAAACTTTCTGATGTTTACTTCTGCTCAGATGTGGAGTTTTTCACTGCCAGGTTGGAAACCAAATTATTTTCAGGCTTTTTCTTACATGTAGAAGAGCCTGAAAAGGAAATAGTGTTCTGTTGCCTAAATAATCTAGATTTTTTGCAATTTTTTTAGTTTTCTGAGCAGACTGCAGGGACTTGGCTAAATGCTTGATTAAATGCTTTGCGATGAGAACTGAGCCCTGAATCCTTACAGCAAAATAGATGAGTAACTTGTTAGCAGAGATTGACCTGAAAGAGATTTCTCTTCCTGACATCCAAATACCTTTGCACTTTAAAAGATTTATTTTAGGATCTGAATTTTTCAGTGGAATACAGCCTATGGCTGTCTGACCATGTTTGATGGGGGTTTATTGTGGTACACGAGACAGCAGCCTGTCTGCAAACCCTTGCAAAGGGTAAATTTCACTGCATGTGGAGGTATCTTTTCCTGAAAACCCCTTTAATCGTCTCAAATCCTTCATGAAAGCATCTTCGGGAAGCATCTGTTTCCAAAAGTGTCTGTTGAATGAAATGTTATGAAGTGCTCATTTAACAGCAGAGCTCACAGAGAGCTGTACTGGCTGAGGGCAGAAGCTGCCGTTTGTGGTACCGGATCTCTGTCCTGCGGAGATGTGGGTGGGAGACAGACACATGGCACAATTCCCCAGAGCACCTCCCAGCAATCTGCTGCTCTGGGATTGCTTGAGCCAGAGGTGGTATCTTTGTGTTTAACAGCCCTTGATGGATTTCTCAGCAGCTGTCTGCTCCTACCTTTGGCATGTATTTATGCAGAAGAACAGGCTCAGAAAGCAGTTGTAGTGTCTTGTTACACACCAGCCAGGAGAAACAGAAAATGAAAACCAAAAAACCTCCAAAGTTAGAATGTTTCCAGACTTTTCCATTTCCAATTCCCATTGTAATTCTAGCATTTAACCAGCCACTTTAGAGCACTTGTAGTCTTTGCCAAGCAGCCATGCAAAGTTGCCAGATTTCATTCTTTTGTCTTGAGAAACACGTTTTGTTGTGCCTCTTTATTGGAAGTAGCGTCATATGGGTGTTTCTTAATATCAGCTGTGTGTGGGAATCTCTGTTGTGCAATCAAAGGATAATTTCCCTCTAAGAGTTACACTGGTCCTTTGAAAGGCTATAGTATTTCCCATTTCATCTGTCTGTAGCCTGTGGCATTCTACAGGGGGAGGAAAAGCTGCAGCAGCAGAGCTTGGTAAACTCTGATATATGGGCTGTTTGGCAGACAGCGTGGGTTTCATGCTGTTACCCATATGCAGAAGTGAGCAGCAAAACCCTGCTGATGAGCTGGTGAATGACCTGGAACTGTCTTGTGAAGGATATTTTGATACAGGACATAAGTGAACAGTAGGAATGTTTTCAATGAAGTGCAATACAATCTTTAAACTAGTGCCTTGGATAACTAAGTGAATGGCTGTTTCTCTTCCATTGAGGCAAACCATCTCTTTTGAACAGAAGATCCCTCTGCTCCAAAACCACCAGCAGTATTTTTTTTCTCTCAGATTTTCTAATTAACACATTAATTAAACTTAAATGTGTAATAATTTTGGCATTAAAGCCACTTAAAATTCTTATCCCCATCTTTTTGCTTCTTTTGCAGAGTCTGATTTTACAGTCAAACAACTCAGTTAAAGAAAGGAAATAACACTTTTAAATCTGCATCATTTAATACACTTATTTAAATTGCAGTGATTCAGATGGTGGTACTGCCCCAACTCATTGAGAATAGTGGGGATCCAGCAGGACTGAGTGCCTGGGAGTACAGAATCTTGCACCAACTTTTCTGCCAAAGACAAAGTATTGTAGGATGACAAATTTGGATTAAATATTCTAGTTTTGATTTTGCTTGGATTTTTCTGCTTCAAGCCTCAGCATGTGCCTAACATATTACTCATTTTCTCCAAGCTAATCTCTTGGGCTAATAGCAGATAAAATCTCCCCCCAAAAATGTTGCCGCTTTCAAAGCATATTTTCATTTGAGTTCAGTGTTTGTTGTTTTTCTCATAATAAGTAGGAAAACCTGAAGGCAACATGACTGTGAACTATTCAAGAGTGGAGTCTTAAGAGCCAGTACTGAGCACCATTAGCACTGGATGAAGATTAATTTGTGGAAATCTAAACTGATTTTGCTTTAGAAGTGTAAGATCTTCAGTTCTGGTGTTAGAAGTGACTGACTTGAGGCAGACTTGAATCCTGTTTCATGGCAATGAATGCTTTGCATTATCAACCCCCTTTGGAAGCATCTCAGCTGGAGCAGCTAAACCCTGAGGCCCTATAAACAACCACACTTTTGCAAATCTTGGATTTCCTTTGGATCCTTCCTCATGACAGCTTTTTCCTTTCTGCTCGATTCTATACCACAGATGCATCTTCTCCCTATGTCTATTCGCCTTCAGGGTAAACATTGTCTTTTATCTGGGTTTGTATGGTAGGCACCATTAATGCTGTTTAGAGTCTGTAAACACTACTGGAATGCACATAAATGAAATCAGGAACTACAGATTAACAAAACCAAACCATTTCAAGAATGAAATAACTTGTGGGAAGCAGGAGATTTTTAAAATCACCTGTAAAAGCATAAATAAGTGCATTTCCAAGGTCTTTAGAGTACTGTTTACTTTTGTAGTTAGAATCTCTGCTGCTGCTTCTTCACAAGACTATTTTTTCTTGCCCTCGAGTTACAGAAATAGAAGTTGAAAGACCTACATAAAATCCCGAGCATTTATGTGTTCTGCCTGATTTGTAAATATGCTTGTAGCAGTGCAGCAAGCACCTCCACGCTTTCTTCCTCTGTTGACAGTCATGCTTGGAGGAGACTTTGCCCCTTAATACAATTACAGCTGCACCACTGTCCTACTTGAATTACCTTTAGAAGCCATCCTTCACTGGATTGCTGAAGAACTCCCAGCCATCAGCCAGCTGTGACAGGAGCACTGTGCTAAGGTTTCATCATTTTCTTGTGCTCTGCCTTCTCCTCTCTGTGCATGATCTGGAGGGTGGTACCCCTCCCCATAGCAGGTGGGTTGGAAATAGATGATGTGTAAGATCTCTTCTGACAAAAGCCTTTCTCTGATTCTATGATTTTTATGATTACTACATCTTAAATTGTAATTTGTCGGGCAGGATTCCTCGCTGGAAGGGATCCTTGTCTTTGTAGATGTACCAGGTGGGACACAGGTACCAGGTGGATCTGCAGCCTTTGTAGAAGTCCAGCATTATCTGAGCCTTCCACCTTGGAATGATAACTGTGATGTAAAATCCAAGGATAGTATATAAGTAACTAAAATCCACCTGCATGTCCTATCTGGGACCCAAAGAACATTAGTGATGTAAGTAATAGCTAATAATCATGTCATGGCAGTATTGATTAAGTATCATAGCACTTGCTTCCTTCCCCACACAAAGTTATAGTCTCTGGAGCAGTCTTTTTGTTTATAGCAGTGATTACACTTGGATAGGTGATTCCAGAAATTTAGACTTGCCCAAGGGGCCTGAGATCTCAAAGCAAGTGTCTCTGTTTGACTAAACAGCTATGATTTTTTTCTGAACTACTTGCTCTGTGTGAGGTCTGACAAGAGAATGGAGCACGGTATGGTGCTCTGTAAGGAGAGATGACCAGAGCAAAAGTCTCAGAGGCAAATATCTCTAAGCATTGGCAGGAATTCCATGTCAGATCTGTATTTTGCATGGATGCAGGGTAGTCTCTCCAGCAATTCAAACTTGGACAAAGGACTGCCGGTGTTACAGCCCTCAGGCTCACTAGGGGAGGGTTTGTGGAGAAAACAAAACAAAACAAAAGCTAGGTTTTTGGGGATTATCTTTGGTTGTTTTGTTAGGAATTTTTTTGGCTGGTTGGGTTTTTTGGGATTTTGTTTTGTTTTGGTTTGGTTTTTTTTGGTTTTGTTTTTGTTTTATGTGTGGGTTTTCTAAAAAAGGCTTGGGAATGGACAGGGAAGGTGAATCCAGCTGAATGCAAAAAGGATCCTACCATCAGAGCAGCTGCATAGCAGAACATAGAGTTTCCAGCTCTGCTCCCAGCTCAGCAGCCGCTGGGTACATTGATTCAATTTGCAGCGGAAAATGATGCAATTGTTTTACTAGTTCCACAAAGATAAATGTCTGTATTTCATCAGAACAAGCACATAAATGAGAAGCATCTCTATAATCTATCCTTCTTGATGACACTGGCACTGAGCACATTTGGCTCTGAAATTATCAGCTTAGCTATGCTGGCAAGTCACTTGCTTGAACAGAAACAACTTTGAAAAGGAAAGTTTAATAAGCCAATGGAAAGTTTCACATTCTTCTTCCTTCTCCCCCTGTTCATCCTAAATCAAATACATATTTCTACTCCATTTATTTCTCTGGAGCTTGTTGCATTTCTGTAGGTTAGGGATGAGCATTGTAAACCTCCTTGGGGCCAAACACATCTGCATGAGCTGGCTTTCAGATGGTTTTTGGTCATGAGGCAGTTCCAGATGTTGCTGTTCCCCCTGTTCACGGTGTGGTATGTACTTTCTGCACAAGATGCAGCTTTGGTGGCTATTTTCTTTTTCTTTATGCTTCTTGCTTGCCATAGGCCAGAGTGATTTAGGAAGCTGGGGCTGGTTTATGAGAGTGATACACCTAAGTACATGACATAAAGAGGGATGCAAAATAATATTATTCATGCATCAGTACTTGGCAAGAGTTTGTCATCAAATAAAAACAATCAGTAGCTTCTCTTTGCAAAGTGAGGAAACTTTCAGCATGATGACAGCCAATCTTCTTTTTATGGTCCAAAATCCCCACCAAGGTAAGGTTGTGGCAGAGAAACAGCTCCAAGGGAGTCAGAGCTTGCAAAAAAAATTTTGAGCAATACTTCTCCTGTGCTTCTTCAAGAAATGTGTATCTAGAAAGGGACAGCTTATCAACAGAATGTTAGATGATTGCAGAGCAGCAAAGGAAAAAGAAGGGCAGGACAAGTCTTCCCTTGTGAACAGAGAACAAGGAAAAGCTTTTGGAGGTCTGCAGTCCCTATTGCTCCCCAGAAAATCTGCCAATTTTGCATGCTCAGCATGTCTTTGTAGTTTTTGTGTATACTGAACGATGACAGATTTTATCAAACTAGGCTTGCAGGAGAAACAGAGGCTATATTTTACTTTCTTATTGCTGCCACTTTTATTCAAGTCTTTAGACTATTGCTGTGTCTGGCTGCATGGGCAGCTGCCTTACTTCTCTGACACTCTGTGTCTTTTGCAGAAGAGAACTAGTGTTTAAGTAAGAGCCAATATCTCTGTTACATATGTACATGTAGCAATCAGGGCACCACAAATGGGTTTCCTGTGCTTTCACACAGAACTCATCAAACTATACTTCTGAAATTGTTGGTGACCTGAATATTTACAACAACAGTGGTATATTTGATTTTCCTGGGAATGAATATGGTGGTGATAGCTGAGACAGTGGAAGCAAGGAGAGATTGCTCACAAAGCAAGCTTCCTTAGGCAGAATGCACAAGGAGAAGCTCTGAGGAGACAACTTTTCTGGGCAACGCCATCAGATCTGCCCAGTGCAGAAACCCCTGCACATGCCAGGTGTCTGCTTTGTCACTAATCTTAGTAGAAAAGCCAAGGACTTTATAAAAAATGGCACCTCCCTGGAGTTATATTTGGAAGCATTCAGCTCCCCTTGAGTCCTGAATCAGTCCCACACCAGTGCCTGAATAGAAACACAGTGACCATCATGTTGAAAGTCATTCCTTTGCAGTGTGAACTCATCACAAGTCTTTCAAAGGAGTTAAAGAGCAGAGCGAATATTTGGTCGGTATTTGTTGGTGTATAGTAGCATGTATGTTCAAGCATAAGGGATATCAAGTTTGTTTTAAAATCTGGGTCCAAGTGGGTGCACTGCTTTAGGATGGAATTTTCTGAAATTATAAAAAAAATAATAGAGAAGGCTAAGAACCAGTCAGCTGAATTGTGCGAGCACCTGCAGAAATGTCTCCAGTGATGGAGTTTTAAATGCAGGAAATGCTGGTGAAGCTCCAGCATGCCGCACCTCCATGCTGTAGATAAGCAGAGGCCATCCTTCCCCAAACCTTTGACACTCCAGTCCTTCGCTTGATTTTTCTTCCATTTGGGATGAAGGACAGGCTGTCATTTCCTATCCCTTCAGATGTCATCTCACACAGCATGGCCTGCAGACTGTGCAGTGGTGTGGGTGCCAATCACCAAAAACACTCTGGGAGAAATGGATGGGGAGAGTAGAGAGGATGGCATAAAAGGTTAATCTCAGTATAGCAGTTAAGGTTAATTATTGGGGCCATTGTGGTAAAGTTGTATAACCCCAATAGTTACTTATTAAATGAATACACAATGTTTCCTTCTTTTATAAGATGGGATAGAGCTTTTTTTACTCCAGAGATCTGGACGAGGCCTGTCTTGACCTTAACTGACAGCATCTGGATCTGTTTTGACTATATTGATGAATAAGACAACAGCAACGTGATGGTGTGGAGAGCCCTGGGGAATATATATAAGGCACATTAGTATGGCAATGCAAACTCAAACAGCTATTGACAAGCATGAAGTTCAGAAGCTGTGATTTTGCCTGTAGCCATGACTGCTCCCCCTGCCTTGAAAACCCTTGTCAAGACTGATCATTACCATGTAAGGAGGCCAGAACAAGGTGCCATTTTCATGCAGCAAACCCGGAGGTATAGGGAATGGCAGAGAAGGGCTTTGGTAACCTTAATGCTAATTCATTGGGAATGAGGGCAACAGGGAAGAGAGGCTTCATGTCTATATCCCTTCTCATGGAAGAGATTAGGAAAAAGGTCTCCTCAATTTTTAGGAATCCATCATATCTAGGAAATTTCAGCTGCATTTAATAAGATGGTACTTGCTTTTTGTGCTGTGATTTCTGTAGTTCATATTAAAGGCTTTTCTGGACTAAATAGACAGTAAGAACTCATTTATAGAATCTTATGTGATGTTTTAAAAAGTCCTATATTATGGATTTCTTTGTTAAAATAGTTGATAGCATAATTTCTATAGAAAGCAAATCACACTTCCATAGAATTTCTATGTGGGAATATTCGACTTTTAATCAACACAGAAGTACTATCATTGGTCCTTTTGTTTAGGACTCTTTTGTCCAACAGTCACACATCCTACTGAAAAATAGTCCAGGGCACAAAGTTAAAGGAAAATAATTAAGTAGGTTTTGTTTCCGAATTTGAAGATCACAATTTTTTTGCTTGAGTAGGGGTTAACATTTAATTTTTCTTTTCCTCAGTTTCCTCAGTAAAATGAAGATAACACTCAAGCACACTGCAAGGATGTATACTCAGTCACATTTAATTACTTGTTCAGTGATTCATATGAAATTTTATTTTGTTGAAGCAAAAACCCCTGGGTGAGAACCACCACAGCACATTAGAATTAATCTTTATTTGTGTCTTACAAAGTATGCAACTTAGTAAGTGAGCATATAGGCCTAAAAGAGTCCCTCTGCTCTGCAAAATGTAGAGTGTCAATTGTTTTGGCAAGCATGACTGACTTTTAGTTGTTTAGGATAATTCCCCACTGGCTATTTGTATATTTTCTCTGGTATTTTTTTAAGAAAGAAGATTTCATATTATAAAGAACAAGACTGAGCATAAGGCATTTGAATTCAGCACCAAGTTCCCTATGTAACTCTAGCTAAATCATCTAATCTTTGCATTTTCTTCCTGTATTAAAAAAAAAAGTAAAATTATTGTAATCTTTAGTCCCAGAGATAAAATTTGCATGTTAGAAAATGATTAATTCTAAAGTAACAGAAATTAGGTCTGTCCTTCGCCTGACACTTGGAAATTCATTCAGACTTCTGGCTTTTCCAATTTAAGGTACCAACTACAGTTTTCAATGTGACAACCATCAGAGCACAGAGATTTTCATGCTTTTTAATAACATCTTTTCACATTAATAAAAGGAAAAGTAAATTGAAGCTCATTGTGCCAGATGATTTTCTCATTTTGTGATCTCACTCCCTCATTTTCACCTTTCTTCCTATGTTTATTTAATATCTTTGCAGATCCATACAGTACATATTGCTTGCAGAATATTTTCTTGAAATATTTGTCTGTCCAGAATATAGAGTAAGAAAACCTTGATTCCAGATTGCTTTTCCTGGCAGCTACTGGAAGATGTGGAATAAAAAATAACAACAAATAAATCTTAGAATCTGAAAAAAAGAGGATGACTTTTAAAACTTCATGCCAGGAAACACTATCTAAAAATGGAGGAAAACGGTTTAGAAAAGGAAATTAATCTTATTAAATTATAAGTCCTCATAGAATTTTTACTGCTCTCTAACAAAAAATATGGTGTATTTGAGGGCCAGCTCTGTCGTTCTTACAATATAGTATGAGACCCATTAATCCTCTAGAAGACAACAAGCATCCCAGTCTGCCCATTTCTCTGGAATTCTTTTGGCAGGAATCAGATCTATTTTTACTCCATATTCGAACACTGTCTGTGCATCATGGCCATAAATTCATGTCTTTTTGTGTCAAATTCCCTTTGGCTTCAGTAGCCACTTTTTGGGCCACAAGTGAGGAAGGATTAACAAAGGATTTGTCAGAGATTAGTAATAGATCAGTCCATGTTGACCAGAGGTTTTGAAAGGTTTAAATTTGCAAGAATGGAGGAGGATGGTGGAGAGTGACATTGAGAACATGGGCAGCATGCTGTCTGAGCATATCCACAGCAGCAAATAGTGTAATCTCATTTGCTGCATTAACTAACTCAGGGAAAGTTGCTGAGATACATCTGAGAAGAGGAACAGGAAAACAAAACAGTGTTACCAATGGATTCCACTGAAATTATAGCGGTGCATTCTCCCATACAGGAGCACATCTCTGAGTTGTGGACTCAGACACAGCGTCCTCAGAAGAGTCATCAGCCTAAGGCAGCTTAAGAGGTGGAAGAGAGCAGATGCATAAATATTGTCTCAAGGTCTAAAAAATAGTGAGAGTGAACAGGAGCTCTCTACATCATAGACTTGAACAGGTTAAAGGACTCATAGTCAAGAAAGCCAGAATAGCAACACCACTGGCATCTATTTCATCACAAGGACTGGAGCATTTCCCTGAGCAGTGCCCTTTCTGAGTTGCAACATATTAAGTATTTGTGTGGCTGGGACTTTCTCAAGCAATGCCAAAATATGGTATATTGGTGACTACTGGAGCTTCTGGCAAGTTTATAACTATTCTCGCTGTTCTTTGAATTTAAACAATTTTAGTCAGAATTTAATTAGCTTTTGCTTTCAGAAATTTTGCTTTCAGAGATAAATGTTGCTGTCTCTTCCTTTGATAGTCCCTCTGTTAGCAGACGTATTTCACTTAGTACCATGGATATTTCTTTGTGATACAAGTTAACCCCATAATGAAGGAACAGACCTCTGAAGTTGAAACTGAAACAGCAACTCTTTATCAAGGATTCTTCCAATGCTTACCTTTTTTTTTCTTTGATACTGAGGGAAATTTGTTGCTTTAAGAGTGTCTTAGAACATGACAAAGAATAAGGTCTTCTTTAGCCTGTTGGGTGCAATTTCTTCAGTAATTCATATGGCCATACCAACTGCTTCCTGAGGGAGCCAATGAGTCCAGATTCTTCCAAACTTGCAGTTAAGTGTCTGTATCTGGTGTTCATTTTGGCTAAGTCTTCCAGTGGGCATAGCTAATAACTGTATATTATGCTGGATGCGAGTTTGGGTCCAAGTGTTTGCATGTTAAGTCAAAAATAAAATTCTCAAAATGTGATTATGGAAGATGCAGAAGATGGAGTTTCTTCAGCAGTTGTCCAAATATTAATCATATTTTTTCCTTCCTTGCTCAAGTTCTTTCAGCTAAGTTGGATTCTATTAAAGTACCTTCAGTACTTGCCTTGGGAACTTTTGATGCAAAAATGCCAAACCATGCGCTCTCTGATCTTGTGGTTCTTTAACTGGTGAAAGCTTGTAGACTCTGCCCAAGTGAAAATACAGAGATTGATTTAGTGCATTTGGACTCCTTAAAGAATTTGCCTTTCCTAGAGGTGATTTACATTTGCATTTGTTTTTCTTCTCAGAGCTATGGAACGTGTTTGACAGACTTTATATGAACCCCCCTAAGAAATTGTTTGGTTTGGCTATTATGATGCTTAATCCTTCCCACATTGGGAGTCCTGTGAATTCTTTACTAGAGGGTATATGTCAAGTTTTTTGTATTCTGTCAGGATAATGAAAGCTGACAAGTAAGCAGGGACATGATAAATCTAGACTTGAGGTCTTTTTCATGGTAGGGGAAGAATGAGCTAGAACTGTTTTTGTACAGAGGAGTTAATCTCAGTGGTAATTTGTTCAAGCAAAGCATCAGACAGCGTTGCTCAGAATGAGTTTATTGTGAGTTTGATAATTTTAAGAAAGTTGCCATGAACCTTTACTCTCTCTTTTTTTGATTACAGTAACCCCTTCCCTCTTGTATCATTTCCCTGTCTTCTCTGCCTGCTCTAGAAATTTTTCTTTAGTCTTGTTTGGCTGTAAAACATCTCTTTCCCATTCTCCTTCATTCACCTTTCATGTCTTTTGACAGCTCTCTTTCACATCATCTTATGTTCAAACCTCTTGTGGTGTTCAAAGCCTCTGCCCTCCTCCCTCAAATACTTCAAATATCTGTCCTTCTCCAACCTCTCCCTGAAAACCCACTTCCATCACTGTGTCCATAAGAAATGGATTGAGATCAGCCGTGAGATGGCAAATAGGACCTGCTGATATTTCTGAAGCCTAAGTGACTGGCATGCAGAGATTTAGCTTAGATAAACCCCTGCTTTTATGACTGTGATCTCCTTCACAAAGCTCCCTTGTATTACCTGCTTGAAAAAGTTATGATTCTATTTTCCTATGCAAAAAAAAAATATCTGAAACTGAGACACAGTCTGCTTTAAAATTTTCTACTCTGGAAGAAAAAACTTACTTTACTCACCAGAATGTGTCCCTGCGAATATTTGGAGCTGAGGCATTTCAGCTGAGGCTTAATTTCTCTGTCTGGCTGCGACGCCAAATGAACAACTTTGCTACATTATGAACAATATATATACATGTACATAGTAGTATGCTGCCACACATTGTATCAGCCTCAAAAGCCACTGATTTTTTTCCTTTTACATTTCCTTTGTGTGTACCATGTCCCTGACCACAGTGTGCTTGCAGAGCCACACTCTGGCGACTCCAGCAGCAATTGTGTTTTCACATCACTAAGGCTAGAGCTTCCATTGATGTCATGGGAGTTTGGTGTGGGATTCCAGCAGAGGATGCACAGGAGGAGAGATAAGAAGGCACCTGATAAGAGTTCACAGGCCTGATAAGAGTTCTGCCGCATTGACAGGGGAGCAGCATTTTCACCTTAATTATCAGTCACCTTTTTTGGTGACTCAATGAAGGATGCTCCATTTTAATAGAACACCAACACAGGCACCTAGGAACTGCCTGAAGTCCCATGGAAAATGACACTGATACCATCTTTAAAGTATGCATCCTCCCTCTGCTGTGAATTTTAAATAAAGCACTCAACAAGCAAGAGAATGTTGAAAAACACAGTGATCAAACACAGTCCTTGGTGATAAGCTCCAACAAACTAGTTCAATGCTGAGCAAGAAACCAAGAAGAATCTTTGGAAAGGATTTACTTTTTTAGTATGTGCCTTAAAAATAAATTGCAATATTTCAGATACTTCAGTTTGTATGACAGAAATGTGGAGGATTTTTCGAAAGGCAGTGGTGATAACAATAGGCTTATTAATACTAAAACCCGAGCTATATAATTATAATAAAACCGTTGAGTCTCATTTCTTTTATATAGATGGCAGTATGCAAATAGGGAGCTATCCGCCTTGATAGCTGCGGAAGCTATGAAATCCTTATTTGAAGAATTTCAATCCATTTTTCCTATAGCATTCAGTGCTCATAGTCAGAAGCTTCCCCCCTCCTCCCCTCTTCTTTCTCAATATAACAATGCATTTTAAACTGCTCCAAAATTGCAAAGCTATTTCACAGTTTCACAGAGAGAAAATGGCTTGAGGGAACCATTTGCTTTTTTATGCCTGGAACATCAAAATAAAATACCAAATGGGAAAATGAATTCTGTTGTATAAAGGATGGGAGCAAGTCAGAAGGAGCTTTGTGGTAGAAGGTAAGTTGTCTCGGGAGCCCGAGTAGGATTGCAGAGCCTAGCAAGGGACCTCAGAAGCAGGTGCAGATACATTGAGGCTCCCTGATCATGGCAGGAAACCTTACAGGAGCCCACAGCTCTTTGTTCCTTGCTCATTTAGGGACATGTTCTTTGTGGTCCCCATCACAGGAGAAAGGAAGGCTATGTGGGGTGTTAGAGATCTCAGCGATGTAAAAATCAGTAGATTTTTGTGGTATCTGTGCTTGTAAAATAAAGGACTCTATATAAATCCATTCTCTTTCAGGCTTTGGTACACCTTTATGGTTTTTCTAAGTGATGATCCCTGCTTTAAGCAACAAACCATCAAGAAATGCTAGTTGAGAACCTTAAGAGGTTTATTGTTCTAAATTAAAAAATAGCTAATAAGCTTTTCTCTCAGTGTCTTCAGTGAAAATCAGGATATGTTTAAGTGCCTCAAAAATGGGTATGTTCTCAGCAAAGTGGAAATGTAATCAAACAGGAAATTAATTTCAGGATTAATGAAAATTTTGACAAGCATTCACTGATGACCTGGTAATCATGCATTAACCAATGGGGAAGGCTCATATCTTGGCTGCATCTTTGATTTCAGCTCCTGTACATTGGCCAGGCTGAGATCTGTTCTTGTATTCTCTCGCTTACTCAGAGGCTTCTTCAGTGAAATTTGAATGCTGCTATTCTCCAAGGTCCAGCACATGTAGTTCAACATTCTAGAGTGACCTTGGGCAAAGTACTTTGAGTCTCTACTTTTCCTTTCTCTTCTGTGCAGGTTGCAGGAGAACCTGAGCACTGCAGTCAAGGGCACTACATAACTTTGAGTACCATGGACAACATATAAAGGTCCTCTTCTTTGACAGCTGAAGAGAGTTGTTCAAAGACTTACAGCATTTTCATAGTGGTCTTTACCTCTTGATAGCCAAAGCCATCCTGGACAAGAGAAGGAAGTGTTTCTACTAAGGCATGTTTTTTTGCTACACTTCCCAAGGTCTTGAAATGCCTTTCCTGGGGTGCATGATTTATCCTAAGGGACAAGACTGATTAACTTTATCATAAATTCATGGTGCTTTGGGAATATAAGATAGAATTCTAGAACTGAAATCTTAAAGATGATTGAAGTGAAAAGGAATTGGTTACATACAACCTCAAGTAGCTCTGAAAAGCTGTGACTGCATTATTCCTATGTGGCTCCTCATGTAGAAGGGAAAGAATTACACTTGTACCTGAAAGAAATTTAGAGACATTCATAGGGCTTGTTTTTCCTTTGAGGGCATAAACCTGATCTACACAAGGACAGATTTTGTGGGTATAGCTGTACCTACAGGCCTGGTTTATGAAGATTTATGTTTTTACTGGCAAGAGATTTTGACTGTTCATTTAGCATTAACTCCCTGAATGCCAGTGACAAAAGTGGTTTGAGGTGTTTTAAACAGATCATGGCAACAGGTTTTGGTGGTATAGATTAATAATATCAAATCGTGCTTTATATTTACACATAAGTACATATTTCCATTTGAGCATATTTCTGTACATTGACTACTGCTTGTACATACAGTGTTATATATAAAACTTTCCATGCATTTCATTCTATATGTGTGAATATGTACTCATATAAATCTATGCCAACATGCATTAGAGAATGAAATACCCAGTGTTCTGTGCCATCCCTTAACATTAGAACTCCCTACTCAGTATCCATACTTTGTTTAAAAGTTCAGTTAGAAATAAAATGGCTTCTTCACTCGTGCAACCAGAAATGTCCTTCAGATGTGCTTGAATTTAGGCCACTAGATCTTCAAAAGCACCAGACAGGAGCACTGTGTCCCAGAACAAAATGATTGTCACAGTTTGGTTCCCCTAAACAGAACAGACCTTCTCACACCACGGAGCATAGAAAGTGAAAGGCACAGGAAACCAGACAAATTGTAACTGTTTCCCTGCTGCAAATGACATTTTCTCTAAAAAATATTTTTAAGGAGAAAAATTAATTAAAAGAAACCTAAAAAACCCTAACCCCTTGGTTTAACAAGTTGCATACTGTGATGTCATTTAAGCTTCCTGTGAACTATTTTTTGGACTACAAGTGAACAGGACAAAAATATCAGAAAGTCTATCAGCTGTCTTGTTTTTCCTCACTGACCTCTAGCTCTCATAAGAAAGTCCACATTAGGTTTAGTGACTTCTCTCCTTAATGATTTATTGAGGAACCTATCTTCAGAAACCCTGACTTAGTTTACCATTTGTCAATACAAAAACACATCAAGGCTTGAAAAGATTGAGGTAGATATATACGGTAAATGATATAAACCTGACTGTACTTTGGATTCTGCAGGTAAAAGTTTATCCTCCTAATTTTGGACCGCAGAAGTCAGAAGTCTTCAGGAGTCAGAAATAATCCTTCCAATTGATGGATTGAACCTGAATTCCTAGAAAACTTAAAGAGTTCAGGCAGAAATGCTACTAAATGCTGTGTTTTGAGTGGGGGAATTTCTGAGTTTAAAAGAAATGGGACAAGAAGAGAAACAGATAAAGGGGGACAAGTCATTTTAAAGGGGTGGAGATCAAGGGAGAAAGTGGTTGAGTTTCAGGACTGTGGTATCCGATTTGAGTGGAAGAAAGGAAATCACAAAGATATAGATCATACATATTTTACTCCAGATACTTGAGGAAAAAGGGAAGTAAAAGACTTGCACTGCAACATGCATCCTGGCTCCACACTGCCAGTGCGAGACTGACCTTCAAAGCTGCTACTTCATGGTAAAGGGGCTCAGTATTGATTTTTGCATTCAAGGTGGCAGGATGTTTTTCAGTTTGGTATCAGGATTTCAAACAGTCGCAGATCTTCACAAGCATTTAGGAGTACCTAACACAAAGAAAACAGATATGATGGAGTTAAATAAAAGATCGCAGCCTCCTTCTAGATACTTTTCAATTTTTTTTCTCCTTTGGGTATAGGCATTCTTGTTCAGTCCTTCTAAATTACATTCTGATGGTCAAGTTGAGCTCTCCCTCAAAAGCAAGTTTTTACATTCATGTGTATTTTACAGACATACTTTCACTGTTTTACAGCAGACATGACTGTTACTTACAATTTCATGGTCTAATTCAGAACTGAGCATGGCTGAAGACATTTTTTTAGAGCCATGAGCTTGCTTTGGTAAAATTCAGCTTCATAATAGCAAATTAGTGTAACAAAACTTAATGCTCTGGGATTCATCACATATTCAACATACCAAATTAGCTACCAGTAAGAGTCAGTCTTAGTTCATTATTTAGTTAAAGCAACCAAAGAGGAATGAGAAAAAAAAATGGGTCCATATACCTACTGCAGTTTAGCACTTTTGAATGTAGATTTTGCTAAATCT
>NW_005054302.1:16308470-16349124 GCF_000277835.1 Geospiza fortis
TAGTTGCCTTAGGAAGAGATCATGGATCAGATTTACAAAATAAACCAGAGACAAATTTCCTGCGAGATATGGCTGGGGAAAATCTATTGAAAACCTGATGCCATCACAACTTTAAAGTCTGTATCCAAAATATACACACTAAGGCAGGTGAGGATTACAGTGCAAATGAGGAATCACAGGTGGGACATCTTTCATCAAGGCAGCAATGGAGCATAAAGCCAAGGCTTTGTCTGTTCTTGCATTTCGTAAACTGAGTAATGCCACTGGCTCATGTTCCTCCACTGGTGGTACCTTTCTCCAAGCTAGAAGGGAGCAGTACAGAAATTCCCAGCTGTATTTTGTCTTCTCAGCGTACTCCAGTGCTTCTCCTTCCCTGCTTAAACCTCTGCATGTATCAAGAAGGAGCCAGCAGACTGCTGCTATCAGCAGTGCTGCCTTAAAGGCTGTCTTATCCCACCGAGGTGAATATCAAACTCCACAAAGTGGGATGTAACAGGAATACATCTGTGAACACATCCCTGCTTGCTCTGAGCAGGTACACACTGTTCTCCTCATTATCCCTGCTAACCAGGCTCGCTTCTGCAGCTAGTCCTGCCTCTCTGAAATGTCAAATGTGGAGGAGCAGCAGTGCCAGCAGCCCAGGTGCTGTCTTTGTCAGTACTCCTGCTGCAGTCTGGAAGAAATTCCTTCTTAAAGAAAGCATGCACAAGTCTTAGGAGGCTCTCTGAGAGTCTGCAGAGATGGGAGGAGGAGGAGGAAGACACCTGTCTGGATGAACTGTAGCAGTTCTGGGGTTGCAACCCCTGGGCTCTCTGCACTGCTCGGCTCTTGACCTGGCTCTGGCTAAATCACTTGAAGCTTTAATACAAGGATTTTTTCTTGCTGTCCTTAAGCTCACATCAGGCACATCAAAAGCCCACCTCATCTCCTGTCTGTCTGACAGTAGCCACGTGTCAGCACTTAGAGAGGTGTTTGAGAACAGGGCACAAATGCCATGGTGTTCCCAAATACTCTTCAGCCCTTTGCTGGTCAGATTATAAACTCTTTAGGGTAGCAGTAATCTTACCCTGTGCTTCTACAACAGGATCCCAATCAATTTTGAGGCCAGGTAGTGTTTGTATCATATAAAAATAACATTAATTCGTGGCCTGTGACTGACAACTGGAGATGGGTTGACAGCAACGTTTGCTGCTGCTGCTTTCAGACAGACTGGGAAAGTCATTCCCATGCTCTGAACAGTTTACTGCTCCATCCCATTGCAGGGATTAACACAGACACTGCTAGCAAGGACCCACTGAGGGTCTAAAAGTGTTGCAGATGATAAGTGTATAACAGGAAAGTCAATTATCAGCTAGTAGATCCTGGTGTTACCTTCCAAGGCACTGAATTATGGCCTGCCACTTGCCTTTTGCAGGTCACCTTTCACAGTGTTACAGACCCACATTAAAATGACTTGTGACTAACAACCGAGCAGGGCTTAGTGCCTCTTTATCACTCTGCAGTGAAAGGAAGGTCTACTCTTTAATACTGCAGAAAAACCTTTGTGACTGAGAGTTCAGACTGGCTACAGAAGATTTGCATCACTAAAAAGAATTGCTTGGTTTATGTTTTGACACAATTCAGCTCACTGTTTGCATTATTCAAAAGCCTGACAAAATCTATTTTTATAAAGATCTTTTGTTTGGTTTTTGCTTTGGTTTTTTGTTTTACACACACACTATGGTAAATGCTTGCTCTGGTCTGGAACCTGCTTGAACTACCCTTTCTAATATAAATGCTATTAGTAAAACATCTAAAGGATTAGGGATTTCTGAAATGCATTTTAAAAAGTAGGTCAGTGGCACAGCTTCCATAGGATATACATTTTTAAAAAGGTAAATAAAAAATAAATATATAAATATGACCACAAAAAAAAGGAAGAAACTGAAAATTGCATGCTCAGGGAAATTTCCCTTGGAAGTAGGCGGTTTGTTTGGGATCCCTGCAGCTGTGTTTATGCTGTTTAAAAAAAAACCCAAAACCAACAAAATACCAAAAATCAAAAGCAAAAACAGAGAAAAAAGACTTCTAGAGACTTAATTAACACCTAAAGGACAAGTATCTATAGCCTAAAGGACAAAACCAAGAAGCTCACATCCTCATTCCTACCTTAGCCAGAGCTGATTTGTTTTGGTGAGTTCCAGCAGGAGTGGTTAGAACCAAAACCATGTAACAGCAACAGCCAAACAATGTCAGCAACTGGCACCTCAGATGGAGCTCAGCCCTTGGCCCCAGTAGTGTAAGGGGGTTGATGTGATACCTGGGACAAGACTAGCATTCACCTGGAATAGAGAGTCTGGGGCATGCTCCATCTTAGAATCACAGAATTGTTTAGATTGGAAAAGACCTTTATGGTCATCAAGTCCATCCATTGACATAGCACTGCCAAGTCCAGCATTAAACCATGTCTCCAAGTGCCGCATTTACATGTCTTTAAATTACCTCCAGGGATGGTGACTCCACCACTTCCTTGGGTAGCCTGTTCCAGCGTTTTGCAACACTTTTGGTCAAAATAATTTTCCTAATAAACAATCTAAACTTCCCCTGGTGCAACTGGAAGCTATATCTTGTTGTCCTGTCACTTGTTGTCTGGGAGAAGAGACCAACCTTTACCTGTCTAAAACCTCCTTTCAGGTAGTTTTAGTTAATACTACAACAGGTGAGTGAGGTCACCCTGAGTCTCCTTTTCTCCAGGCTAAACAGCCCCAGCCCCTTCAGCTGCTTCTTATCAGACTTGTACTCCAGAATTTTCATCAGCTCCGTTGCCCATCTCTGAACTCGCTTCATGTACGTCCATGTCTTTCTCGTAGTGAGGGGCCAAAAACAAGACAGCATTCAAGGTGCAGCCTGACCAGTGATGAGTATGGGAGGAAAAGTCAGATGCAAGTCATCATCCCCCTCTGACTCTCTGACTCAGTAGAATTGTACTGACATTCACCAAGTGTGAAAGCATCATCAGTTTAGTGCACAGCCTTTAGCAAGGGCTGCACACCATGAGTCAGTTACAGCAGCCCTCAAGAGGCCAAGTACTACAGAGTGTTCCTCTCTGAGTCACAATTTCCTCCATGCCTGGCTCTTTCCTACAGCTAAAGTTGTGTTATTTGGTAATAATCCACATCTCATGTTCCACATGTCCATACCAAGAAATGTTGAGGGAGAGCTCAGGCTCTGCTCAGGCATGCTCCCCTCAGCCTGAAGCAAGTAGGAATGAAGCAGTGCAGCTGTGAAATAAGATTGGGATTCACCTAAGGTTCCAAAAAACAGAGGGCAGAAATATTGTGTCAAGCAGAGCTAAAGCAGACGTACAAACAACTGCTCAAGGGAAAAAACCAAAACAAAATGCGTGTACTTCAGGTCAATTAAAATCCCTCAATTCTTGTAGAGTTTCTAAACTTTTTTTGAAAAATAATATTACAAATAACCTAGAGAAAATTTATAATCTAAGACTTTCTTTGCAAGAAAAGGTTGAAATAATTCTATTTATAAAGAATAACCAAGTTATAGACCTGGTGACCATATACCACCAGATTTGGTTGCTGCTTTTTTATTTGTTAATTATATAGTTAAGGATCACAACCGAAACTGAATTTTTGAAGAAAATGGACCAAGTTGCAAGGATTTGGCAGATCTACAAAAATTTATAAAGCACAATGATCTGGTGAAGAACTGAAAATTCCTTCATTGGACAAACAATATTTAATCTATCACATATACATTAAAACATTGAATTAATTTTGAGACTGTGGGTGGTTTTGACTCACAGAAAACATTAACCAGGCCTTTTTCATAGTATTCACTGTCCTGCTGCTGTGTTCACAAAGAGTTGCTCAAGTAACTCAGATTGCTGTATGACACTTCCTCACATATTCTAATTTGCAAAGATCTTCAGGATTTTCTGAAAGTAAAGGTCCTGCAGTGATATAAATTGTTAGTATCATTGCATTCACAAACTGTGTTCTAAAACTGCTTAATGGTGTTCTTTTCATCCATTGGAATAATTACTCTTGTTCCTCAACTAAGTATCAAGTTAAGAATATTCTTGTCTTTCTTTTTTTTTTTCCTGGAATACAGTTATTGTTTCATATAATCTTGGAAGAATGGCAAGAAAAGACAAAAAAACACGCACAGTGACAATCCAAGTCAATTGCCTGGTGCACCATTTATAGGCTGACCTTAGATCAGTGCTTTTGGGAAGTACTTTCTGGACTTATCAGCCCGAGGTAACAAGTTTTCAAATCTTACCAGTGGCCATATAGCATGAATAGTGAAGAAAATGTATCCATAACAGAACTGAATGCATGCATGTAATCTGCCTACAATCTGAAGGTGTTTTATTTATGTGCTTGCTCTTAAATGTCTAATTAATGAGTCTCTAGTGATGGAGATTAGTATAACTCATGTCCAGCATGTAATTTATGGAGCAATCCTCGCCTGCTTGATAAAGTTTTTTACCCATGAAGGTATCTTCCCTTTCTACCAGCTTGGTATGCAAAACCTTGATCTGGGAAATGTTGCTTCCTGTTCTCATAATGCTCTGTTGGCACAAACTGCCTTCTGATGTGGGAAAAAAAAAAAGTCATCATTAGCAATGAAACTTACTAGCAATGGATTGGTAATTAATTTAATCCATGTGATGGTCTTCCCTTCAGTCTATGTTGCCTAGCAAAATGCCAGCATGAAGTGAATCCTCCAGTTTCAAGTAAGTAGTGGATGGAGACCATCCCTTCCTTAGCCCTGGAAGACACATCCAGCTCTGACCATCATCGAAGCAAATGGTCAGAATGTTTTATGACTGGATGAGGAAGCATCTTTAAAATGAGTCCAAAGCGACTTGTGTGCCATTTTTCTCCTCATCTTGTATCAGACAAATATCTCTCTAGACTTCAGGAGGAACAGATGGATCCATCTGACTGCATCTTCATTTCCTCAAAGCTTCATATTTGCAACCATTTACATCCAAGCCTAATCAGATTTGATGACAAGACTAGCTCTGGTTAATGCCCAAGCTTCCCACCTGGAGTACTGCATTGAGTTCTGGGGTCCCCAGGATAAGACAGAGATGGACCTCTTGGGCCAGGTCCAGAGGAGGCTGTGAAAATGCTCAGAGGACTGAAGCACCTCTGTTATGGAGACAGGCTGAGAGAGCTGGGGTTGTTCAGCTTGGAGAAGGGAAGGCTCCAGGAGGACCTTAGGGCACCTTTTAGTGCCTAAAAGGGATACAAGAGAGCTGGAGGGGGACTATTGAAAAGGATGCAGAGCACAAGGAGTAATGGCACTTCTAGATTAGATATTGAAAAGCAACTCTTTCCTGTGAGGGTGGCAAAGCACTGGCACAGATTGCCTAAAGAAGTTGTGGCTGCCCATCCCTGGGCATGTTGGATGGGTCCCTGAGCAACCTGGTCTAGTGGAAGGTGTCCCTGCACATGGCAGCAGGCTTGGAATTAGATGGTTCACAAGGGTATGGAAGCAAACTGTTACTTCTGCGTCTGTATCTCTCATACACAAGAGAGGAAGGAGTATCACTTGCCATAGGCTGATGAAGGAAGGTGAGTGAGGCTTCCACTCAGGAATAACAGAAATTTGAAGAGGCCTTTAAGCTGCTTCAGCAATAGGAGTGGATCCAGTCATCTAAAGTAGTGACTTAAGGACCTAATGAAGCAAAGAGGGCAGAAAACTGCCCTCTTCTAGTATGAACAAAGTCTGCCAGGGGCTGTTTGTTCTACTATGGAGATGACATGACAAAATAGAAATGGAAGTTGTGCTGTAATTTCTTGTGAGAGCAGTTAGGCCACCATTAGGAAAATTCCATGGAAAAAACAGGAGAAAGGTTAGACTGAATCCTTTTCCATTTCTTGGCTGCCTTCTGAGACTGTCATTTTGTACTTCTGCAACATAGCCCAAGTGTCACATCTGACAGACCTGCCATTCTGCAATGCAAGTTTGCCAAAGACAGAATGACAGTGTCAAGTAGCCTCCACTATTATTCCAGCCCTATTTACTATTTACTATTATTACCTTTACATATGGCATCTTCCCTCTCCCTAGAAAGAGCTCCTTGGTAACTGGTAAGCCTTCAAAATGATAAAAAACAAACAAATCTTCTCATATGCATTGAGACTTGCATTGTGGAGAATCAGGAGAGTCAATTTGCCTTCAGTCATTTATTACCATAACTCATTGCAACACTCAAGTGGGTCAAGCTAATGTTATCACTGAGCATTGTGATAGGGACGAAAGTTAGTGCTGGCTTTGTGTCCCAGAGGCTTTTAGGAGACAAAAGCAAATCAGCTAAAGAAATAAAATAATATGCTGATGATTTTTTTTTTTTTTTTTAGCTGAAGGTCACTACATCTGGCAGATATTGTGAAGGCTTTGGTTTTTTCTTTTTCTTGAGCAGTACAGTGAATTTTGCTTGGAGGAAGCCAAGTGAATGCAGGTCAACTTGATTAGAACAAATGAAAGAGGCTTTGCATATGATGGAAATTTGCCCCCGTCCTTAGCTGCAAAGAGCACAAAATCTCATGGGCTTGGGCAGGTTAAAGCCTGAAGAATAAGACTGTAGCCACTTCCAAGTTATTTAAATACCCCACATTATTTACAGTTATTTTGATTTCTGTTTCTGTGGTGGAATTCTGAATCCTTCACTTGAATCACTCAATATTCACAGCAGCATAACAAGGATCCATAGCCTGTCATGTTTGCAGAATGACAGAATGTAAAACACCATTGCCTGTCCAGATCAAGGAAGGTCAGATTATTAAAAAACAAATCAATCTGTTATTGTTTAATGTGTGGCTCACTGTGACTTGCATACGTGACTGACCAACAGAAGCACATCATGTTGTGTGCAAGTCATTTTAGGTAAAGATGGCTCATCAGGGATGAGATAGTTAAGGGGTCTGCACACTTTTGGGAGGATGGCAGAAAAAAAAATGCAGTTGACCTTCCTGGGAAGAATTGAGTCAAAAATATAACAAGGTAATGAGGTATTTATTAAAAATACTCCTTCGCACTTTCATAGGTCTGCTCATATGACAGATGACAGCCACCTAATCCTCCTATGCACTTTGTAAAGTGGTTATGTAAGTGCTGTCCCCATTTTGTAGGTGGGGAAAGAAAGGCTGGAAAAAAACCCCAATCATTCTCATAGCAACAGAGAGAATTCATGCAAGAGCTGGAGTCTGCAGGAATTTTACTTTTCCCTTTGCATTACTCTTATATGTACACGATGTTCCCTTAGTGGTGACTTCTGAGCTCTGCTTTTGTCTCATTCTTTCTTCTCTCTGTCTTAAGTGACCTGATTTTATCTTTTTTAATGTGAAGAGAGGCTCAGCAGCATCTCTTGTTTGTGTGCATACAGAGGCTTAGAGAAGCACTTCAAATGTGGGGCATCTGTTGTTGTAACCCTTCCCTCGCCATGATGCCCCCTTCTAAAAAATGCCCGGCTTTCTTTGCCTTGAAAATCATCAAAGGGGTCTGTAAGAAAGGGAAAACACAAAGTTGGACAAACTGATCATGTGTAAGCTCATCCTCTACTGGACGTTTTCTTAAAGGCTTGGAAGTTCTGCAATTTCTCAAAAATTAACTCTGTAAGTTCAAGAAAAATCATAGTATCTATTTCTATCACACTACAGTCAGCCTGTTTTCTCTCTCCCACTTCATGTGATTATTTTACTCTGAAGAAGATTTTCTTGATCAAAATATTGCTGCTTGCTGCTCCTTGTAGCAAGATGTAAACACCATGCTGGCATCTTTAAAGATTTTGTGAGTCTTTATTCTGCAAGTGTGAGGAGTGAGGCAGAGCAAAGGAGGCTGTTATACACTGCTGTCCTGGTGCAAATGAGGAATTCACACCCAGCCCACGTGCATTTGATTCTCCATTACAGCTTCCAGAGAGGGCTCATGCTTTGTGCAGGGATTTGCTTACCTGTTTACATAAGGCTTCACCACCTTTTTAGGTCCCACCTTCATACATGGGATTATCCAGCTAGATGAACTGTAAACTCGAAGGAGTTTTCTAGGCATAATCTCTCTTATCATCTATCCAATTTTTGCCACATACCTTCTCAAATCCCCTTTTGTTTAACAAAGTTCTATCATAGGCTGTGCTTTAGCTTAGGAACCTATTTGGAGAGGCATCATTTATAGGAAGGGTGTCAGATACACGTTCCCTGCCAAAGTGCTTTTGAACTTATCTGTCCTGTGTAGCTAATGGGACAGAGCTCTGGGTTGCTTCACTTTTAAAGATAAAGATAAAAACTGGCTCTGTTTTCTTAGAACAAGCATATTAGGTGCTTGGGAAGTTGCCATGATTTCCACCAAGCCTGGGAGTCAAGTGGCTCCCAGGTGACTGCACTTGGAGCTGGATATGTAAAAAGTTCTTGGCAAAACTTGCCTGCCCAGCCTTTATGAACAGTGCACAAGCCTCATTTTTTTCCCATACGTGTTAGTTTGCTGTTGAAAGAGAAACATGAAACTGGTAGCTTGGGGTTGCTTTGTCTTGATCAAGGATTTGGATGGATCTTCAAACATCCCAATTCTTGAAAGTGTGTCTCTGCAGCTTGATCTAATGCTTGAAATTAAATTAGGTAGAGCTGGTGCCCCAGTGCTGCAAATGTGGAAGCCAACACGCAGGTGTAGAACTGGCATTAGAGCAAAACTCAGTGAGCTTTATATGAGGCATTAGGCAAATCCCTATTTAACAGGTTACAGTTTTGAATTTTCAGCCTACAAATAAGAAAAAAATTTAAGACATGAAATCCAGACCTAAGAGTTTTTCTTCTGACACTTGCTGTTTAAAAGCTCTATCTGCTCCCTGTGCCAGCCAGAGATGAAATGAGCTCTGTGCTGTTCACATGCTTTCGTCCTGCCTCTGCAGTGTTTTGTTCTCCAAGGACTAATTGCCAGTGTGATCCAAGTAAGAAAAGAAAACTTTCTGCAAACTCTGCTATCTCATCACAAACTAGCCTTGGGGTAAAACTGTAGCCTGGAATATACTGAAGAGCTCAGGTACCTGACACAGGCATTCAGTGCTTTATGAGATGCCATAAGGTGTTCTAGAAAGTGGACATGAGATAGGCAACAAGCTGTGGGATACCCCAGGAGATCTCAATCAAAACTAGAAGTCCCTACTTAGGCAAGTGAGTAACTCCTTTGGAGTTTTACTGTTGAACTCATAAATGCTAAGATTTTTTTTTTCCTCTGGATGTGGATCCTGTAAATATGTGGCGTAAAATATAAATATATGGCATAAAATCTGACTTTCAAATAGAAGCAAATTTATTTTAGACTCTATAGTTTTGGAATAATTTCCTCATTATCCTCAGCCAGTGTGGGAAAGCCAGGGTGGGATCTGAGTGCATGGAGGGACGGTTTTGTGAAGCTGATGGAGGGTGTTGAGTTAATACCCCCAGTCCCCCAGACTGCTGTCTGGCACCTCATTCATCTGAAGACCTCTGAGCATATAAGGTCTGTGATAAACAAAGGCGGTCTGTCTTGTGCCTCTGGGTTTCCAGTGGCTTATTAAAGATTGGATTGTTTAATGTTATCCTTTAACAGAGAGATATTTCTGTGGGTAGGGAGACTCCTGTGTCACTGGAAAGGAAAGAGTAAAGCTTTCATGTTCCTTGTTTAAACCATTAAGCAGTGATGTTTTGCTGTTTGACATGCCATTGCTTCTTGCACTTTCTAAGCAGTCCCATTCCTTCATTCCTTGTGGTTAATTATTGCTCTCATTCTCTTTCCGGCACGTTTTCTGCTCTGTTACTGGATCCATAGGGGAAAAGTGACTGAGGGAAATAAGCGCAGGACCAAGGAGCAGAGAATTAACTGTCCCCATGGGAAGCTTGAGTTACTGGCTGCCACACATGCACATTTTCATTGCTAACAGTGAAGGAAAAGTTGACAAAGAGCTTGTCACCAAGAGCAGAATACAGAGGAGCAGGAAGAATTTCTGCGAGTCATTTGTATTGCCCACACATGACAGCCCAGTGCATGCAGTTCACATTCAATTATTACTTTTTATTATTCATTATTTTCATTGCAGTAAAATCCACAGGTACCAGCCGAGATTGCAGCAGCATTGTGAGAGATTCTACTCTAGCACAGACTGGAATTTTTTAGCAGTATAACTATGTCTTCTGAGAATATAAATATTCTATTAAAATAACTGTACTGTTACAAACCATAGTACTGCATCACAGCAGACCTGACTTTGACTTTTGCAGCTTATTCCCTTTCTGACACAAATGAGATACTATGTAGGTGTAGACATTTTGCTGTTGTTTTGAGTATTTGTATTTGAACGCCGCCACAGCAGTTGGATGCTGCTGTAGTTTCAGGCAACATCAGCCCACAGCTAAATGCATGTAAGAGAGACCCTGTCCCAGAAGGCATCACATCTCAGTAGACAAGGGGGAAAGGAATAGGAGGCATAGATGAGTCATAATTCTGTTGAATGATGGCAATGGACAAGATGCAGATATCATCCCTGAATCTGGATGGCATTGGCCTTTTACAATAAGAGACAACTACTCTTCACACTAATTCCATGTCAGTGTCAATGCATCTCTACTGGAGTTAATGAAAAGCTGGGGTAATTCTAGCTAGACCCCACCTGTCTAAAGTCTGGTTTTTTGTTTGCAGCTCTGGGGAGTAAATGTGCCAGGGGTTTCTCAAAGAGTAGCTGGCTGGAGTCTTTAGTTTTGCAGCCTGAAAGAACACTTCCATACTGATCCACCTTGTAGTGTGTCTTGGGCATCTTCTTCCCAATCACTCAATAAAACACATGTAAGAAGGAATTCAGGTCCTGTTACAGTTTGATATAGTTTCTGCCACATTTGGGAAGTTGACTTTGACTTGTGACCAGAGATGTTAAAAAAATTGTGAGAATAAATGTACCTGGAAGATTTTTTTAAAGGCTAAGTGTGACAAATATTAAAGCAGACACCTTCTGATGACTCTTTCTCCAGATTTTAGTGCAATGACTCTGAAGTCAGCTGTTGGGCAGTTCAGGAGCTTGTTGCTCTTATAAGTGGGAAGGCAACTTTTTTGTAGAAGAGATTATTACTCAAGATGGGTAGCATGGTCTGTGCAGCATGTAGGCTTTGTTAATGCTTTATGTATTCACAAAGCTTTGTGCTTGAGATAAATTCTGTTACTATCCATGTTCTCAGAATACTGTTTCAGGTTGGCACCAATGGCATAGTGCTCATTTGTAGTGGGTGTAGAATCAGAAAAAGACTGAACAAAGCAAATAATCCTATAAATTCCCAGCATATATTCTAGGTTGTAACAGCAACCTCTAAATGTTGCTGAATTTTTAGGATGTTTTGGTCAAATATAATTATAAAAGCAGCAAATGCCAGTTTATAAAATTCTGGTGGCTATGTGGAATATTTCTATAGATCTGTATGTTTTAAACACCCTGACTGTGCATAAAAATGCATCAAAGCATATGAATTATCTTGTTTTATCACTTCCTGATTGATTATGATCTCCACAGTCCTAACCAATACACTAGTAAATTTAAGAAACATTTTGATTTAAATTTTAGCCTAAAGTAGAGATATGCATGTCAGAGCTGAAGTGATGTGTTGACTTCGTGGCTGGCAGTGAGTGACAAATATGAGTGAGAAAATTGCTGGTATGGATTTAAATCTGGGAAAACAATGGGATGAATTACTAAGGCATGGCATGACATGGCATTGAGCTAAACTGCTCCTCTGGTGAGATGCTTGCATGTGGTGTTTTAAAATATGTCAGGTATGCATGATGAAGACATGTCAAATATAAGCAGTTAAAGGACCAAAGAAAGGCAAATCATTAGTGAAAGAACAATTGTCATGATGTCACAAAAATAAGTAAGTGATTGCAAAAAGAACTGGGATCACAACCTTCAAGCTGGAATACTAGAAACCTCCTGAGATGCCAATATACCAGTACTGCTCTGTATTATCATAGCTTGGGAAAGAAAATCAGGTATTCAGAAACATCTCATAAGCATCAGATACATCCCGTAAGTGTCCCTGATAATGGGAAAAAGAGAGAAGTGCTGGAACAACTGCTTGAGACTAGTAGTGGTCAACAGCATCCTTTATTATCTGAACTGGAGTGTCAGAAAAGGACTGGAAAACTGTGGGCTAATGCCCCTGGAAATAGTAATGTATGGAGCTCATTCCCTATAGACAGGACACAAATCAGTGTATCCTGCTTCCCAGTTAGTGCTGTCTCTAGGCAAGATTTAGTCATTGTCTCCTTGTTTTGTCAGCAAAATGGACAATTACTGGGCTATCTGTGCCATCTGTTAGTTAAAGACTAATTTTAAGTGTTACCTTATCTGGAAATTTCTGCACTAACTAGCAGAAGGTTTAGGTTCCTGATTTTATGTGCTTTGTTTTGCTTGTAAGTAGGTGCCTAAAATACCCTGAAGTGTTTTATATGAATTCTCACTTGCTGTGTTTGTTGTGGTCACCTTCTGCATATGGACATCTAGCCAGGAAAAAGTTGCCTGAAATCTCCACTTACTGCACATTAAATTGCCTTGTTATGGTGTGAGTAGCCTCTAGACTGCTTGCAAAGGTTCTTGGTTGGTGTTTCTTACTGTGTTCTGATAACCATCAGATAGATAGATTACAAAGATGTATATATTTTGACCTCATCCCGGCTTCCCATTTACTTCCCTAACTGTGGTCTGCGTTGGTATGAGAAGCAGCTCTCTATCTCTCTCTTTCAGAATATGTGATATGACACTGTTAGCAGGACAGCACAAAACTTGTTACCCAGATCCAAATCCTTTCACAAGATCTATCTCCTCAACTCCTATAAAACAGGAAGGGGAAGAAAAGGACTGGATATGGGCCCCTTGTGTGTTAAGCAGAAGACTGTAACTAATCATTTTACAAAATTTTACCTGTGTTTAGCATAATCTATTGAGTCTGCACTTGGCACAACTGAGGTTTGAACTGTGTGTGGACTGGTCTATCTCTAATCACTGGATGTAAGAGCCCAAACCTTGTTTCAAGTACCAGGGTGCTAGATCAAAGGACTTCTTACTTCCAGTTTAGTTTTAAAGTTAGTAAACTTTAAAACTAAAGTTTTAAAGTTTCTTTCTCTTCCATAGATAGTCTGGGCTGTACCACAGGTCAGAGCTTATTTTCATTGCATGCTGATTTAATTCAGAAGGTTTCTGCAGGATTAGGTGAGATACAATGCATATGGGAGGAGAGATCCTCTATCTGTAAGTGCTGCTGTTAAGAAATATTACTGGATTTCAGACTCATTTTGAGGCTGCTTAATTTCCAAAATAAGCTTCTCTGATTCTCCATACATAATCTGCATACACTACAAGCAGACGGGGATCAACTATTCACTCCACAGCCTGAAATGCCTGAGGCTCTTGTCTCTGCTTATATCCATTAGAGGTAAACCAAGGCTGATTATAGGGAACACTGTACTTCTGATCATGTCAATGAGCATAGCTAGCAAGTGTTCTGGGGGCAGATTCTCATCTCATTTGCATTGGTGCAAATCAAGAGTAATTGAGTTATTCCAGATTCAGAGCAGGCAAACTGCCTTAATAGGATTTTCTGTCTCAATAAAGATATTATTGAATTCAGCCAGTGACTCTGTTTTGACACTGTTTTCCTTTGATTTTATGCTGATATACGGTGTTTAGCATTAGTTCAGAGCAAAGTCTACATTGTGTAGACAAGGACACTTGGGAACGAAGTACATTTGAGTCACAGTTTTGGGACCACTTATTTGCTGAACAGGGTGTTGAGCAGTTACTCCTAAAAGAGGCTGTTTCCAGCAAGCCATGTACCTGCCTGCTGGCCCCAATCAAGCCCAAGCTCCAAGGAAGCCAGTAGAGCCTCCTGTGCCATGATTACTTGCTGCAGAAATGGGTGAAGAGAAAGGCATCTCATGCAGCAGAATGACATTAAGCTGAGAGATAAAAGGCACTCTTAAAAAAAAAAAAAGAAAGAAATAAAAGAGAAGCTTTAAAGATGATTTAAAAACAGAAAATTCTTCACATGACCCTTTAAGACAGCATAAGCCTCTTTTTGTTTCCTGTCTATTTCGGCCTGTTCCTGGTCAAGAACGCCACAGCTAATAATTGTGTCAGAAAACCTTCCTGTCTGAAAATGATCTCTTCCTAATGGATAGATGATTCCATATGGTTTCATATGTCATAGATGGAGAGAGAACATATTGGACGACTGGCCACAGCTGGCAATTCGTGTTAGTGCCATATGGATAAATGAGCGAGCTCTCCTGCATTGTGTATTTCAAGTAAACCATTTATCTAAACAGGTGCTGTCCCACTGGGAATGCATTTTTATGGTCAAGCTTGCAGCATGCAGTGAGACAAGCCTGTTCACCCCTCCTTTGTTCACCCCTCCTTTGTCTGCAGTGCAAACCCACGACATTTATGTATCATTTGCCTCCATTCTGCGTAACTCCAATGTCCATAAAAGCACACCTGGGCAGACTCTTTGTAAATGAGACCTGAGTCTGGCTCATTGAACTCTGTGGATATTGTAAGACCAGTCTCCTAAGTCCTCTTTGGGAATCAGTCTGTGATATTCACTTCTAATAGATATTGTTATATCATATGCAGGGGATTAAAATCACCCCATTTATGAGGCTATATAAATAAAGAATCAGACTTTCCACCTCCTTGAGCTACTGTGCTCCATCCCTGATTCCAGATGAAATTTTTACACTCCTTTCCTCTCCATGCCATAATTGCCTCTTTGTCTAAACATGCTTCATTTTGGAATTCCTCTTGCTTACATTCCTAATATGTGTGGTTCAAGGTACTCGCTGACTGATTTATGCTAGGCTTGTGTGGCTCCCTTGGAAATGGAGCAGAACACATTCCATCCACCTGCGTAATAAAACCAGCTGGTGCAGGGTGGGAGCACTCAAACTGCAACAGAAACAAAAATTCACCTAAGTTTTGACTCAGTTATCTGTCTCTCTATCAACTCTTCTGATTGTCTGTAGTATTAAAATAATGCCTAGGGAGCAAGCCCTTATGAAAAAAAGCAAAGTCTCTAATTATGCTGTTTATTCTAATTATTCTGTTATTTCTGTGTCACTGCCAGCACCAGATACTGGGGTGAAGGAAAATGCTTTTTCTGCATTTCTGAGCAAGTATTTTGATAAGAGCACAACCCTTTTAATATGATCCTAACATTCAGAAAGTTTTAATATCAGTAAAACTCTCTGGGCTCCTTCTGGAATCACTGAATCACAGAGTGGTTTGTGTTGGAAGGAACCTTTAACAGTCTTCTAATTCTACCTCCCTGCCATGGGCAGAGACACCTTCCACCATACAAGGTTGCTCAGAGCCCTGCCGTCCTGACCTTGAATGTTTCTAAGGATGAGGCATCCACCACCTATGTGGGCAACCTGTGCCAGTGTCTCACCACCCTCACTGCAAAAACTTTCTACCTACTCTATATCTACCCATTTTTAATTTAGATCCATTATCCCTTGTCCCATTACTGCAGGCCTTACTCAAGTCTGTCCCCATCCTTCTTATAAGCCACTTTTAAGTTCTGAAACGCTGGAATAAGGTTTGTTCTTTGCCTCTTTCCATCAGCTCTACAAGCAGGGTAATTCTTGTTTTTATCACACGAGGTAACATTTTATATGAGAATAAATTTAGTCAGTTTGGTGGTAAATCAATCTACAATCCAAAGCTCAGGTAAGTAATTTCATTAATGAGATTTGATTTGGATTCCCTATTCACAGCTGTATCAACCCTATGGTATGCAAATATGGAAAGAGTTTGTTTGGCTAGGAAAATCAGGAATTCTGCAGTGGTTGGAGGAATAAGCTTAACAGTCACCCCATGCTTTTCCCTGCTCAGCAGTTTCACATCACTAATAGTTCACTTGTGGCTGCTTGTGAAGTGAGAAAACAGAATAAACCTCAACTCAATACTATTTCTTATCCCTTGTCAACTACTCTGCTGTACCCACATTGAAGATGCCTGTTCCCTTGTGTTTGTTCATTTGTGTTCATCTCTTCCAAACAGGAGTTAAGCTTTCATAGTGTAACAGTAATAAGGCAGCTTAAACAGCAAGTTCTCAGCTGTGTTTGGTGCACACTGTGCTGCAGGAGATTAAAAAGAAAATCTGAAAGTGTGTGATGGAGATTAAGATGGTTTTGAATTGCTGCGTAGAAGACTGAGTCCCCTTTGTGCCTCTTATTTGCTGTTTGAAGTACCGTTACTTAAGCTCAGTGTTAAGGGGGAATGAAAAAAAGTCTTCCTGAGAGGATGTGAGAAGCCATTTCAAAAGACAATGCCTCTCCAGTAAATAAAGCACAAATGTTTCAGGTCAGCACTGAAATGGTGGATGAGATGGAGTTTCACCCGAAAGAAAACTTGTTTAACCAGGAGGCTTTCAAATCTCCTGGCTGAGATAAAGAAGATCAAAGTGTTTAAACACGTTGATCCACTACTGAGGAAAATTTAGTGCTGGCAACAGACAGCAGCTGCAGTGGAGCTGGTGTGTCTAAACTCGCAGCGGGGGACTAATTGCTCTTATGGATATAGGTTTGCTTTACAAAACCAGGTCTGAAGGATGGTCATTCTCATTCAGAATGATGGAGATCTACTGATAAGAAGTAAAATACCAATCTACACTACACAGCAGCAGGAGGGATATAGTCCTGGGAGCTGAGCAAGAGGGATGCATGAGGATCCTCTGCGTTTATTCCACTTCTACTGTGCAGGGAAAGATCCCATCAATTTACTTGAGATGGTAACATTAACTTGACACTCTCCTTGCTGATTAATTAACTGAAGTCAAAACTTAATGTCATTTGTACAACATATTGTCCTGAGAGGTAGCTTGGACAGGGAGGCTTTTGCCATTACAGAATTACAAATTTTTTATAGAAGCAGAATTGTTTTTTTTATACAAATTATTAGCTGGGCAGGGATGAGATGGTAGTAATGCTGATTAGAAAAAAATATTCAGTGAACTATTCCTGAAATCAGTGAATTTTTCCTGGTACAAGCAGAGCTGTAAAGATATTTGTGACAAGTCAGGTGAAGAGACTGTTATGCCATCTCATTAAACAGGTGCCTTCTTGCTGTCCCAGCACATGAAAAAAAAATGTGTGCTCCTGTTTAATTAAGGGGCTAAACAGCAAGAAGGTCCAAATTGAGGATTAGAGATGGGACTTCTCTCATGGCACAGGAACTGAGTGGGATTTCTGCGTTTGTGAATATTGTGAGGTTTGAGTTCTTCTGAATGCCCATTTTTTATCTATTTTAGGGGCAATTAAGAAAAATGCTGCAATTCTTATCCACAGCATCTTCCTTACAAGGTATCATCAGAGGCACTCAGTAAGAAACAAAGGCAGCTCAGCCACCCCAGTCTTTCCAGTTGAGAAGGAAGAGACATCTTGGCTCTGGGAGGAAATTAAATGCTCCTGTGCTGAGTCACTACAGTACAGTACGATATACCAGTGTAGCTCCAGCTGTTCAGCCCTCATGTGCTATTTGTAGGTATTTGGAGAACAGAAAATCTCACTATGTGCATATATATGTGCATGTGTGTATGTACATATATGTAGATACATTTGTGTGTGTGTGTCCAGCCACATAAATAAATGTATATGCTTTGACCTTTTTTAATACCACCTCATTCTTGGGATTTTCCAGGAGTATCTAAATTATTCACCCTGGGTTTTCAGGATAGGCAAAGTAGGGAGCAAAGGGCATTCAGAGGTCACAGACTTCTCCTGTCATCACAAATGAAAGCCTTTCCATAGCTCTAACCTTGATTACTCCCTTGCAGTAGGGACTCCTGTTGAAGCCATTCAAATGTCAATATGCTACCTAAATACACCAGGTAAATTCTTCCATGGTTTCCAGAGAGGGCATCACAACATGCCTACGTCTGCCTCAGCATGAGGGCCAGCAGGACAGCCTACCAAGCACACAGCAACAGGGTAGACATAATGTGTTGTGGGCTGCAGAGGTAGAATACAGCTATGAATGTATCCTCTGATGAATTAAAGGTTTGATTCATTTGGGATGTCCCAGGACATCCAACCTGTCTCTTATTTACTGATTTGGAAAGGTGCAGGTCTTCCTTAAGTGACGTGTCTGACCCGCCAGCCCAGAAGACGCCTGACGTAAGTGGTGACGTCTCTCAGGCTCAGAAGCCCACTTGGTCAGACACCTGTAAACCATTGCCCATACCCCTTTAGGCCTGTCAAGTCTTGGAGTGTGATCACATTGAGCTGGAGGGAGAGGCACAGGCAGGAATCACAAGTCACTACATGATCCACTGGGAGTGTTTCCCTCTCTCAACACACTCCCTAGAAGTGTTACAGCACCAGGAAGGGAGGAGTCAAGGGTGAGGAGCACATCCTCCCAACGCAGAAGCACTCAGATTCAGGAGCAGTGTCCTTGCCCTCTGTTCACATTGTATTGTTCTTATTAATGCAACTATCTGACCCACTACCTGTTGGTCCAGTCTAGAAGCTATATAATTTTTTAATTTCTGAGAAAACTCTTAAAAATATGTTCAAATATTATTTAATGTCCATTTCAGGTATCATTAATTTGATGCAATGGTTATACTGAGATCTTTCACTTCGTACATCTTGTTAGTCATTGGTGTCACGTATTTTGTATTCTACCCTTAAGAAATTTGCCAAGACAAATTTTTCAGTGGATTTTTTTGAGGTGAAAGTACTATCAGTGGCAAGTGGCATAAAAATTTTGCAGGGAATTCCCACTTTTCTTCAATATTTCCAAGCCAGAGGATGTCAAAGTTCAAATGTGCAAATTACTTAGAAAATGACCAGATTGGATCTGTAAGGTGAGATGCAGCAGTATTCATAGTTTACAAGAAACATGGGGTCCATATAGCTTAGTCCACAATTTCCAGCCTTTATTAGGGTCAAGTTTTCCATCCTTGAGCTCAATAGTTGTGGTCCTGTAAACGTCTCAATGTCAGCTTACCTACCCTCTGGCAAAAAAAATAGGGGCAGCAATTACCCATCCTTTGAAAGCTTTGGAAGGGTTTTGGATTAGATCAGCAATGGATAAAGGGGAAGACTATTCCTTCCATTTAACAGCTTTAACGAAAAGTGTATTGATGGTCAAATTACATTTTATTGCTGGTCAAGGCTCTGCTGAAAGACCTGAAGCCGATACAGAATCAAGGAACAATTACAGAAACATCTGTTGTGAACTGGGCAACATACTGTGATTCTTTTCTAGGCAATACAAAAACTCTTTCTTTTACAATGACATTTTAAATACACAGTTCAAATAGGCCAGAAGAAATGTTTTTACTTATTAAATGAACTCAACAGAAAAAATATTTTTTCCCACAGATATAGGAGTAGCTGAAAAAATGATCCAGAAGCCAAAGAAGACTTTTTTTCCACAGTAGACCAGGAAAATATTTATTTTGGCTATGCTATTGCATAAAAGGCATATTTTAATGCTTTGAATTTTGCTATATGGATTATGAGCATGTCAAAGCAAATTTTGAAGTACAATCCAAAAAAAGGTTTTACATGTGCAAGAATGATGGCTTTCTAAAATGTTTGCAAGCCTTGATCAGATGGATATTGAATCCTGTAATGTTTTGGGTTGGAAGGAACCATAAAGATTTTCTAGTTCCAACCTCCTTGCCATGGCAGGGACACCCTCCACTAGACCGTGCTGCTCCGAGCCCCATCCAATTTGGCTTGGAACACTTCCAAGGAGGAGGAATCCACAACTTCTCTGGACAGCATGTTCCAGTGCCTCATAGTATGGTGTGTTAATTTTAAACTCTGCAAATAGAGGACCAAGTTTTCTGTGAGAGAGAAGTTGTTGCCTTTTGATACAATTTCTTTGTCCACCTGAAATCTAAGTTCAGTGAGTGAAACTTGAACAATCGAAGCAGCTCAATCAAGGTTGCAACTTTGCAGGCTGATAGAAATGCCCTGTTTCTTTGCTCCAGTTGGCCAGAAGAGGATGTTTTGTCCTTGAGTTCTCCTGGCTTGATCAAATAAGTTATTTACCAAATTTGTTATTGTGGTCTATTGCAATATTTTGAACAGTGTCATTACTGAAATGCTGCTCAGCCTTTGTCAGTGCAGCATGAAAATTAATGACTGGTGGAGCAGTTATTCATTTGCACTGAGAAAACATATCTTGGGGTGAGACTCACTGACTGGTAACTCATTCAACTAAAACTAGACATGTAACTTAGTCTAGGCCATAGCTCTTTAACTTCTATTATACAAATGTCTGAAGTTAGCTGGATACATCTCTGATGACCAAAGCGTATGCAAGCAAATGAGGCTTAGGTATGGCACAGTTAAAAGTAGAACATGAAAGCTAATTTTTCACACAAAGCATATCTGGTGATCTTGCTTCAATTGAGAAAGAAGGGCTTGGTATGCAAAGAGCACAGCACTGCAATTCATTGATGAACATTAAAATGTAATTCTTCTGCAAGGCATTCGACATCCTTTACTTGTGTTATCATTTCTTAGAAGTCCAATTTTTCACTTGAAATTACTACACACTGAGAAAATTATCTCATTTCTGAGAAGCCTCCAAAGCCTCCACCGTGCAACCTTTTTTAACCTGTTCTATAAGCTACTTAAAAAACAGCTTCACCCTTCTTAAAGGAAAAAAAACCCCTAAAACCATAAAAATAACAACCAAACAAAGAAAACATAAGAGACAAAATACAGTGAAATGGCCCTTGCAGCAGAACTGGAACAGACTGGGATGTGAAAAACACCCACTCCACTGGGGCACCATTCTGGCTGTTGAAGTTCAAAATTGCACAATTCCCTGGGCAGCTTGTTCTAGTGCCTGACAACTCTTTCAATAAAGGGATTTTCCCTGATATTCAATCTAAACCTCCCCTGGCACAATTTCCTATTGCCCTGTTGCTTGTTACCTGGGAAAAGAGACCAATCCACACCTTGCTAAAACCTCCTTACAGGGAGTTGTAGAGAATGAAAAGGTTATGCTAGTGGTTGGGCTTCAGTCACAGCAAAGCAAAATGCCATCTTACAGAAGGGTGTCATTTGGCTCTGCATAACCCAAATAGACTGTCTTCTGCTTTCATTTGCTGCCTTTTGGAACATGCCTATGATCTCCAAACACATCAGCCATGCCTTTCTGTTCTCCATGGGGGAACAAAATAATGAGATGTTGTCCTGTGAGCAGGGCCTCATTTGGGAGGATGATTTTCAGCTCATTTCTGCTTGTCCTGTCTCCGCTTCCTGCCTCGATCCACTTAGTCGCTGTGTCAGCTTCATCTCTTGCAGCACAGGATGATAATGGAAAAGGAGCTGGAGAGAAATGTGCAGTATAGACACAATCAGAAGGAGCAGAGACCAGTATATGCAGGCATATTTGTATTTACTCCTGGTCCTTAGTCTCCAGTTCATTAGACTGTCCCCATTCAGCCACAGCCCTCTGAGGGAACACTTGACTTCAAGCACATGTTGAAGCTCTGATGTCCCTGGTGAGACTTAAACCTGTGCTTAATGGTAAAATGGTCTGCTAAAAGAATTATTTGCTGTTGGAACATGTTTCCTACCTGAAAATGTGTAACTGCTTTGTGGGTTCTCCTATCAGGAGCAAAGATGGGGACTAAAGTATTCTTGGCCAGAAAAGCCAGTTAGTATGAATGTCCTAGGTGAGGATATGTCCAAGACCTTTCTTCGCCCTCCCACTGGCAGCCAAGCAGCCAGGCCACCTATGACCATTTCTGGTGTCTTTGAGGTTGGCACTAATTGCTGTCTCAGGAAAAGCGTTTTCTTGCAAGGTGGGCCATGTCATTAGGAACTTAGTTGATACCACAGTAATTCAGGGGCACCTCACCTGCTGTGAGTTAATCAAAGCAGGACACCAGCTAGGAAAATCTCTGCTCTTTCCAGCTCTGAACACTGCTTAGACCCTCCAGTTGCTTCTTTAATATATGATACATTTGGAAATAGAGTGTCTCAAAAACCCTCAAGCAGGCAAACTCCAAAGCAATCCAACCATCAAAAGTCTGGGCTAAAGAGCACAGGTGGCAAGAAATTTTTCTTTCCTTGTGTGTGAAGATGCCTTGTTTTCACAACACTTCTAATGAAAGCATTTTTATTTTTGGATGCTCTTTAGAGTAAAATGTAATACATCAAAATAAATCATTGCATCGTATGCCTGTTACAAATGAAAGCTGATGCACCAAATGTCAGGGTTGCTTGCTTTGATGAATCAATGAATATTGACAGTTTTGCTAACTGTGGAAGAATGAAATGGCGGTGAAGGGGAAATGTTGACTTGATACAAATATATACAAATATTAATTAAATTTCAATAAGATCATACAGATTTTGTGATAATATTGTTTCAAATAAGGCGAAATGTCTGCTTGTGCTTTAATAGAGAAACTGTGTATCTTTTCCCTTCCCATATTTTCATTTACTAAATGAATTCAGCAATCACCATCTTTGAAAAGGCATTCATTTCAACTGTTGTGGAAAAAACTTCTGATCAGACCAAGAATATTGGCTTCAAGGCCACTCTCCTTCCTGTGAGACAGGGAGTATCTGTGTGATAAATTACCTGTGGGTGAATGCTAAGTCTTTAATGAGAAAAAACATGCTCTGTTGGATTCAACTTTTCATGTGAAAGCTGTTTGGGACCTTACCTAAAAGAATGTGCTAATCAAGAGAAAAGCATAACTACTGTCTTGTCAATGGACACAAATGAATAAGCCTGGTTAAAATGAGGTTGAAGTGAACTCAGAAAAAAAAACCATAGAAGAGTTTTTCTGTGCTGTTTTCTGAGAGCTTGCTTTACACTGCACAGTGATTTATGACAATTGGAATCTCACTATTTCTGCAATTAATATTAGTGGATGCTTCCTATTCAGAGGAATGTTAATCATAATAATAAAAATGGAAGTATTATTGGAGCTATGCTTCAGAGTTCGTATTTCATACTGAGCCGAAGGTTCAGTACCCAGCATCATTCTCAATGGAGCATTCACATTGTATGGACAGATGGATGTGCACCAAAGGTAAAATAACTGAATTAATATAAGCCAGAATAATATGCCTGGCATATAGCTTCCCATTTTCCCATTTTGCTGTAAGGATCTGATTTTCAGGCTTTTTAAACCAATAATAAATTATAGCAATGCACTGTTAATTACACCTTACAGAAGTGGTGTATAGTATAAATTGCACTGGTGATGGACTTAGATTAAGTTTCTCATGCTTATTTTTAGCAAGTCAAAGGCAATTCATTTCCAACTGGGCCATGTTTAAAAGTTTGGAGTGAAAAAAACTGTGTAATTATTTCCTAATAGAAAGAGAATATTGGTGACAATATTTTATCCTACATATCTTCTTGCACTAAATATATTAATGGGAAAGGAAGAAACAAGAACACATATTAATTTGGACATGTGTTTAAAAGATATAATGAGTATTTATAAATTTTGCTCCTGCAAATATTTTCTAAATTGTCTTATTCATATTGTTACCTCCCTCTGTGCTCCCTTAGATAATTTCTTAGCTTGTGATTGGTTTCTTTATGATTGCTGATGCTTCTGGAAGTATTTGGTCCCTGTCCTTTTTCATTCTTTTTCTTCCTTTTCTTCCTTTCCTTTTTTTTTTTTTTATGGGGGTGGAAGGGTTTTGTTGGTCTGGTTTTCTCCCCACGGGTTTTGATTTATAAAGAGGGTGAGTGGGAAGAGGGGATAATAGCAACATTTAAAAAAAGTCCTGCTGGCTTTTATTAAAAAACACATAAACTTCAAGCTTTTGAAAATAATTCAGAGCTCATTCAGAAACATCAATTAATATTTCAGAAAATAAATTACCCACATAAATAAATCAATGCTATACATGCCTTTTTGCTGTAGCAGAAAGGCGTTTTTAATTTTCATCCAAAAGGAATGTAACTACCATATTAAAACTGTTTATCAGCAGGTGACTGTGGAGGATGCTGCACATGTAGTCAGTAGGACCCTAACCCTACTTTTTAGGGAATATAGAGCCATGACTTGAGCCAAAATGTCCATCACATGACATAATTATACTCCTGATAGGAAAGGAAAGAAGTTCTTAGGTGGGGACCACATTTTAGACTTTGTGGATCTGTATTCAAATCCAGTATAAACATCCTATATAGCATCAAGGAAAACATTTTGGTCCAGGACTTCAGGAATATCTCAAAACTCAGCTGAGTGAGAAGGAGATGTCCAAATAACTTTAAGGACCAGATCCAACAGGTACTGCTATAAGACTTATTCTGTATCCTGTGGTCTGGATTAGGCAGTTATATGTTCTGAATACCTGAGTCTCACCTTTTCTAAATCACTTTACATTATTTGGGCCTGTTCTTTCAAAATGGCATCCAGGTCATGATATAAATACAGATGTACTTATATTTAGGGGTTTGTATTGTTTTGCTTGGATTGGGTTTGGTTGGTTGGTTGTTTTTTTGTTTAAGAGATGAAATCACTTTGATTGTGCATTTGAGGGGTCATCCCAGAGATATACATGTATCCATGTCACAGTAACTTTCAGAAGACAGGTATAAATGCAAGAGCAACCTTAAACCCTCAGTTTCTAACCATGACTGCTAAAGGAGCAGAGCAGACCACATTCTTATATTTTCCGTGCTGGAGCTTATTCTCCAAGGTGGGAATAATAACACTTTCCTGCCTTGTCAAACAGTTTTAAAATACTTATATTGAAAATCATGAGTAGTATAGGTATTGTGGTGACAGGGGACCCTAATTCTACCAGAGTCCTGAGAGAGGAAAGTGAACAATCTATTCTCACTACCTCCTCATTTCCAGGTCTCACAGAAAAGCATTCTGGTGAGTGATGGCATCTTCTGCTTTTGTTTTCTTCTATTTGAAGTGAGCATCAGCAAGAGAGGCTACTGAGAAAATTAATTCAGATTGGCTTAGATAAGGACTCTGTGATGTTGATTAAAAACCATCCACAGGGCCATTAGTGAAGTGAGATAATAAATGAAAATGCATTGAATCACATGAGTTTTCTAGTGGGGGAACATCAGGGAACGGTCCTGAGTCCAGTCTTCTTTAAATATCTTCATTCATTAGCCAGAAGACAGGAAAAGTGTACATGTTAATTAAAATCACAAATGATCCAAATTGGGAGGCATTGCATAAATCAGCAAAAATAGAGAGCCTAGAAACCTTAGGCAGGAAATGACAAAATGAGATGCGGATTTGAAAAATGCATGTGGAGGAGAAATAATCTGTACGAGAACACAATCAGTGGCAAGGAGCGTTCTTGAAGAAGCAGAATTAATTGGAAGAAGACAAAGGGTGTGGACCATGGAGTTAAGGGCAATGTAGCAGAGCAGCTATTTAAAGGTGACCTTTACACCTTTTCAGTAGACAGCTTGGATTCAAAATTAATTTGCAATTGGCAAGATTCAAAGGTCAGTGAAGTTTTGGACCATGTATGCAGAAAGAAGTTGCCAAAGACATGGAATCCCACTTCCCTAACAGTATGCCACCATATCACTCAGCCTTCTATTTTTTTTTTCCAATTCTTCAAGACCTTGTGCACCAGAGTGAATGTAAAATACATGCATATCTAATAAAGTGGGTAGCCTGGGAGAGCTGATGGGTCTGGCAAATGTGGCTTTCAATGAAACTACACACACCTTCCTTCTGTGTTCTCTGCCTTCCCAGTCTATATAGGATGTGGTCTCCCTGAGACAAGGAAAGGAGATAAGAAAAGGGACTTGAGACTAACTAGCTAATGAGAGGCAGAAGAGGAGCCCCAGTGCTGCTCTACACTTTTGTTGAACCTCCTACTTGTAGTGTGATAGGTTTGTGACACATGCATCATTAAATTTGGACTCTTCGATGCCACACAATTCACAGGCTATAGTTTACTGATGTGAGAGTGGAAACAGCAAGAAGCATCTGTGGAAGATCTCAGCCATTTCTCTCTAACAAAGGAAAAAGACTTAAGAAATTAAATACTTGGGATAATCATATAAATTTAAAAATATATATATTTTTATTTTTACGTTCTGAAGCCTGCGAAAACACAGAAGAGGAAAGGAACAACTGCTGTGTTAATTGGAAACTCTTGAACCTCCAGTAGAGAAATTGATGAGTTACTCTTTTGGCAAAGGGGTAGATGTTTGCACAGTTGGTCAAGGACAGGTGCCAATTCTGAGCACTGTACAGAAAACCTTAGTTTGTATTTAACAAATGCATTTCTTTCTATGAAATAACTAAGCATACCCTAGTAGTGCTGACGTGATATTACAGAAGGATCCCATATGTATAGATGACTGTTTTAGATAACCCATATAACAGTAAGTAGTTGTGTTAATTTATTTTTCTATAGCAAATAAGTTAAAAATCACTGAACAAAACACTGATTTTTTTCTATGTCTGTATATTTTTCAGGTAGACTGAGAATAACATATCTAGGTTAAAACAGTATCCTACAAGAAGCATTTGATGGATTGTTCCTAGATATTTCTAAGAAGGCAACTACCAAAAGTGAGTACTAATTCCAGTACCTGGGATTTTTTAATCATGTTTTATTGTTTAAAATAAAATTATGATATTTGTAACATTTCTTGAGGAGATTTCTCTAATTGGAGTCATCAGGAATTTCACTAATTTCTCTAGAACAGGTCTATTATTGACCCATGTCTATTTTTATTAGCTGACAAGGATAATTTGCATCACAGTCTCAGTCATGGATTCATTTCTGCTGTGCCAGGCACTCTAGAAACGTAGATATTCTCTGCATGAAATTACTTACGTCTTAGTAGAAGTCAAGAAGCTATGGATAGTGACAGACAGAGGAGACCCGTGGATGTGATAAGAAAGTGCTGGTCAGTATGACAGGCAATGCTAATAGCACACCTGCAACCTAGTCCTTGTCAGAGAATTTTAGATACTGCTGCAGAGAAAGAAAGTCATTAGCAAGGTAATTTTATATGTGTTTATGGAGATCAGCATGAAAGAAAATACAAAAGCACTCATTTGAAAATCCAGTGCATAGACCACGGAAAATGCACGGGTTGATTGGATGCAGACAGCCTAGTTTTGATAGAAATGGGGAAGGAAACTCAATGTTGTATATGGAAAAATGGTCTTTGTATCCAGGGAATATCATCAGGGCAAATTAACAGCTGTGATGTAAGTGACAGAAAGGAATTCTGCAGTAATTGACATGTTCAAAGATAAGGTCTGAGATAAGAGATTTACCTAGATGGGTAGAGAGCAAGGAAAGGCATTATCTGAAGTATGATACAAAAAACATACTTTGAATGTATGTGTAGCTTCAGTGTAACTGGGAAGTGGCATCTGGAGTGGACAGGAATATGAGTTGAAGATGATATCAAGGTTACAGGATAGTGGCATTGTCCACAGTGATCAAGAGGGAAGGTTGCTTGGAGATCATTGCTGGGACATGTCAAGCAAAGCTGGGACTATTCAGTAGACAGAACATTACAAGGAAATGGTCAAGAAGCAGAAGCAGGAATCAACGAATCATGGAATATTTGATGTTGGCAGGGACCACCGGAGATTGTCTAGTTGCCTTTCAAATCAAAACACACTTTCTTAGAGAATATTGCTGAGGGGTGATATTTAAGAACTTTTCACCTAGAACTGAAGGGCTGGGGTACCTGTGGCTCTGCCATATAAAGAAGCAGCAAATGTTCACCTCAGCCTGGGAATCTTGATATGAGTGATGAGCGGAGAGAAAGAAATGTCTGTTAATATTAAAACTACAAGTACAATAGGAGGAGTTATAAAAGTCAAAGCCATAAATATAAAGTCATATTTAAATTAAATTGATGCAGAATTATGTGTACTTGCAAGACAGAATGGAAGTGATTAGTGAACACCAGTGCTTTAATCACCAGGACTACACAGATACTGGCATAAGAAAGAAGAGGCAATTCCCAAAGAATGAAAATTTTGCCTACGAGTCACGTCATGGACTTTGCTCTTTACTCCTTAGGGAGAAACCATGTACTCCTATAAGGAATTAAATTGCGCTTTTTTTTTCCATAATCTTAGAATCATAGGAAGGTTTGGGTTGGAAGAGACCATAAATATAATTTAATTCCAATCCCTCCCTGCCATGACCAGGGAAGTATTAGGGCTGGTGTGAGCTGAAATGTTGTGTCTGTAGCAAGAGTTCAAAAAGTTAACCCCTGAGAAAGATCTCACTGCAAGATAATGACTAGACATAAAAAACAAAGAGAAAGAAAAAGGGAAAAAGAAAAAGACAAAAAGTGTTTTCAAAGTCAAGGTTTCATAGTAAGTGGTAACAGTATAATGAGGTGACAGAAAACTGAGCGGAGTAAGGAAAAGAGGAAACCTCTAAAGTAAAACTTCTCAAATTTCTGGGAGTCGCTGCACATGACAAGCTCTCTATTAAGAGACAAAAATTTCAGAGGACATGTCTAAATAGCTTTTTACTGAAGCTGAATTCTTACTCATCAATGTAATCTGAAGACTTTTTCATTGCAAAATGCTACTCATTTCAAAATGCAGTTTTTTACAGCCATGATGCATTTTATAACCTTTTTGCTAACAGGAGATCTGAGTAGTGACATAAGGTCAAAGAGTCAGTAATAGAATCCAAATCAGTTATTTCCTGTGGAATCACAGAATTTTTCCCCAGTTATGTCCAACTGGGTAGTGGAGTCAGTCATGCCATCTATGAGGCACATTTTCCCCTCAAGGGGTCTTTCCAGAGCTGCTTCAAAAGTATGCCGTACTAGCTGGTCCCATACTATCTGCGACGTCTTGGAATTATAGAATATTTGGGGATGGAAAGGACCTCAAAGATCATCTAATTCCAACCCCCTTCCATGGGCAAGGACGCTTTTCACTAGACTAAGTTGCTCAAAACCCCATCCAACCTGGCCTTGAATGCTTCCAGTGATGGAGGAGTGCACAGTTCTCCGGGCAACTTGTGGCTGTGCCCCACCACTCTCACAGGAAATAATTTTTTACTAATATCCAATTTAAACCTGACCTCTGCCAGACTGAACCATTCCCTCTTGTCCTGTTCCTCCACGCAATTGTCAAAAGTCCTTCTTTCAGCTATTTTATAGCCCCCTTTAAGTTCTGGAAGGGGCTCTAAGGTCTCCCTGTAGCCTTGTCTTCTCCAGGCAGATCAATCCCAACTCCATCAGCTTGTCTCCACAGGAGAAGTTCTCCAGTCCTCTAAACACCTTTTTGTCCCTCTTCAATGCACACACAAGATGGATATGAACAGTACAAATAACAGGGTGTGTTATTTTACTGTCTCATTAAAAGTAACAACATGCCTCAGGGAAATAGAGTGTTTCTCAGGAGCCACCAACATTAATCTGGAAAGAGGATGATTTTTGGAGCTGCTGTCCTCTTGCAGCTCTCAGTGGAAACTGTAGCTCATTGCTGATCAGACTGCTCTTACTCAGGTGAGGAAAGATGGCATTAGGTAGTTGGCATTTGGTACCCAGCTTGAAAACACATTGTTTTTTGTTGACTGTCATGCTATTCTGCTGCAACCTGTGCACTCTTTTCCTTTCTATTTTCCTGTTAAACCATAAGGCAACTCTTAAGTCTTTGGGGACTTTTGCAAGCACTTTGTATTGATAAAGTTTTGGGAATAAGTTTTTGTAAAAATCCCCGTGTCCCAACAAATTAGAAACAGCTAAACAATGTGTATGTGTTTTCAAATTTCCTTAGGTCCCCTGTCTTCTTAGCCTTGATCAACCTGTCACCAGAACTGTGTGGCATATCTTCTTGTTTACGCTACAAATCCAAGATAAGCATCTTCAGCAACTGTAAATTTATACAGCATCTAACACGTTGTGCTCATGATACACTCAAAGCCTCCAGGTGCTATAACCATAGAGATGTTACATAATCCTAGAGAGCTTCTCATTCTTCCCACAAGGCATCTTGTTTCAACCCACAATATAGAGAGACATCCTTCTAAAAGGTTCTGTTTATTCAGATTAATGTCATGGAGTGTTAATTAAGCATTGATACTTATGTCTTATTCTCTGAGGTGCCAGATCATCATTTTTCTTGAATAACCCTTGAAGTTTGGCTCAAGGTACCGGAGGTATGATAGAAGAGCCGTGTCTTGGAGATGACTAGATTAATTATTTATTTAGTTAGTTATGTATTCATTTGATTATTTATTTTTGCTGTCAAGTGCATCAGTTTCCATAAACCTTTCTCCTCCCATTATTTAGCAGAGGGGGAACTGGAAAACAACAGGAAGGCTGTAATTAGCAAATGGCTGTGGAGTATGCAGCAGGTGGGGGATGGCTGTAGAAACCAGTATGAACTCAAATGTTTATTACAAGAACTGTTTGTGCATTGTCTGTCAATCGTTTTCTCCCTGTTTAGATTTGCAAGTGAATTGCAGATGCATTTCTTGTACACATCGAATTCTGCTTTTCTTTTGCTTTGCTGCAGAAATCTATTTTCAGCCCAGTTTTTTTCCTCCTGTTGTGACACGCAGGAGATGTGATCTCACACTCTCCAAAGAACCGATACACAACAGCAAAGAAATAACAAAGATCCCTTCATTACTCTGGAAAAAGAGATAACTTCTTAGTGGGGGAACCGCCTTTAGCTGCAGATAGAGTGTATCTCAGAGAAATAGGGATCCTTATTGCTCATCTCCTTGTAGGTTTAACAAATACACCAAAATATCATAGCATTTTCCTTCTGAAAACCACGTGCTGTGTGGGGAGCGTAATGACATAGGCTTAACCCACAGCCTGCAAGTGCAACAGCTTTTAGCCATACCCCCCACCTTCATGAACAAGCTGAGCCATCCCAATGTTCTGGCACAGTTTTGCTGCTTTTATGATCTTACAGAGTTTCACTCAGGGCTTCTTTGTGTATCTCTGGATGATCTCATAATGTACTTTATAGACCTATCTAACAGTGCCATGCACAAGGCCCACACAGCTCATGTGTGCTGCTGTCACAGCCAGTGACTGCAAACAGCACACATGCTTCAGTGGGAGCTGTGTATCCTCAGTTCCCTCTCCATGCCTGCATATCTTCCCCTTGCAGCAGATGTGTAGCTCCTATAAGCACGGTGCCATTGTCCTAGAGCTGGTCAGAACCCCACTGTGCCATGGCCAAAGCTCTTTGACACCCCTTACTTTGCAGCCCTGATTGAGCAGCACAGCCCGTGGTGCCACGTGCCACCCCTGGGGACTGTGTGCAAGCCCTTGTTTGTCACCCACAGCCATGGTACAGAGAGCTTACTTATTGAGGACTCAAGGCAACTATGCATCCAAGAATTATCATACCAGTTTTCTTTTCATAAAACCATAAATTCATAGACTAACAAAATGGTTTGCGTTGGAAGGCACTGTGAAGAATGTCTAGTTCCAGCCCTGTGCCATGGGCTGGGACACATTCCCTTAGATCAAGTGGTTCAAAGCCCTATCCAGCCTGGTCTTGAACACCTCCAGGGATGGAGGACCAACATTTTCACAGCCTCTGCCAGTGTCTCACTACTCTGATAGTGAAGAATTTCTTCCTGATACATAATCTCGCCCTGCCCTCTATCAGTCTGAATGATTTTCCCTTGTTCTGTCCTTCCACATCCTTGTCGAAAGTCCCTCTCCAACTCTCTTGTAGCCCATTTAGGCACTGAAAGATGCTTTTGCTTATTCATGATAGCTGAGGTAAATTCAGTTGTTCATGGCAAAGCTTTCAAATTTTCCATCTGTCCCAATCTAGGCTTGTTTTAATTTACAGATTCTCATTAGACATTGACTTTTAGGGTGAGGTGACAGTGGGGTGAGGGAGCAAAATTTGCTTTGGGGCACATAAGCATACTTTCCATTTTACAGGAGAGCATGAAATGTTTCTGTGTGAAAAAGCAGAGCTTTTTCATCCAATTTTAATGCTAATTTTGCAACTGTGTCTGACTATCCTCAACTCTGCTGCTGGGTAAGTTTGTATTTTGTGTGCATTCTCGCCAGGGTTAAGAAGCCCCTGAAGGTTGTCAGGCAAAACAACAAAGTGAGTAGGGGCATTCATTTCTTATGCAACAGGGTAATCTAAACAACAGAAGTATGGAAAAATAATTGAAAGTGAGTTACAGGATCTGTCTTCACCTGGTACAAGAAAGCACCCTTGAGTACTGTTGCCATAAAACTATTCAACATGTGTTTAGCTCCTGTGAGGAATCCTATTAAGCCCTAAATTGAAGGACAGGCTTAAGTACAGAAGACAATTTAAAATATACTTCCACAGGTGAGATTTTTCCCCAGTTCCATTTTCTAATAACAGCATAGTGTTACCAGTGATAATAATGGACAGTCATGAGTTTGGTAAGGTTAATGCCTTAGAAGTAGAGCAGCCTCTTTTTTTGCTCTATTCCTAATTTTTGAATAGTTTATTTTCTTCTTTCTGCCAAGCAGACACAGTTGTTACCTGGTCTAGGCAGAGAAATAAGTTCTTTTTTTTAACAGACTTAACCTATTAGCAGGAATGGACTAGTCTGACCGAGCTGAAACTACCATTCTGAACACATGTAGTGCTAGTAATATTAGCAATATATATAAATAATATGTGTGTAGGTAACTCTTACACTGTTGGTATATTGCCAGTACATGGCATTGTTGGTAAAGGTAGCTACACTGGGTTTTAATAGAAATATCAGCACCTCTGAATTACAGGCCAGCTCAGAAAAGACAAGTTCCATGCAACCATGTTCACAAGGATCTTTCAAATCTAGCTGGACCAACAAATACAACTGCTTATGAGAACAGCAACCCAAGTATAGAGAATCCAAAGGCTGGAGAAGTTTTTCTGAGCTGGACATCTGGCTCGAGGAGGATTGTTCATCCCTACATGATGAAGAAAACAATTTGTTTTCTTCAAGGATTACTAAATGCAAGGTACTTATTGGGAGGGGCAGGCAGGTGCATGCCTGAGGCATGCACTCAGGCCTCCAGACCATTCAGTCCTTTTGAGAAAATAAAAATTAGTTTGGCCAACCTCATGCAGATTTGCTGTCCTGTTTGAGGCAAACACAATTCACCTGCAATCCTCATTTTTTGATGTCTGTGCCAGGGAACTGGCACTTTCATGTGTAATTACCAGGCATTAAGGAATAATTCTTCTTGCTGTCCCATCAAGGATGGCACAGAAGAGACTCCCCAAGGAGCTTCTTCAACAGACAAATGCCAAATACGCTGTTTATATTTACAGGATCTTAATTCACCCATATTAGATTGTGTATAAATGATGTGGCTCTGCTGGGAAGTGCTCAGCTGCAGAATTTACTCCAAGGGCTGTTCCCAGTTAGACTCAGCCACACCCTGCCAGATGTTGGCAAAATATCCTTAATGTCCATGAAACATGTGCTCTGGAGTCACAGATGATGGACCTGATGAGGTGAAAGGATCTGAAAGGACATTTTAGCACTTCTGCACACTTCCTTACAAAGAAGACCATCTTTGACCCTGAGAGCCCGAGGACTGAGTTTCAAGCTGCCATTTATCAGGACAGTGGGTTTGAGTTTCTCTTTATTTTCTTAATTTTATTGCGGGTGGTTTTTTAAAATTTTAATGATGTGACATTTGCCAGGGAAAACATTTTCAGCAATAAATCTCATCAAAATCTCCACAGAAATCTCATCTATTGCTTGACATTAATTTCAATCCTTTCCACTGCAGCTGTCTCCCTGCAGGTTTCATCTTTATGCTGCAAGACAGGGATTTGCTCATCCTGCTCCACTGCTCTCAGAGCAGCCTCTGGGTATTAGATGGTAGTAGGACACAGGGGAAAGTTTTTTATTTTCGTAGTTAAATGCAGTGGCATAATTTTCACATTGTTGCCTTTTGTTTGATCTTTTGATCTTTTAACCAATTCCTTACCATTCCTTGGTGATCTGTTAACACACTTACCCAACTAGCAGAAGTTCCATTTAATCTGGGAATAAATCCACTGACAGAACTGTTTTTCCTGTTTTCAATTGCCCTGCTTATGTAGAGAGTCTACAATGGCCACCTCTTTTCCACTGGCTTTTGGAGAAGGGACACTGTCTCTCTCCATCTCACTGCACTGACCAACCATGGTAAAAGCAAAAACCACGTGTGCCATGACAAAAGCAAACAGCACATGTGCACAGACATGGTTTTCTCTTTGGACAGGAGAACTGTGTAGCTGCAGTATTGAGGTCTCCAGAGAAAAAAGAAGGAGACCTGCTGTAGGGGGTCGAAGATCTGATGGCATCCTAAAAATCATCCTCCCGGGCATTATGCTGTTAACTTGTTTGGGAAATTAAATCAATTTGCAAGTACATGCAATGAGCGTAAAACTGAAATTCCTAAAAATGTTAACATTGAGATTAGCTGGCAAGACCTTGGGGCAGCAGACAGGCACCTCTGGGGCACCTCTAAGAGGAGAATTCAGCTTTCTGCCTGGACATACTGCATTCTTCTTCAACAAAATATGTGAACTGGACCTGTTAAATGTTGGAAATACAGCAGAGGAATATCCCAAAGAATTAAAAAAAAAAGAAGAAAAATAAGTGAGCTTGTTTGTTTCCTTGCTCAGTATTTTAAAGTCTGTAGTTGTCATCCAGGGGGGAAACTGAGGGAATCAACTGGGACACAAATTGCTTTGTGATGGCATGACTTGCTGAAGTGATGAAATGCATGATGTTTCCTGACACATACATATTCTTAGTAGCTGCTGATGAGACAGGATGAGTGGTAGTGCAAACGTTTGCCAACTTGGGGATGGCTTCTGATAAGGAAGGTATGTAGAGCTATCTTTGAAGTCTGTCACAGCCAGGCACATATGTAACTGAGAACAGTGGTGGGTGTTTATTCTCCAAGGACACCTCAAAGATTGTGTCCAAAAAACCCACGAATCATGTCGCTGGAACCCTTTCCAAGTCATGATCATCTTGGAGTGCTGACCATCCATGTTGGGGATGCAGGATGTAGGCTGTAGATTTGCAATGTTAAGCAGCAGGATACGGATTTAGGAGTTGACTCTGGGCTTCAGTTTGATAAATGGTTGTTTGTTTTCCCCTGAGATGTTTTTCCATAGTCCTGCCAGAGGAATTGTCAATTTCATGGCTTTCTGAGACAGCTTGGACTTTCTGGGAAGACACCTGTGTCTATTTTTCCTCTTGTTCTTTGGCCATCTCCTTTATTTTTCCAGGCTTGCCTCCAAACACTATGAGTGCATTTTGAGTCTTAGGTCAGTTACTCCCTGGTGAAAATAAATGTATTTAGAAAATCATCTGGAAATCCAGATCAAATAATTTTAAAAAAACACTGCCCTTCAGCTCGCCAAAGCCTGGACCATTTTTGTCTCCTTTATTTTCTTTATGACCTTTACAAAAATTTTCATAAGAAAAGGTGGCTGCTGTCAGACTAACAATGCTTCTCCTATCTGTGTGTCTCTGTTGCTGGAGGATGCTAATAGCAGAAGAGAGATAATTGTGCTTTAATTGGGTTCTGCTTGTTCAAAGAAGGAGGGGGTAACGGATGCTTCTTGGTTTCCATGGCCTTGTAGATAAGTTTCCATATAATGCCAATTAAGAGCAAAATAAGGAGTATGCAAAACAGGTGACAACTGCTCTCACCAGGAATTGTTCTTTTGTGGCTAAACCAATAGGGCCTTCAACCAAGGGTGCTCTTTTTGCTGCTGGAGTTTCCCTTGATTTTTTTAATTGCATTTTGCATAAGCTTTGCTGTTGAATGGATCAAGTACAGAAGAGCTTAAGATAACAGTGACAGGGGGAGACTGCCAATTGTGTGAATATATATATATATGTGTGTGTGTGTGTGTGTGAGCATGTGTGTACACTTGCCAAAAGTAGAAAGAAAAGTCAAATTAAGTATTTTTTTTCCCCTATGAGTTATTTTTATTTTGTTTTTATTTCAAAGGGATCTATTGTGTCTGGGGAGAGGTCAAGGGTTTTTTTCTTCTCTTTTTATGCATTTTTTTTCTTTATCCTTGTTTGTTAGTTTTAGGGGTAATTATTCACCAGGGCCTTTTCAACTGTCAAACACAACAAAAGATAATCCGGCCTCTTCTCTTCCCTGCCCCCACACTCGCCTTTTCCTCCAACAAAAGCAGCCTTTGTTGGGATTGGTCATCATTTCACAGGGATCCTTCTTCATCCCACAAGTTAGGAATACTCTTCTACCTTATATCGAAGTGACCTCTTACAAATGCAGGGAGACTCAGGATGTCGCAGCTGATGCTCTGCCCTGGCTGATGTTGCCCATCAATACTTGCCAGCTTGACAACTTAGATGCTCTGAGCACTTTCTTTTCCTTCAAGCAGGATTTCTAACTTGCTACAAGAACTGTTTATCAATTTATCTACAATGCACAACTCGGCATTTATCAGTCTCCATCTAAAGGACTGTCCGTAATAAGTTTGCAGCTGCATTTGACTGGGATGAGCCCTCTGACTTTCCAAATTATGTTTTCTTTTTTCTTCATGACTTTCAGCTCTTGCTCTTGAGGAAGCACATAGAGAAAAAAGCACTGCTCAATGCCAATGCATTTTGCAGCAAGAATTATGGTCCTTATAAACAGATCAATATATGCCAATCTTCAGCTTCACATAAATATTTGCTTAGATAGTAAATTGATCTTGTCCTTGATTTGCCATAATTTAAGTCTATGAAGCTATAATCAAGACTCCTTGATAATAAAAAGAACCCATCAGCAATTATACTCATTCACTTCCCCATATTCAAGGCTATTTCGGCATTTCACTGATAAACTTCTGTTTTCAATCAAATTTGCAACATAAAAATCAACACTGCACACCAGTTAATGATGTTGGAGTGCTTCGTGTGTGGCATTTTGAAGTTATATCAGTGTGGAGATAGGAGGGATTTCTCAGGGACTTTATCTGACATGGAAAAAAAATTTTGTTAAAACTATACCTAAAACCTTCTGTCAAAACTCAAACTGAGTATTATTCTTGTGGATTTAAATGTACTTTTATATTTCTGAAAGTTTCCAATAGCCAAATTTCTTGGAAACAGGAGCATCTAGGGATACCTAGCATCTAGGGATGCTTCTGTCATATGCTTACACCATAATCACTTAGCAATTTTTTGTGAAACTATCTGGTAATGTGAGTTAGTGTGAGAGCTTTGGCACTAAATACTAGACTCCCTATCCCTAAATGTTTTTGTTCTGTATAAAAGGAAATGGATAGGAAAGTGTGTTTGTTAAGAGAAGTTATTACTATTTTGCAAGTGGCAAGTATGGTCTGAGGGAGATTTGTAGCCTTACAGTGTCACAGAGGAAGCATTTTAAGGAAATAAATTGAAACATCCCAGAGTTTATTCTGGTCCATATTGCAATAGTTTGGACTCCCTTTCAGCAGATCTATACCTATATATATATAAAATAAGAACTCAATGGAAGGCATATTATAGTAACCACTAATAGGAATAGACTTGTAGGCAGATGCTGGAAAGAACACTAGATGGCAAGGGTAATGGGTTATACTCACTGGAGGAAGGGGCTAAAATCCCTTCACTTTGAAAGTGACTGTGTGCCTGGCCATAAGATAAAGTTCTGCATTCTTATGGTTTTCAAGATGGACATTACTGTTACTTTGAGTCATGGCATTTTCAAGGTTAACCCACTGTTGTGGTTTAGCTCTGGTAGGCAGCTAAACCTTACACAACTGCTGGCTCACTTCCCCATGCAGGATGGAAGAGAGAATTGAAAGAGTAAAGCTGTAGAAGCTCATGAGTTCAGATAAAAATAATTTAACAGGCAAAGCAAAACGAAATAAGATATCCATGTACTACTTCCATCAGATGTTTGGCTATCCCTGAGAACTGAGGATTCCATGACATGTAATGATTTCTTGGGAAGACAAGCATAGCACCATACCAGTTGCCAGGGAGAAATTTAACTCTATCCTCACAAAAAATTTTATCCATCTTCAAAACTCTCTCCATCACCAAAACTTTTTCTGGACTAGACGTGGTTTCACCATGGCATATCCTAGCATTGGAAATATCTCTCCTCATCCATAACCATTAAACCAGCCTGAGAGTGCTGTACAAATAGCTGCATTAACTTATCCTCTGAGTCCCTCCCAATACCTTGTTTATCATGTATGGATACACCAATTTTTAAAATGGACCTATGTTTGGAGTGCTGTACAGCACATGCTGAAAAAAATCACTCTTTTAAGTAAAGAACTACATGTGCAAATAAAAGGTTTGGGTAGGTCAGAATATTACATAAATAATGCACAAATGTATAATTAAGTCAAGGGGTAGCCTTCACACTTTCAATCCTGTTAAAGATTCATGGGTATTTTTATAACCAAATAAATTCTGGTTTGATTCCTCATTTGGAATTCTTTCAAACTCTGCTATACCCTTATAATCTTTGCTAATTCAGAAAAATATCTGCTAAGGACTTCCTTTTCCTCTCTAAACTGGCATTAGCATCCTATATGGATGAAATACATGTTGTATAGTGCAGAGTGCACCTGTGCTCACTGCACTTCCACTACTGCTTGAATAGCTCATATTTCCTAAGAAGCCTGGAGCATCCAAAAACATTAGCAACCCAAAGGCATCATGGTCCCCTAGAGGAAGACAAATAGAATTAGACCTATTTTATAGATAAGAAAATTGAGGTTAGTTTCCAGCTGATGTCTGAAAGTAAGCCTAAGTCACTGCTTTCAGCTGCAAAATTATCTCAGCACTGACAACCTATGGCACTGGCTCTTTACCTTTGCCTTTGGTACCCAGACATTCAGCTCCTACCATCTCTTCCAGTCACCCATGCTGGCTGTCACAATATTTCAGGTTTAGTTGTCAGGAGAGCAGAAGCCCCTGGTAATCATAAAAACCTGGTGGATGTTCGGTACCTTCTGAGTCCATTTAGTGTCTGGATTTGTGCATAGATTGAATGTGACTTTTCTCTGGTTTTCTGCAGACAAATGAGTTCTGACCAGAAAAATAAGAACTGCAGAGAGATCTGGACGCATTCACCTACTTGGTCTGCAAAAGGCCTTGCAAATTGTTTTGTTGATAAAGTAAACAAATTGCTATTTAAGGCCTGGACTCTAAATCAAAGAAAACACATGGGAAAGTACCTAATAAGCAGCATTCATTATCAGTTTATCAATGGCTTCATATTCTCATACTCTATTTCTTTTATCAGTCCCACCAATATCTGGAGCCAACAATGATATGTGGAGTTTTCCTTTGGGATTAATTGCCACCTCTTTACGGCTGATCATTAAAAACAAAATTAAAACTCTAAAAATAAAAGTTGAATACTGTGTATTTCCATAGGAAAAGCAAGTGAAATAATTTTGATGTTAGTTTCTATGCCAGCATGCTGAATGCAGTCCAGAGTTGCTGCCCATGGGGGAAATAATGAATTTTGCCCAGCAATTAACAACTGGGGATATCTTTACTGGGTGTTGTAGAGACATGTGTGTCACATCACATCAGCACAGCCGTCCTGCCCCTGCGTGCCTAACCCTGCTTCCTCTTGCTTGAGGGTCATCTCCCAGCAGTCATGCTGGCACCAGAGATTAGAAACTCAGCTGCACAATAGCAGGTGGAAGGCTTTATTTTCTACTGATGTTAAAAAAAAATATATATAATAAAGGCAGTTCCTTTCTGTGTTGCTTGTGCCATGGTCAGCAGTTGTCAGGGTGGAAAGGTGGAAGTGATGAAGGATTATCATCCCTTGCATGAATGGGAGTGTCTTCTTTCTTAGAGCAGCTGCATAGCCCTTGGGAACTAAACAAGAGGAAAGAGATGTGTCCAGAAGTAGACATGTGATGCATAGGAGAGCAATTCAAGAGCAGTCCCTTCCAGCTAAACCATCCTGTTTCTTTTTTTTTTTCCATAGAAATTTTATAACCATTTTTAATAGGATTTCACTAACCCCTCTCTGATTACAAGAAACAGTGGATTTCCATTTTTCACAGTACAGTAAAATAATGAATAGCTGAGTTACAGCCTGGGATCACCCTGCTTGTCCCTACCTTGACAGTACATCTCACATAAAAATACCCTCAGTGTCTCTTTTAAACTTCGTAAAGAAAAGGAATTTTAAGTGTTCAGTTCCTCTCATCTTCAGTGAACAAATAAAGCAGAATGGCCAAATTGAACACAAAAGTGTAATTTTTTATTTTCTATACATTAGGGGAGTCTAGAAAACTAGCAAGGGGCAGTTGTCTTGTGAGATTAATCCTATTTCATGCATCCCTTGGATATAGATATAGTCACCTCCAGAGGAGATTTATAGATCTTAATGAGGAAACCGCCCTCAGGAACTTCCATTCTGTCTGTACCCTTTAGTGGAAGAAAATCTGTATTTTCATACCTAGATACATCAGCCAGGTTGGGTGAGATGGAGTTGAACCTCATGTTGCCCAAAGGCCACATAGGTGTGAACATTGCCTTGGTGTCTTCATGGAAGCACTTATGTCAGAAAAGCTGCTTAAGTTCCTTGATTCCAACTGCTCTTTGCATCCCCAAAGACAAAGTCCACCACCTTACCCTGTGCAGCTGCACAGCCAGTGCTGCAGGA
>NW_005054302.1:16349134-16471173 GCF_000277835.1 Geospiza fortis
TGTCTCTTAGTTACCATATGGAAAAATCATTTAAAATTAACCTTAAGGCTTCTTGATGAGTGTTGTATGCTGAGTGATTGAAAAAAAATAGAAGCAAGGGGCTAATGGGTGTACTAATCAAAGCAGGACACACAACTTGAGAACATTAAGATAAAGGCCCCCTTTCAAATACAGAGAAGGTGAGGTCAAGGCTGACTTGCTGTTCTTTCATACTCAATGACTTTTAAGGGGATGTTATGCAAAGGGTGGAGAATTGGTGCAACTCCGCATAGATTACCCAAAAAAAGGAGACTAGAATAAAATAAAAAGCACTAAAAATGCCAGAATATGGTGGTATGAAAACCTGTGCTTTTCAAAGTATGGTCTTTAAAAATATAGAGGAATTGAACTTGATTTTGAAGGCCTGTATTTCATAGATTTGTGTGCTCATTCCAGGGAAGCACATTATCTGGAAATGTTAAACTGAATATGCTTTTTCAGTTTAATAAACTAATAATATACTGGCATGTTGATCTTCCCAGATGTTGAATAACTCATGTGGGCTTGTTGAGTACTTAAAAGATCCATCAAAATTTTGGGATCTGAGAAATTAAGCAGATTAAAAAAAAATCATAACCACTTGGCAATTCATAGAAGTTGAATGTGCCATGCCTTGTATTTTAGCTCTCAGCAGCGCAGGCACCCACATTTTGGCTAGTCACTCTGGACTTTATCTATTGTCAGTAAAGGGAAACAGCCTTCTGCAGAGCTCCTTAGCTGATGTATTTTATATGTGTGCATTAGGATAAGATTAATTGCACCTGTAAACCCGATGAAGCTACTTATACCACAGACATTTTAATGAGGGTGGAAAATTTGCCCCCTTTTCATCATTTGAACTGAGGCCTGATGTTATCATGTCACAGATTTGCAAGCTCTGTCATCTACCTTTGCCATGTTGATAATGCACCTTCTAACCCAAATAAATACAAGTGTCCATCTTTGATGTCCAATTACACTGAAGAGTAAAGCTTGGGCTTTTGTTCTTTATCTCAACATTGCTCTTTTACCTCACAGGAGGCTCAATACTAATAATCAGTCCTGTTCCCCATAAATTTAAGCCACAGTAACCCCTGCCTAAGCGTGTGGGAGTTCAGGTCATTCTTTGCTTCCCAGGAATGGGCTGCCAGGAAGGAGAGATCTCAAGGAGTTGGAGAGTTTGAGGGACTCACATTTTGAAGGTCTGAATAAGAATTACTGAGAATATTACAGTAAACAACCTATTTCCTGAGGAGGTGGGAGAAAATTTCCCTGAATAATTGCCACTTACAAACGATTTTCCTCTCCACAAGATTTAAAAAGAGGCATTTTTAAATAACATAGCACACCTCCTCTTCAGTTGGGAAGCTGAGACGCAGTGTGAGTAACTGGTTTTGAGAAAGCATTTGCCTGAATCGGTGGTGAAGCTGCAGATAGTACTGAAAAATAATCTACCTCCCAGTAACAAAATTGCTCTTTCTCTGGTTACTTTTGTGACCAATCACAAAACCAACACCCATTAAGATTTCAAAATGCTGTGCAAAAAAAAAATAAATAAATGCAACTTGTATAATTAAACAATTAAACTTGTATAATTTCTTGCAAGTAGTGAAGACTGGATGTGAATTTAAATACATAGTCTTGGGTGTTAGACAGAAAGATGGATGTCAGAGTGGCTGTGATAATCTGAACTGTGTAGTGATACAGGTTCATATTTAAAGAATGTTGCATGCTGGGGAATGAATTACAGCTTAAGGATCTCTCTCTCTAACAAGTTCAGTGTGGATATGGGGTCTAGTCCTTCACACCTTGCTAAGAAGTGATTTAAGAAGATTCCTCCATGGGTTTTACTATTTGACACCATACATCTCCTCTGTGGCAACAGAGAAGAGAATTTGTGGGTGCCCCATCTCTGGAAGTGTTCAAGTCCAGGTTGGATAGGGCTTGGAGCAAGCTGGTCTAGCAGAAAGTGTCCCTGTTCATGGCAGCAGGATTGGAACTGAATGATCTTGATGGTCTCTTCCAACCCAAACCATCCTATGGTTCTATGCAGCAGAAAACATGGCAGACAAGACATGATCCCAAGGTTCACATCCAAACCCTAGACTATCTTGGTCTAATATGCTACATCAATGTCCAGTCATGTTGTTTAACGTTTACATATACGTATAAGGAGTAAAGTCTTAAAAATAGGCACACACACACCAAAAAACACAAACCTTTTTGGCATTTATACAGATAAGGCCAATTTTATTGGCAAATATTTTGCTTGGCACGGATTCAGCATGTACTAATAGCTTAATAATTTTGGCAGACACACCAATGAAAAATGTTACTGAACCAGACCCAATTATGTGTGTAAAATGTAAACAGTTGTGTCTGCTGGGGATAACTGCAGTATGTTGTCAAGCCATGACTGTGGATTACATATGGTAGATTGGTCTAAATTTGTTTTTGACAAACGACCATCTGATGACATTGTTTTGGGGCCACACTATGGATGGAAGGACATTACCAGCAGAGTGCAATACCAGCATGGCTTTTGTTCTGCCTCTCAGGCCAGCTTTCCAAATTTTGGCAGCTCTGGTAGAAGTTTCAGGCTGGTTTTCTGCTCTTGGCTTTCGGTAGACTCTCCACAGTGTTCTCACACTGAAGTTATAATGAGTTAATTCTTAATAATTATTTCTTATTCTCCATATTAGACACTAGTGGAATAGCTATTTAGGTTATTTCTTACTCTGGAAAAATTTCTGTGGCACTGACAGAAGCTGAAGCTTTGAAAGCACAACAAAGCCTTTTCTTACCTCTTTTATGTACCCATTTTGCTAAGCTGCGTATACATATGCCATCGAAGCTGCCATTCAGCACTCACAAGTGAAAAGCAGCTCTGGAACTGCCTAAAAATGCTTTCAGGAAGAATTTGCTTTAAGCTTGGGCTGCAATTAAAGAATGGCCGTGCCGAAGGCGGGGTGGGTGGGCATTGGGAAAAGAGGGGTAAATAACGAAGCTTTTCAGAACATGGCTGTGAGGAGCCCCCTCCAGCCCAGCACCTGGTGAAGCCATCGAGCAGGCCCTCCCACCAGCTTAGATTAGACTAACAGTGCCACACAGCAGGCTTCGGCTAAAAGCAGGGAGAAGTCTTAAAAAGAGCCCTTTCTGATGCATTCAGGTAGAAGAGTGTAAAGTAAATAATGAAGCCGAAGGGCAGCACACAAGAGCATGACTTTGCATTCCTTTCATGCCCGCTGCCACAAAGCTCAAGGAGAGCACAGAAAATGAGCTGCTGAAGGATGCTGAGTGCTCTGGTCCAGCTTTGCTGAAAGCCAGCGTCAGTGGGGAAAGGAAGTTTCAGTCATTTGGAGCATAGCCTGCCACCAATCTCTGCCCTTATCAGACTTTTCCAGAGAGCCTATAAACATGAACACTTTAGTAAATGGTATGTTATAAATATGGGTGAGTAACGGCGTTGCAGTGGAAGAGCAAACAGGATGTTATTTATCACCACCTTTCTATGATCAGCATATTCTTGTAGAAGAAGGTAGTTATTAGGAGAGGTTATTGACAGCGCTTTGTCAGGCTTCATGTGAGTAAGCTTAATTTTTAAATAACAATGGCTTATTTATTCAGTCATTCTGAAAATTAAATTTTCAGCAAAAATTCCCTAGCTTGGGAAGTCAATTTACTTCCTTAGCTCTAGAGCAACATTGCATTAATTGTTTTTTCAGGTATCCACTGACATAAATAGAGAAAACAAAGGAGAATTATTGGTATCATTAGCTGGAAAATGTGGGTTTGGTATTGATTCAATTAGATTTTTATTTGTGTACAGTTACCCACATTGTGAAATACATCTATAATAAGGAATGAAAATTGAACATGTAATAATAATTATATGGCACAGAAAGTAAGGAAGTGGCTCACTTTCTGTTGAGTTCAATGACTTTGAGCCAGGTGATATAAGAAAAAATAAAGTTATGGGTTTGAATAAGTGTGGTTTAACTTTTTGAGTGCTACTGATACAGAATGAGTAATTCTGATGGTGTATGATTAAATTTCAGGAAGAGATTCATTAGGGAAGATAGGACCATGACCAAAATTCTTTAAACATAGGAAGTTGTTTGTTTATTGAGGACTTCAGTGCAATCTCTCTCCTCCTCCATGAATTGATGTATAATAATCTCCAGTGTGTTTTAAATAAACATCTTCATTCTCTTGATCCACTTTCCCTTCTGAACAATGTCAATGGAAAGTGAAAAGTAATCCTATGGAACTTTTCTGAGGTCACACTCTCTGTTTGCTCTTGTGTCCCGAATCTTTACTACATTAGGAAAAAAAATCAATCCCAAATGATAAGTGCATTGGCCAGAAATTTTCTGTTTGCCTGCTTGGGAACTGATGGGAACTCTCTCTCTATCCTCAGTGCTCAGTCAGCATGTGGAGCAAAAACTGGGCAGCGTTGTACATCTGCCAAATAGGTTTCGCAGGAATTCTTCCAAAGAGGGGTGGAGAACTGCCTTGAATATTGCACATATTCAAGTGTTCCATATTCAGAGTTAGGACCCAAAGGAGGAATCTTGGAGAAGCATTCTCAGTGGGATTTCAATGAGGAAGAAACACCAAGTCCATTTTCTATCCCCATTCTGCCTTTTAGAGTTTTGCACAACTTTGCTTCTTCCTTGTCCTTCAATATTTATTACTTTATTTTCTCTCTCCCCAAAAGACAATTCCTATCTATTTCCATTTGCCCAAACATCCTTTTCAGTACTGACTTACTCCAAATTTAGGTCTCCATTTCCACTGGGCAGACACTTTTCTTCCCTGGTACTTGTATGTTTATATGGTGCTATAAGTTCATGAGGGGACATGAATAATAGATTTCTAAAGGACAAGAAAATGCTCAAAATGGAGATTAGAAACCTTGAGAGAGCTGTTTTAACACCAGAATATAAATTGGATGTATTTCAATTTAACACCTGTAAGGAATTCATATTCTATTTTTGTTCTAAATTGTTGTGTAGGACTAGCTGGCTAGTTGTCCTTAATCTAAAAAATGGTGTTTATCTATGTACAGGGAGGTATAAAATATGCAGATTAAACGGGGGAAAATCCAGTGGAGAAAGGTATCAGAAGTAATATGCACTACTCCTTCCTTGACAATCAACTTAATTCATTTCTCTGGGCTGCATACATGATGCAGAGATCATTATAGTGCATGTTATTTTTCTGACCAGTGGTGGGAGAAAACTAAAATTGTACAGAAGCATAAATTGTATTGCTTTCCCCCTCTACCATCACGGCAAATTCTGGTGGTTATAACCCACTCACCCGAGCCATTTAAATGGGGAACAGTGGCAAAGTCCACCAGGTGCAAATATGCAAGGAGCATCTGATTGCACCATGACCTGATAGCAGAGTGCAGACTTCAAAAGACTGATCATCAGTTGGAATGATTTACAATAAGGCTGAATCCTGACCCTTTGAAAAAGCTGATATGCTTGGCTAGGCCTACAGCCACATTGTTACCCTATACTTACTATACTGCTTTCTATTTCAAAAGATCTCTAAAAAATCTCCATGGAAGCTGCTCACATGTTGTTGACTGACCACCCTTTGGGGGTGAGCAGGTTTATAAATAAAAAATAAATAGAGAAAGAAATTTTTACCAGACATAGGAAAAATATTTTTAACAGAAGAATGCTGATGGCTCTTTAAAGGTCACAAAAACCTCCCAAAATCAGACAAATGTAGTGGGACTTTAATCCTCACCTGGAAAAGGAAAAAAAGCACATATCCAGGAAGCTGCATGCAACCAGGTTTGTATCAGAAAGACAAAAAGCTGGTTCGGGAAACAGAGAACTGCCAATACCTTCACCAATCATACACAAATTTCAACTCCTCAGATTATTAATTTTTTAAAACCTAAGTCTGACTTTAGATGCCTATTTCATGACTAAATTATTCATCTGCTAGAAGTTCTTGTTCCACTCTAAATAGAATCTGAAGTCAGAGCATACCTCAAATATAAACACACAAGTTCCTGATTTGTGTAAATTTGGGATCTGAATCCCACCTGCTACCCAGAGATGAGGTACACTTAGAAATTTTAAGTAATTTTCAGACTTACATATGTTTAGAATTACACTTCAGAAACATTCTTACATGAGTATTTGGTGATCTGCTATAGGATCTGAGATTATCCCCAACATTCTTTGTGTCTCCTTCAGATTTTACTAGGAGCTATGATGTCTTACTGAGCAATTTTGCAGCACAGTTCTCTGCTGAAGTCACTGGGAGTATTTGCTGAAAAACCTGGCAAATCTGTGTTGCAATGGTACCCAAGCCTGGTTGTGCTCAGCTCTGTGCAAACTTGTAGTGAGATACATATGTGGCCTTGAATAATATGTTAAAGGGGAAAAAATTTGGCTTTCCATGAAGGCTGTAGACAGTAGCACCCTGGGGAGAAAAGCTCTGAGCTCCCCGGTAACATCCTATCCTTAAGTTTGCAGTCATCAACTCAATTAACTATCGCTCATTAACTGGATTAACTGATTGACAGGAGAGTGTGTCTTTGACAGAGCAGGCTGTGCCAGGAACACCAGAGTCTTCCAGGTTTATGAAAGAATTTTCCCTGGGTGATATTAGCCAGAAATACAAAGCTTTTCCAGAAAAGTGGCAGGTGGCCCGTTGAGGAATTTTTGCAAATACTTCCCACCCTTACAGGGGATTTACAACACTGGCCATGCCCTTAGTTTGCCCTGGGTTTTATTGGTGGCCCAGTGTAGATTTTACCTCTTGTGGTTATAGGTGCTGAAGGTCTTTCCATTGTTGCCCTGTCTAGAGGAGTGATTTACGGCTTGTGCTCAGGGTGTGTGAGTGGATGTTGTGTGGGCAAGGGCTTGGCTTTGTTGCTGAATAACTCGGTGTGTGCGTTAGGAGCCTTCCTGCCAAATTAGGCATCTCCAGGGTGGCTTTGCTGTATCTGGTGTGGGCTACTCCAGTCCTGGGGGAAAGACGGATCCATCAGAGTGTCTTAATTTAGGTAGGTCTTAGAATTTGATATAATTGCCTGTGACTGTGGGGGCCTAAACATAAAGGCATTCCCTTCTGGTACTCAGGGAGATAATGATGACCTATGAATGGTGCTGTAGCTCTTTTTTACCCATTTCTTTCTGTTTGCTAAAGAATAAAACAATAGAGTGTGGAGTTTCAGCTCTCTCGTGAGCTTAACCAATTACTGTTTTCCTTCAAGCTATATAAATTGTGTGCATTTAATATTTAGTTATCTCTAGACTGTTTACACTAATTTTCATTTATACAATGCATCTAGTAACAGAGGTAGAGTGCAATTCTTTCTCTATTTCTCCTTTGAATGAAAGCCTTGAGGGAAGCCTGCAGTTTTTGATCATGCTCCACTTTGATGTAAGCAAATGTTTAAGTTATGCTCTGGCAGAATGTCTGAGATTCATGTTCATGAATGATGCAGGATTTGTCCTCCTTCCTTAGTGGCTCTATTTATAGCCTCAACTGTTTTTATTTTCCATGCAGTCATGAGAGAGAAGGTGAGAAGGAAGCAACCACAAGTCATTTGTCTAAGCAGAGCTAAGTTTGTTCTCATGCTTTGTTGTGTTTTATATTCCTCCATGCTGCATTTATGCCTCTATCTATAGAGTAAATGAAAGGTTTTTCCCAACCCTGGGCTCCGGGGACCAAAATCTCTACTGCTCTGTGCTCCCCAGGACCACATAGTGTGCAGTGATGTAGCTGCAAAGAGCCACCAGAGGAAACAATTCACCTATTTCAGTGTTCACAGAATCACAGAATGAGTCAGGTTGGAAGGGACCACAGTGGGCCATCTGGTCCCAACACTGCTCAAACAGGACCATCCAAGAGCACCTTGCACAGGATTGTGTCCAGATGGTTCTTGAGTATCTCCAGTGAGGGAGACTCTACAATCTCTCTGGGCAGCTTGTTTTAGTGCTTGGTCACCTGCGCAGTAAAAAAGTTCTTCCTGTTCAAATGGAGCTTCCTGTGCATCAGTTTCTGCCTCTTGTCTTATTGCTTGGCACCACTGAGCAGAGCCTGGCTCCATCTTCCTGACACCCTTGTTCAGGACATTAGTTCATTCCTTGTTCAGTGCATTAGTCAGGTCCCTTCCAAGTTATCTCATCTTGAGGCTGAACAGGCCAAATTTCCTCAGCCTTTCCTCCTAAGAGAGATGCTCCAGTCCCTTAATAATTTTCATAGCCCTCCACTGGATGTGCTCCAGGAGCTCCATGTCTCTCTTGTACTGAGGAGCCCAGAACTGGACACAGCACTCCAGACATGGCCTTGCCAGGTCTGAGTGGAGGGGCAGGATCACCTCCCTCGCCCTCCTGGCAGTGCTTTCCCTAAGGCATCCCAGGATACCATTGGCCTTTTTAGCAACAGGGGCCCTGCTGGCTCATGGACAGCTTGTTGCCCGCCAGCACTCTGAGTTCTTCTCTGGAAGGAGCAGAGCTGCTTTCCAGCAGGTCAGCCCCCAGCCTGGGCTGCTCTGTGAGTTTGTTCTTTCCCAGGTGCAGCACCCTGCATCTGCCCTTGATGAATTTCAAAAGTTCCTCTGTGGCCATGTCTCCAAGGCCCTTCTGAAGGGCTACACAGCCCTCTGCAGTGTTGGCCACTCATCTCAGCTTTGTGTGAACTTGCTGCAGAGTAATCTGTCCCTTCATCCAAGTCATTGATGGATAAGTTAAACAATACTGGACTCAGTGTAGAACCTTGAGTTCCTTTAGAATGCTTTCCTCTGACCTGAGCACTGCTTCTAGTTCTGCAAGGGTGTAAATTCAAACCAGTTTCCATCTATACACAGTACAGACCAAATCACAAATTCTGATTGTTTGGGTTTTTTTACCAGCATGTGGGGTTTTTTTGGTTTGCTTTTTTCTTTCAGAGCTGCTCTTTGTCCTGTGACACAGCAGCCCAAGGCAGTATTTCAGTCAGAATGGTTGGCTGTGTTAAGGGCTGAGATGTTGTGATAAGGTTGTGCAGAGTCCTAGGAATGGACAGTCATTCTCCATGGGAGTATGTGCAGCTCTGAGCTGCTGCAGGCTAGAAGGAAAGGAATCGGGATTTCTTCCAAAGGACATGTCTTCAGTGCATTGTTTTTCCAGAATTTCATGGAAAGGGTTGGGTTGAAATGGCCCTTAATCACCCAGTTCCAGCCTCCATTTAATGGTAAACTTTCCATTTACCTCACAGTGGGAATGAAAATTATCTATGCCTAGAAGAAACCAGAAAGTACAGTAGGATACTGGTAGGGAATTAGTGCAAATACACCTGAGTCTTTTGTTAAATGAAATCCCTGCTTTTCCATAACTTTCTGTGATTCAAGGCTACTATAAATGTCGGTACTGATGGTATATTGAACCCTAGGAGTCTGGGATCTGATCAGGAGGTACTTTTAGAAAGGATGATAAATAATGACAAGGAGGGTTGTGCTCAGTTCACACTCAACAATCAGTTTCCCTAATCAAGGCAGAAGAAGATGAAATTGGATACCTCCACAACATGACTTTCTTTAGGATGAAAGCAGAAAAAAGTAACCTCGGAACATAGATGGTGCTTTTAGGAACACAAGAGCAAGATCCAAGAAAATGTGCCAATCAGAGGTTTAATTAAAACCAAATGACTCAGAAATGCAAGTTAGAGAAGAACTCAACAATTAATTTCTTTGTAACAAAACAAAAGCTTAGCAAATACTACAGAATTTGCTTTGATCTGATTTTAGAATCATAGAATTCTAGCATGGTTTGGGTTGCAAGGGATCATAAAGACCATCTAGTTCCAGCCTTACTGCCAAGGGCAAAGACACCTTCCACTTGACCAGGTTGCTCCAATCCACATCCAACCTGGTCTTGAACACTCCAGTTTTCCTTTTTCTCCTGCTTGATTCTGTGAGGGATCAGATCTGTGCCTGGAGTTTGTGAGTTTGTTTTCCAGCTGGTTTGTATTTCATCATTTTCCCTATATTTTGCTTTGTCAATCTGAGTTTCAGTAAGGCCAGTGCTCAGAGCAGACTGTGTGGACAAGGAAACAGTAACTCAGATGGATGGAGTGAGCCTCAGTGTCTTGCAAAGCTTGATGTTTCATGACCAGCTCTAGAGAACCCTCAGGGGAGATCCAGTTGCTAAAAAGATATTTTCCAGTCACCCATTTTGGAAGTTTTAGTCCCCGCTAAAAAGAAGGACACATTTCTCAAGCACATTACATTCTAACTCTACCCTGTGTTGGCTATGTTTTAGTACTCTGCATGGTAGCTTGACATTTGAAGTCTCTCAGTTATGACATTTCCAAGTAGAAGCTTACCATCTGATTTACTGTGTCCTAAATTTTTAAAAGTTGCCCTTCACCAACTTGGGTGGAAGTGTCAATTTGCTGGAGGGCAGGAAATCTCTGCAGAGGGATCTGGACGGGCTGGACTGATGGGCCGAGACCAGTGATATGAGATTTAAAAAGACCAAGTTCCAGGTCCTGCACTTGGATCAAAATAACCCCCAGCCAGCACCACAGGCTTGGAGTAGAGTGATTGGGAAGTGGGTCAGAGGAAAAGAACCTGGAAATGCTGTTCAACACTGCCATGTGCCCAGGTGGCCAAGAAGACCAATGACATCCTGGCCTGTATCAGGAGTAGTGTGTCCAGCAGGACCAGGGAAGAGATTGTGCCCCTGTAATCAACCACACCTCGACTTCTGTGTCCAGTTCTGGGCCCCTCAGCTCAGCAAGGACACTGAAGTGCTGAAGCATGTCCAGTGAAGGGTAATTAAGCTGGTGAGGGGTCTGGAGCACAAGCCCTATGAGAAGAGGATGAGGAACTTGGGGTTGTTTCACCTGGAGAAAAGGAGGCTCAGGGGTGACTTCATTGCTCTCTAAAACCACCTGAAAGGAACTTGCAGCCAGGTGGGGGTCGATTTCTTCTCCCTGACAACTATGGATGGGACAAGAGAACGTAGTATTAAACTGTGCCAGGGGAGGTTAAGGTTGGACATCAGGAGGAATTTCTTCACAGAAGGGGTGTTTAGGCACTGGAGTGGGCTGCCCAGGGAGTTGGTAGAGTGACCATCCCTGAAGATGGTAAGGAAAGACTGGATATGGTACTTAGTGGCATGGTCTATTGACGTGATGGTGTCTGGTCCATAGGGACTTAAGGAACTCAGAGGTCTTTTCCAACCTAATTGATTCTGTGATTCATTAAAATGAAACCTCTATTACAACTTTTTGAGACTAATTCTTGACTCTAATCTCTCTGGATTGTTTCCCTACTTTTTAAAATTATTATTTTATAATTTTTTACCTTTCTTTTTATGTTATTCTTCAAACTTTGAAAGGTTCTTGTTCACTTCATTAGTGCTAGTTGGATGCAGTTTAAACAGACTATTCCTATTCCAGTAACCAGAAGTTATAATGTTATTAGTATAACATGCACTGTTAAATATTGGCAAATGCAGCTTTTTAATGTTACCCATTTGCTATTGACTTGCCCAAGGTCAAACATCAGGGCAGTGGCAGAGTGCAATAGGTCACTTACCTGGGTGCTCTGGTCTCTGAAATCCTTTCCCAAAGCACTGGCTGGACAAGCTAAGTCAGAGAGCAAAAGAATATATAAAAGCACACGGTGAGTGCAGGATCAGGGAAAGGATGTAAATAAGGCCTTTTTTTAGGAAGAACTGATGACAGACAAATACTGTAAGGAAAGAATTGAGGCAAGGTTTAAGACGGACACGGAAGCTTATCTTAGGTTTCGAAGGGGAGTTGTTACTTTACAAAAGACTGGTGTTGTTGATTATAGTGAATTGCTTCTTTACTTAGAGAAATAGCCAAAGAAGTTAGGGGACTATTTAGGATGCTGTACAGTGAGCAAGCCCAATGAACAGCACAAAGATCAGACCCTTGTTTCCCATTCCTTCTTCTTTTCTTTTCCCAAAGGCAGTACTGATGAATGCTGATCAAGAAATAATACAGAGCAGAAGCCAAAAGGCACAGGCTTCCCAGCAAGCCTTTGATTCTTGACCACCTCTGAGATTTGTCTTGCCACGTTGCAGATCTGTGAGAGTCAACAGCTGTGTTTTCCCTTCTCTTGCCCTTGTAAAAAAAATAAAATACAATAAGAAAAATGAGCAAAGGGAAGAAACCATGTGGAGAGAGAAAAGGAGAACATTACATGGGCACTAGAGACATCAAGGCTGTGTACATCTGTGAAACACAGTTCTCTAAGCCTCGTGATTGTAGCTGCAGCATCATGAGTGTACTCAACAGGGTTCTACTTGAGTTTCAGTTAATATTATTTTAGAAGCACTTTAAAGTGCTGAAACCCATTGGAAATAATTCTGAAGTAACCCAGTGGACTGATTTTTCTTCCACCAGCTTCCACTTAAAAAATAATATACACAAGCGTCCTATAATAGGAGGCTAGATTCCGTTTCCATTTACATGTGTGGAATGAATGCCACATGATTCCATCATTAAATAACATTAAAATATTCTAGAATGTCACTCAGAGAACTAAATAGCAAAAGGAGTTTATTGTTGTTTTTTTTTCTCATACATATTTGGATTTTTTAACTGTGTTTTCTTGCAGTAAAATGCAATGATGAAAGCAACATGAATAGCACATGAAATTATTTATGTTCACAACCTTCCTAAAGAAGCAAAATTTAGCTTCATAAACACAGGTCAAATGCAAAGTGGAATAAGGGTGCTCAATGTACTTTGTTTTCCAAATAGGCTTCTAAGAAATCATATCTTGGCAATAATACCTGATTGTAATACAATATAGAAGTGTGATGATACTTTGTTAATGTTTTGAAGAAGGCACAGGGAGTTAGAGTTTATTATTGCATCAAATTTTGCAAGACTTATGTAACATGTGCTTATCTTTCATTTACTTCACATTAATTGAATTAATTGCCACTCTCTACAGTTTAATCAACTGCTAAGGATCACACCATCAAGCTAGAAATAAATGAAGGTGGATTAATGAAATAGTCAAGGAATATGTCCAAACACTCAGCTGGTGATTTCTTTTTTACTGTTTTTCTTTCTATATTGTTGAAAGACCAGTGCTGTACAATTGGACTTCCACTGTAAAATATTATCAATTTTTTTTTGCCACTTTATCTTTCCTGTGTTCATTTATCTCTGTAAATATAGGTAAAAATCTATTAAATGAGAATTATGGGCAATGGCTTTCCATTTGCATTTGCTGTCACTACCTACATGGCTTTGGTCTTCTCCTTGCCCTTCCTCTCCTGCATAGCTCCCTCCCAGCCCTTTCCAATGACCAGAGACATCTCAAATACACAATGAAACAAGTTTGATCATCAAATTGACCTTTTGTTGCCCTCTTCTTTTATCAGTTTAAAAGGAAAACTATCTTACATCCTTCAAATGCTCTCCAGGCCTTCTCAGTAGCATGCTAGCCAGCTTGTCAAGGGGTGTCTTATTGTTCCCACAAATCAGCTCTTGTGAGATTTCCATGCCACATCTCAATTTTGTATATGCAGCATGTTTTCCATATGCAAACTCCATCTATAGCATCATTTCTTAAATGGAAAGGGTTGTGAATCTACTAACTTATGTGTGTCTAAGGAATTGTTTTCAGTTCATGTGGAGGAGGTATATCTATCTGATGCTGAACTGGGCTTGTCTGTGACTGTCTCCAGTCTGTTATGAGAGTTTCCATGCAGTTGCAGAACCACTTTGAATATTGGATTCTTCATCCTTCTCCAGGAGACGCAATATATAGTAATGATATCTTTGAATAATACTTTATTATGCAGTAAATCGTTGCCAGATAAGAGCAATTAATTGCATCTGATTCTGTCAGAACATATGTAATAAAAGCACAAAACAGAATAAGAAGGTCTGATTTTCAATCCTGTGTCCATTTCACTCACACCATCAGTGGAAGGATTGTTAGCACAGATGTAGTCCAGAGATGCTGAGAGACAAAACACTTCAAAAGATAGATAACAAACATGATAAATGTTCCCTTTTTTGGTAAATATTTCAGCAGATTACATCTTGTGGTTATCTGGATAACTTATCATAGAACCACAGAATTGTCTGAGTTGGAATGGACAAATAAAGATCATCAAGTTCCAACACTCCTGCCATGGGCAGGGGCACCTTCTACTAGACCAGGTTGCTCAAAGGCCCATCCAACCTTGAATACCTCCAGGGATGGGGCATCCACAGCTTCTGTGAGCAACCTGTGCCAGTGCCTCACCTCCCTCCTGGGAAAGAATTTCTTCCTAACACCTAATCTAAACCTACCATCTTTCAGTCTGAAGGCATTCCCCCTTGTCCTGTCACTCCATGCCCTTTTCACATTACCCTCTCTAGCTCCCTTCTAGCCCCTTTAGGTACTGGAAGGGGCTTTAAGGTCTCCCTGAAGCCTTCTCTTCTTCAGGCTGCACATCTCCAACTCTCTCAGCCTGTCATTGCAAGAGACGTGATCCAGCCCTGTGATCATCTTTGTGGCCCAAAGTTGTCTCAGACCTGGGTTTATTTTAAAGAAAGGAATTGCAGCTGTGCACCACAGAAATCCACATGAACATGGAGTCCACAGACTATCAGCTGAAGAATAAAACTACCTTAATTTTTCCTGACCAAAGACTGAGAAAAAAAAATACCAACAAAGAGTAAATATTTTCTCTTGCTAGGCTGGGAATAGCGTTATGACACATTCACACTCCCATAAATGAGATCAAATTTGGCCCCTCTTAATTAATCCTGGGTCATAGTGAGACTTCACAATTCTTTACTCTGGAAAGCTTGAAATAACTTCAAAGAACATATTTTAATTGACAAGTGTATTCACTGCCAGAGATGGGTATAACAAGAAAAGGGGATTAGCACTCAGCTGCGCTCTAGAGGAAATTTAAGGCACAGATGTACTGTACATCAGATAAAGTCTCTGTTACTGCTCACAAATGTGGTATTTCATTGTCTCCACTAATGCTAAGCAGTTCACATCTGTCAATTAAATTCCTCTCCATTCTGGTGTCCTCTCTGTAGTGGTAGGTCTGTTCGCCCTGACTCACTGTTACTATTGCGTTAGTGCAGTTAGAGTTGCACATCTTCAGAGTATTTGCTTCCTCCCTGAGGGTACTACAAAGCTGGAAAAAGCTGACAGTTTCCAGATCTCCAGTGTGTGTGCCTCACAAAAGCAAGAACACTGGGGTATTTTGAAGCTTAGTGCTGTTACCCGGTGGTCCTGACTCTCTTGTCCATCAAAGTTGCAATGAGAAACATCTCCTGCCCTCAGTCGAGCTGTCAACCCAACCGCCCTCCTGGGCTGCCTTCCAACAGCTGTTGCCATAAGTTAAGCATTAGTAAGGGCCCATTACAAACTGCTGGGAATTACCATTGAGTAAGAAATCTAGACCACACTCCACCCAAGTAACAAGCAGATGTTTGGGTCAGGGAGAGACTTGTACAGAAGTTCTGCAGTTCCAGAGGTTTTCCTTATAGAGAGTTCTCTATAAGGAGAGTTGATCTCCCAATGCTGAGGATGTGAATTCAGGCTTTGAGTTGGCGAAGCTTTCTGGTTGCCTGGAGGGTACCTCAGCTTTGTGATATGGGTGTGGATCTCTACTAATTGGAAGCAACTTGTTTTCTCTTTCCATCAAAATCTTGGTGGTCCCAAAGTGGTTAGGAGCTTGGTCCACATCTCCTTGGATTGGGCTACTGAGAAACAGAGACAGGCTTTTGATACAGATTTATCTGGCTCCGCTGTGAATGATACAGTATCATAAACTTAAGAAGTGGAAGAGAATCTACCAGGCTGTTCAACCCCCAATCCAACATAAGACTGATCATTTTTGTACAACACTGTTTCTATAGTGCTTTGGGGAGTCACAGAATGGATCAGGCTGGGAGGGAACTCTGGGTAGGTCCAACCTCGCTGCTCCAGCACGGTCATCCTAAAGCACATGGCACAGGATTGCATTGTTCTTGACTACCTCCAGTGGGGGAGACTCCACAATCTCTCTGGCCAGCCTGCTCCAGTGCACTGTCACCCGCACAAGTTCTTTCTCATGCTGAGGTCCAGATGTTGTTTATTATTATTATTATTATTATTGTTGTTGTTGTTATTTTCTTTATTATTTATTATATTTAACTTCCCTAAGGGATCTGATCATTAGGAAAATATTGTGTTAATCAGAAATTTCCTTTTTCTTAATCAAATTTCCTTCTGAATTAAATCGTAGCACTGATAATCCATTTTTTTCCTTACATCCTCCAGATTCCTTTAGACTTTTATAATCCCTTTGTTTTTTACTGCTTACCAATCTGCATACATTTATTGCAGATGTTTAATGCACCAGTTCTTCTTACTTACTCTCTTCAAGCTTTACATAAGTATACCCACATGGATATACTTTTGCTAACCACCTAGGGATATGCGAAACACTTCAAGCCTGCTCTTAGCAGTCATGTAGAGAGAGACAAACACTTCCCTGCTGTAGAAGGCAGCAAACTGTAAAGACTTAGTGATGACACTAATCTATGAATTAAATAAAGGGGTCACTCTATCTTCCCCATCCTTCCTCCTAGGAACACTTTAAATCAAATGTACAGAAAAACATCACTCCGTTGATTGTTCATGTTCTGTACCTTGACTGTGATGTAGGAATAAACCCCATCACAGTTTATTTTTAAGATGTTAGGGAGTAGCAAAGCAGCTGAGGCCTCTGCTGAGATCAGCTGAACCTTGATACTCCCTCCCCTTCAGCCTCAAGGGACTGGAAGGAACCTTGAAGATCATGTAGTTCCAGCCCTCCTGCCCAAGGATGGTGCCACAACTTCATACTCATCCACAAGCAATAGCACTATAATACAAGAGGCGTGATTGTCCTTGGGAGAGAGAAAGATGTGGAATAATTAATGAAGAAAAAAGAATAACCATGTCCTGTGCTCTGCACTGTGAAGCACATATAGAGAAATGAATAATCCTTGTTTCTGGTCTGCTGATAAAATTACCTCCTGTTTTACAAGTATGGAAGGCAAAAACAGAATTTCAGACAGTCCTTTGCAGGTATTGAGCTATAGAGACATAATTAAACCATTTCAGTTGTATTAGTAATAGAGTCTGGATTTACATGCCCTGCACTGGGATCATTGGGACTCAACTGAACTGGACTAGGTACAACATTTGCTTATTTGGGGCAAGGCAACAAATTTTTCTGCATGGGTTATGCCAACTTCCCCTTACCTTGGAGCTTCTAATGCACCATGACGAACCCTGAGATTCTCTTACACTTTTTTCTTGTATTTCCATAACAAATTATGGAATATGTGCACCCTCCTCCTGACCTTTAACAGATAAAAATTAGGTTTTGCTGCTGCTTTACTGTTTTAAGGTGATAAAAAAGTATCTGTCATATTTCTGGTATAATTAAGGAGATAGAAATATTAAATGAGGCTGTCACTCTGACCATGCATTTCAGCGGCTCAGGTCATAATTAAGGGAAGTTTGAGGAACATCCTATTGAAACAGACATTGCTGATTATCTTCACTGCATGGTGTTTTCCAGGCTCTTCTTCGAGGTACTATTTTTTATGTTCAGCAATGAATCACAGGGCAGTGACACAAACAGCATGGGCTACATGGACCTTCTACTCCACACCAATCCCCCTCTCTGTTTCATGGCCAGCATCCCCAGCCAAGTGTGACAGAATGCATCTGACCCATTTATCAGTCAGCTCACAAGTGGTTATCACGGCCTGCCAGCCTCAAGCTGCTAGAGCCTTTTAGAAACAAATGCTTCAGGTTCACGGCTCACAGTTCTGCTGAGCATTTCTTCCACCATGTCAGTCTCCTCCTCATTTGGATGACCTTTACTGCCTCTTACAGCTCCTACCTCAAATTTTTCTACTGTTTACATTTCAGATCCTGGAGCACACTTGATTTTTTGAGCTCCTATGCATGTTCACATCCTGTTTGTTTCTTTCATAGTACTGTGTAAGCTGGTTCTCTTGATTTGGGGAGGAAAATTCCATGGTGGCTATGAGGAGACTGCATCCATTGAAGGTTTCTTCTTAACTTTCCCTGGTGTTGTCTTCTCCCTCTGTGCCTGCCAAATTAACAGGCTCCACCAGACTCTGCATAACCTCCTCTTCTCAGATGATATGGAAGTGTTTCCTGCTTAGACTTGAGTCTTGCAGGCAGGACCTCCAAACATTGTCCTGGGACCAACAATGTCCAACTCAGCAGAGCCATGAAACAGGACCACACCTAAAAAATCCCCACAACCCAGCCACCAAGCCGGTCTGCAGGTGCCTCTCTGAGACAAGGCTTCTCTTTGGTTGGTCTTTGGAGTTGATCAGATCTGAAATAGCAGCAGTTACTTCACTCTGTGAATTAGACTGCATCTGACTGCAGAAAGTTGGCCAGTCCTCTGCCATCAAATTGGTGTCTTTCTAGAGAAGTAAAACATATGTCTGACACTTTCTGTCTTGAGTATACATATTAAATGAGACCTGAACACAATACAGATAAAAAGAAATGTCTGACAATCCAGCTCTCTTTTATTTAAAAGAGAGTTAAAGAAAAATTGCTTACTAGATGAATTTAGGAGGAGCATATGAAGTCACCACAGAAACATCCACTCCTGAGTTCATTGAAGCATCTGCATATTTGAATACACTTAACTGGGAAGGAAAAAAGCCAAGCCAAGGCAAGGGAGGAAAAGAGGAATTTCAGCTGTTAAGCCTGCAAGTTTAGGATGAAAACATGCTCTCCAGTGGATAATGCTTACTCTGCAGTGACAGAAAAGCATAAACATGCTTTCAAAGTTGAAACCGGACTAACTGGAAGACTTAGGCTAGGTCTGGACTGGGAAACAGAAGATCTCTGTTCAGTCCCTGGTTCTGCTGCCAGCTGAGGCATCCAGTGTTTCACTACATGGGTACGTCCCTCTATTTTCTTCCTCTATACCTCTGCTTCTCCAGGTGCAACTGGAGTTCTGCTTTACAACACACAATCTGTGGTCATTTCATAGCTGTTTTTAATGAGTAAGATCATTTTATTCATCCCGTGGACAGCTCAACAAGTAAACCTCTATTACTAATGAGTGCTAAGTCCTTTAATTAGTCTACCTTCCTGTTTACCTTGGTGTGATATCCACATCTGAGAACCACAAAATTAGTGAAAACAAGTGGGAATCAGTATAAAGGGCTCAACCAGAAAACAAGCCAGTCTTTTTTATCATGATGGATAGGCAGGAGTGTGGGTCATTGCTACAAATAGTATCACTTAGCTGCCTGTGCTTCGGCCAGGGCCAGGGCATTTGACCTGCCTTGGCCACACTTTCTATCATCTTGTGAGTCATAATTAATTCGTGTGATGGATGGCACTTTGCAGACGTCAAGCAAAGTCACAGCCCTGGCCTTCAGGAAGACTACACCTCTATATCAACCATCCTGAACATATCAGCAACATAAATGCTGCTAGGGTAGGTTGCCTTGGTCTGGTTAGGACTCTGATAAGTCTTCTTTCAGAGAAAAATGTACAAAGAGCCCAGGCTTTGATTCATTTGTTGGTATGCCACTCCAGTACTAGCTCACTCCGTTTTCTTTGAAAAAAATCATTGAAGCATAGAATGGTTTAGGTTGGAAGGGATCTCTTAAAGGCCATTTGGTCCAACCCCCTTACCAAGATCAGAGTCATCTTAAACTTGATTGGGTTGATTAGAGCCCTATCCAACCTGTTTAATGTTTTCAGGGATGGGGCATTTGCCACCTCTCTGGGCAGACTGTGCCAGTGTCTCACCACCCTCATTTTAAAAGACTTCTTAAATATATGTAGTCTGAATTGATCCTCTTTTAGTGTAAAACAATTACCCCTTTTCCTAGCTCAGCAAAACTCACTAAAGGTGTTTGTCCCTCGTGTAATGTGTAATTCGTAAGTAATTTTACAGTAATGTTGGGAATTCATCTTGAAGGCAAGATTTCTGAATTAGGCCACCAAGGTGCTCTGAACAGTCATGATTCTGCATTTCTGTCCTGCGGCTCTGAGAGAGCTTTTTTTTTCTTGTTTGTTCTTTCTTGTTTTTCTTCTGAGAAGACTCATGTCTGACCAATGTTGGCAAAAAGGCCAATTCTCCAAATATGGCAGGATTAAAGTAGTCTGAATCCTGTTGAATTCCATGTGCTCATGGGCTTCAAAATCAATTGTTCATAATGTACTTTATTAAGGTGAACACTTGAAGGGAGAGAGCGGAGAAGGGACAGAGAGAGAGAGAGAGAAGACATCTGTTTCAGAGCAAAATGAAATCATAGCTGCAGGCAGGCATGGGAGAGATCAAGGGATGCTTTTAAAATATTAACAAAATTGCAAAACAATCCCTAGGGGTGCTGTAGGAATATTTGATTTGACAACAATGCAGTGGCAATTCATTCTTTGCCAAGAGCTGGGAGAGAGACCATTCATGTCCAGTAATCCCCCTGCAAATGGCATCTTTCTTTCTTAAACACGCCTTCATGATTGTTCACATTGTTTGGTGATTTGCAGATCTTCATGTAATAGCTCAAAATCAGAGATTAGAGTCAGGAGGGCAAGTTGGCAGCGTTTCCTTTCTGGCTGATGCTGCCTTCACTCCCAGACAACCTGCTCTAAATGATATCTTCTCCATCAATGGATTTCTAATGAAAGATCAGTTTCATTTAATTTGGGGTTTTTTTTCTCTTAAATTAAAAAAAAAAAAAAAGAGAGAGGAAGAAAGAAAATTAAGTTGAATGCTGAGAAAAGTTACACTGCTCAACAATCTTGGGAGTGAAGGGAAGGAGCAGGGTTTTCCTTAAAAAAACAAACCCAAGGTCTCAATTATTGTTACATTTGTGCCTGCCAGCTCTGCGACTACCAACACACAGCTCTTTCAAGCTCTGGAATACACGTAAGGCAATGATGGACTGGGTTTTAGAACAGGATATCGTACTTATTTCAGGACTCGCATAATTAACTCATAATCATAAGAAGAACATTTTCTCTTACAAATGGGACTGAAAACTACTCTGAAAACTACTGTAAATATGGAAGTATCTATTTCCTTACAGTTTGGCAAGAGGCAGTTTTGGCTCTGATTATGCTAGTAAATGAAACAATACCAAGGGGTTATTGTTTATATGGTTGAATAGCAGCTAAACAGCAATTAATAGAGATTCCTAGCAAGGGTTTGACCTGGGCATACAATTTCTGAGCGCAACTAAGGCACCAGCATAGCCTAGAAACCAGTCTCAAAATGCAGAGTACATCACCTTGTTTTGGATCCTAGGAGGGTTTTTTATATAGTTGAAGGCTTCTCCATGCCAGTTGACATCAGTTCCAGGGATTAGTCCCAGACACTTATTTAGTGTAATAAAATATTTAATTTACTAGCATAGATATCTCATTTGTGTCTTGGATTTCAGTTGAGCTGAGTTCCCAGATTAGATAGGTGAAAAATCTGGTTGAGGACCAATACATTACTAGCATTTCTGTTTAGCAATAAATGTAAACATCAAAGTAATTTACAGCTTTTGTTGTTGCTTGCTTGTTTGTTTGCTTGAGGGTTTGGGGTGGGGGGTGTGTTAAGTTTACGTGCATTTGTTTCCAAACTTAAAAATTACGGAGGCCATTCCTTATGTCTTAGTGAAATGGCTTGATTTCAGCCTTAGCCTGTATAAAAACCCTGGGCCAACTGTAAATCTGGTATAGTTCTTATACCAGTTTATAATAAACATGGGGTAGAAAAAGGGTGGGAGGTGTCAGCTAAGGAAGGGACAGAGAGAGGCCTGTTAATGTACTGCTTAAGCATTTTCCCAGGAGTGTTTCTCTTTCTGCAGTCCCATGGGAAGGAGACAGTGTTGGGCTCAAGGTAGGGATCTCAGCCACTGTCTCTGCCCCTTTCCCACTGAATTTGCTTATTTTTCACAATTCTGGAGTCAGATACGTGATCTACACCTTCCCTCCTCCTTCCCCCATGGAACAGCTGCCCTCTCTGACACAGATTAGCTAATTTGAGCTGAAAAGCATGAAGTAAGAAAGCCACAGGCATGTTTGCCTTGGGCCAGGATCTTGATGGTGTCTGTCTGTGATCCTATCGCCCCTTCCCTGTACATTTATGCCGAGACCTCATGTTGAGAGCAGCTCTGCACAGCAGCATAAAATCAGGAGCTTAAAATATGCTCAAGCCCAGCTGCTCTCCTGCCCTTGTCACAGCAGAGACCATGGAATGGAAGGTGGAAGGAGGCTCATGCTTCCATCCTCGTGCCAACCCAGTTTATGCAACATTAATAAGTAGGTATGTAATGCTGGGTTTTACACTAATAAGTCTCCAGGTTAGGCACATTTATTTATTGCTGCTGCCCTTATAAGACCATTAACCTCTAGAAGAAAGGGTGATGTGGGAAACCAGTGAGGAAGGGAACTCCATGTCACCACAAGTACAGCCACATCACCTCTTGTCACACCCCTGGGCTGTGTTTTTGGCATCAATCATATTGTGTTTTCAGAGCTGCAGCTACCTGCTCCTCAGCAGACCACAATGACCCCTTGGTGCAACTTTTTGCTCTTGATTTACCATCTGAGAAAGTGCCAGAGAAGGCACTGACTGATCTAAGAGTTGGCTACAGAGCACAGTCCCTAGACCACATGCTCCTTCTAAGGATGGTACCCCTTCCATTGTCCCTTCTGCACATGGCTTTGGCATGTTCCTTCCCAGCTCTACTTCAGATGCAACTATTTAAGAAACAGTCCTCTCCAAATCCAGGCCATGGGACCTCTACTTGTTTCCATTAAGCATATAATTACGCAGAGAACATTGTTTGACTCCCTGGCTCTGGTCCAAGCCAACACACAGGCAATAAGCAATGCCAGGGTGGGAGTTAAAACACATGTGAATAAGAATTCACTTGCAGCTCCTTGCTTTGATGCTGTACTTATTCCTCCTTATACACATCCTTCACCAAATTACAATTTGTAGCCTAACAGAAGCTCAGCTTAGCTGAGAAAGCTCACCTATGGGCTTCCCCTCCATATTCCAGGAGTAGCTGAGATGTGAGGGAGGCAAAAAGGCATTTAAGATCCTCCAGTCTGGCAAAAATCTTCATACCCTCTGACCAGATGATGCAACCTCTGGGTACACAGAGCAGACTGTAATTATATTGCCATCTTGAACAGGACAGCAGGATGACACAGACATGTGACCTGCCTTTACCCTAAGCACAGAATTACTGTCTTTTATAAATCCTTTCTTAGGCTGTAGCTTTGGCCAGCAGCAGATTCTGGCTGCCCTACACCCAGTCCCACCATGCAGCAATGGGAACCAGATTGGATTCCTGGATCCCTGGTCTGCAGAAAGAAAACCACACTTTTGATTTATTTTAATTTCTGCAAGTATTTCATGCCAGATGAAAGTCACAAGGATGCTAGTATTATCTCAAGGAAGGAGACGTGCATGGGTAAAAATAACCAGCCAGGGTGAGATAGGGAAGAGGTCTTTAGTTTTATTGTCTGTGCAAACATTCCTCTGCCTTGGAGGACTGTGAGGTACCTTGTGGTACCTAGGACCACTCCAAAGCAGTTACAGGAAAAGAAACTAAAATCCAATCTCCCATTACATATTGGGGAAAAACATATTTGAGAGAGGAAGGTCATAGAGATGGGAGGAAAAAATTCTCTTAATTAGATTTATCCCTGACTAGAGCCCAATCAACTGACCTGCACATTTGGTTTTTTTTAAGATTGTCATCTCCATCATCTTCCAGTGGAAGGTGTCCCTGCCCATGTCAGGGGGGCTGAACTAGATAATCTTAAGGTCCTTTCCAGCCCAGATCATTCTATGAATCTATGACATCTAAGTGTCCTAGTGTTATCCCTTCACAGAGGAAGTAGTTGAATGTTCTTCAGTTTATGTCACAGCACCATGCCCTCAGCACATTTGAGACAGAGCAGCTGAAGATACTGAAGCCCACCCTCAGGTGGGGGAAAAAGCCAAGGAGCATGGATCATCCTCTATATTTCCCTAAGAGCAAGCCAGATTTTAAAAGAATCGCATATTTCACCTCTTTTCACTTTAAATTACTGTTTGCAGGGTGCAACTCCCAGCAGCAGGACCTTGTGTCCATGCCAGCATAGAGGGGCAAAGGTTACATTTACAAAGTCAGATGCATCAAAAAAGCTGCCACTGGTGTCAGCTGGACTGAAATATTTCCATCTGCACTAATGGCCTCTGAGTGAGCCCCAAAGAGCCCGGTGTGTGTTCCCCACCTTTAGTTTCATTGTGAGTGTTTGCCTCCAGCCTGCTGTGCCTATCAAGGATGGAGAGAGGCATTTTCTCTTTCATTTCCATTCCCATTAATACAGTTGTATTTTGTGAGGTGTTTGTTTACATGAGCCTTCTCAGTTCTCTCCTCTCAGGGGAGCCATTAATTTATCTGCTTTGCTTTTCATCAACGGGAGTTGACAGAGGGAGTTATGGGTTAACTGCTCTGTTTAGAGCAAGTGGCAGGTGCTGGTATCACTCAAACTAAATGAAAATATAAATATCTCTTTATCTACCCAAGAAATCAGCTTAAAAACCCCAGTGTTTAAGTTCAACCTGTTTGTAAGCCTAATGACCCAACTCGGCACTAAACCTGTTTATTGACAGCTTGAAGGCTGGACTGCTCCAGACCCCAGCTACGTATAATTATGGAAAGAAAATTTTTAAAATGCCTTAATCATAAAAGGCACTATGCTTATTATGTCAGAAAGGAGCCTAATTTTGGAGAAAAACCTGCTCTATCAAACCCAGGCCCCCTCAAGGGTCCATGGGGGCAAATCAGCAGCTCCCAAGGTCACAGGTTGCATCTGAGAAAATTGCCAATGTACTGTCTTACATGTTTCTTCATAGTTTCATTTTGGCTCACCCCGAGAAGGAGATTTTCAAAAGACTCCAATTTCTTAATTTCATTCATTTTTGTCCTTAGCACTGACACTTTTGGAGACTGAAATATGACGCAGTGCAGCCCATACCATAAAAAAGAACATTAAAAGGTTTTGTACAGAGAGCTGAGCTTATAAAGCCCCATTTTACTCCCCAAGTGAAATGAATGGAAAATACTTCTAAGTAATTTAAAGGACTTTGGATCAGATGCACAGTTCACAAAAGCCATGGTGGTATAAAACTCAATGCCAGTCAGGAGATGACAAAACAGATTCACTCCTCATTGGTCAGAAACATAGGAATAAAACTAGTGATTTGTGGAATACCTTAAGATATAGCTTATACACAGCATGATATCCAAAGGAAAAAGCTAAAAAGTAGTAAGAAAGGTCTGGGTTGTTTTTGACATTAATTTTTCCTACATGGGATACCAACAATTGCTACTGAAATAAAAGGAAAGAAAAAAATGAAAGAAAAAAAAGGAAAGAAAAACAAGGTAGTGAAGCGAGGAAAATATGTTGGCTGCATTTAACTGGTTTCCTTACATCAGTTTTCAACTCTTCTTGAGAACAGTATAATAAAGGTAATGGAAGAGAGAATAAAGTCTCAACAGAAATTCCAATTAATGGCAGAGAAACTTTGTTCTGTAAGCAAGGAGGAGGAATAGATGAGCTGTGGACACAGAAACCCCTGAAACCCCTTGGGGTTTCAGCATGGCAAGGCAGCTTCCATGAAGCAGCAGCAGCAGTTCTCTTGTCAAGGAATGGAGCAACACTATCTCTCAGAGTCACAAAATGTACATCTGCCCATAGATGGAAGGGGCTAGTGCTGGAAAAGATATTCTGGAATGGTTATTAGAACCCACCCGTTCTATTGCTTGAAAACTGGTTAGAAATAAGATTTTTAGGTCAGGCAAGTTATTGCATGCATGACCTAAAGTGGAAACAGCTCCATCTGCCAACTTAGATGATGGAAAAGAGTATCTCAATCTGTTTTCCTTCCCATCCCAGTGTATTTCCTCTTGCTTGAGCCTTGCATCTAATTGTGAAATGCCCCTGTAAAACCAGATTGATATTAATCTCGCTTGCATAAAGTCGGGGTAGGCTACAAAAATAAAAAGGTAAGGATTTGGGAGATAAGGGCTCTTTTTCTTTTAATTTCCAGACAATTTCCCTGATCTGCTTATGGTGTGGTTTTATGAACAGCTCCATCAGTATCCCCAGGGAGGCAGGAAGCAGCAGGGTGGCTGAGCCCTAGCAGGAGGGAGCATCTCAAGTAGGGTTTGTCATCAGAAACATTGACACAGGGAACCATTCCTCTACTGAGGTTGACATTTTCAAACCCAGGAGCCTGCACTTTGGTGAAAACAAACTTATGTTTAAAGGCTTCTTGGCAATTGGATTTCCAGCAGATTTCTGCATCCAACAGATGCAAGCATTGATCCAGCTTCACTTGGGCAATGATATGTACAATAAGACATTTGGCTTCAGGAGTGTGTGACTGAGGATGTTGCTGTCTTCTCTGTCTCCATCTGTACTGCTTCCTTTACAGACATAATTGCTAATAAATTAACATTTGTATACTGCCTTGGAAATCGTGAGCTTAAATATAGGTTTTTATTAGCTCATATCCTGGCAAAATATTTCTTTCATACAAATTACTTTTTGTAATTGAATTATGCCTTGCGATTTTTAAAACTTACAAAGTGGTTAGACCCCTGCTATTTATCATTCTTCTCTGCAAGAGTTTGCCAAGGTAGGAAGGAAATTGGTAGAAAATTTATTGCAAAAAAGTAGATAAGCATTTTACTTTAGGGTTCTTTTATGTCCATGGTTCCAACAAGCCTAATAATCTTTGCAAATCATTAGCATGTTATAGCCCAGAATCCATCCTGAAACTGATGATCTCACCTCATAAGTTTCTTGTTAGACTCCTAGACTCTCTCAGACATCTTCTTAATAGTGATATGTCTCATAAATTATTTATTGAAATGACATGCTTAAAAGCATCAAAAAAGACCTTTTACTTGGCTGTGAAACAGCTGGAGAATGGTTATATCTGTTTCTCATAAAATGGGCCCAAAAGATTAAATGCCTTGTCCAGGATCACACAATAAATTAGTGGTACAGCAGGGCATAAGACAAACTGGTGCTATTTCCCAGAGTCTTGCTCTTGCTTCTCAGCAGTAGACATAACTATCTCTTCATCTCAGCAACTGTTGCATGGCCCAAAATGAAGATGGCTTACTTGCTACTGAAACTTGTGGTCTCCATCTCTTAAATTCTCTTATTCTTTCTACATTGGTGGAGCTGGTGACCTTTGTGCTTTGGGTGGGCTTTGTTGTTTTTTTATCATTTCTAGAATGTAGGCTTTCCAGAGATAGACAGTCACCTATGACTTCACATGAAACACTTAGGATTCAGAGACAGCCACTGAATAAAGCTCCATGTGTTTTCCCAAGTGTGATCTGATAGGTCTCAGCCAAATGATGGAGGCTGTTAGTGAGTTTTACTTCATTGTCTTTTGCTTCCTAAAGCATATAAAAGATTGTGTTTGTTGCATCTATTTGAAACAAATAGTAATAATTAACATTTATATAGCACTTTTTGCTTTTTAAGCACTGCTCAAACACTAATTACTCTTGGTTTAGTGTAAACTAATGTAATCCCACTCTGTTTTGCAATCTACTTGCATCTTTTGTTGACTGAGAGCTAGTTCAATTACTTCTAATCTTTGGTCTAGCTAGTCAGTAAAGGTATGACTAAGAAGAGACATTTACATCTTCAATTACTTTCTCCCCTCCTCGGCTCCTTTATTTGCTTTTTCTTTTTCTTCCCACAATGTCTTTTTGCTGAATATTCTTTAAGATGGATTCCTTAGCATGGCAGCAAAGCTTTTCTTCAGCAAAAGAGTGGGCCGTTCAACTCATTCTGTTAAATGTTATCAAAACTTGTTCTTATAAGAAAGATTTAATAAGTCATTCTGTTTTGCCGCAGAAAGTCAAATATAAGATATTTTCCTATGGCAAACCAGAAAATTTATCACTTAGTCTCTAAACTAGTGATCTTAATACCAGCAGTGCAGAACTCATTTTTCAGTTCGGACTTGGATAAACTCCTTAATCTCTTATCTAGCATTTTACCAACTGAAAGATGATTGAATTTCATTATTACTGGCACAGAATCCAAGAAGTCCAGTAAACAGGCTTCTGATGTGCAAAGAGGAGCTGGGGTTTGTGTAGTCTGTGCCACTGACTTCCTGCATTATTTGGTCAGGTCACCTCCTTTCTGTTGGTCTGTTCTGCCTGTAACATGGGAGAGATGAAAATGGATTTCCTTGAAGGCTAAATCAGTAAGAAATCTGAGTTTTTGCTATGTGTTTAAAAAAAAAAAAGAAAAGAAAAGTAGAAATAAACCCTACTGTTACTCTGTTAGCTTTGAGCAAATAGAAAAGCAGCATTTTACAAGAATAGAATAAATGTAATGTCTGATTTTTTTTTACCAGAAATACAGTGTCAGTTGTCATTACCTTATTAAGATCCTTCCTTAATGCACCTTTCAGTCAAGTGTCATTTGTACATCTGGAAGAGTGTATGTATGTCTGTTTTGGAAGGTCACTGAATCATAGAATCATGAAGGATTTGGGTTGGAAAGGGACATTAAAGATCTTCTAATGAGCAGGGACACCTTTTGCTAAACCAGGTTGCTCAAAGCCCCAACCTGGCCAGGGACTTGAACACTGCCAGGGATGGGGCAGCCACAGCTTCTCTGGGCAACTTGTGCCTGTGTATCACCACCCTCACAGGGAAGAATTCCTTCCTTATAGCTAATCTAATCCTACCCTCTGTCTGTCCGAAGTCATTCCCCCTTGTCCTATCACTCCATGCCCTTGCAAATTACCCTCTCTAGCCCTCTTGTAGCCCCTTCAGGCATTGGAAGGTGCTGTAAGGTCTCCCCAGAGCCTTTTCTCCATATCCCTGTACATGCAGTGCTAAGATGCAACCCAGCAATCAGGTGTAAGTCCTCTTGCATGTGCTTAAAATCTCTTCCTAGAGGTGATCCCCCTCCTTGTTATTCCAATGAAGGGGCCCTTTGTTTCAGAAAAAAACCTCAAACACTTTCTATTTCTAATTTACTATTTTTACCTCTCTCTTTTTTTCCCCATAGACATTTTACTTAAGAAAATACACTTCCTACTGCATAAGCTTATTGTGCTGTTGAAAGTGAAGCTCTGGACACAGTAGGGGTTACACTGATTAATCAATCCCTAGCATCTCTCAATGCACTCTGATTATCTCACAGAGAAGTCCTAAAATGAATCAAATTCATGAGCCCTTGCAGTATTATTTTACAGATAATTCATGTTTTAATAAACTTAGTTTGAAGTTCAACCCTTTAGGGAATTTTATCAGAACAAGAAAATAGGTTGGTTTCTCCCCCCGCTAAAGGAAGGCAAGGAGAGATTACCCAGTACCACAGCATCCATGACAAGAGCAGGGACATTTTTACATGTGATGCTGTAGTAAGACAAGGACAGGTTGGCCTTGTGACTAATCCTGCAGGAATTTTCTGGGCTCCTTACATGAATTCAAGTAACTGGATAAGATATTTGCCCTTGCCTGTACAAGAGGGGTGGTAATACTTTTTCCCTACTCTAAGTGTCCTGCCTGATTAGGTGAGAGCTTCCCCCTGCTGCAGGAAGTTTCTCATCTTATTGTTCTGTAGTGTCTATAAAATTAGTCGTAATAAATAGGTAGATACAAAGTAAATCTGTCCCTAGCAATACTTTTTGAGCATAATTCTAAGTACATTCGTCCAAATTCAGTTGAGCTTATGGCATTCCCTGCTATTCAGTGGCAGTAGTGAAAGGCAGTGCTGTCCAAAACTACTTTTCCATTGTTTCCACCGTCAAGCCAATGACAAAAAGGAGAAAAAATTCAGATCTTGGAAGTTTTATTTTACAGGTCTCTTTCAATTCCAGCTGTCACCCTGTGAGCTGCTCAAACCCCAGGCTGCATCTGAAAGGTGTAGAACAGAGGATGCTCTGAACTCTGTTTCAAACAGGAGGTGCACATCAACGTGATACCTTTACTGAGGAATATGGATACAGGGTGGTGTCTGCAGGCAGAAAAGGCAGACATGCTTTCTTTCCTAAAAGAGTCTCAGCCTCCATTCAGCTCTTTTCAGAAATAATGTATGATAGCAAAAAGATACATCTGAGAGTAGGTATGAGTTCAAGGCCTCTTTTCTTATGGAAAAGGCTGATGGCTCATCAATACTCCCATGAAAAAGACCATAAACAGTGACTTCAAATGAAAAAAGTACATGTTCACACCACACAGAGTCACATTGAGGCACTGCACACAGGATGTGGTGAAGGCCAAAAGTATTTAGAGCCAAATGGGGTTAGGCAAACTCTCAGAGGACAGATTCATGAGGGACTGTCACACCCAGTGTTCCTGCAGAGAAATTTGCTGAAGTGGATAGAGGGGAAAGACCAACCTTGATTCCTAAATCACCGTTCACAACCACTGTCCCCTTTTTGTCTTCCAAATTGACTGCGTCCAATCCATACAGGGGTAATAGAGATGGATAGTTTCCTTGTTCAGTTTATTGACAGGGAAGTAGGCGGACAGAGCTAGTGTATTTAGGCATGGGAATTCACTTACCTAATTGTGGAATAAAGAGATTGGATGGCACAAGGTGTGCATGGGAATGGTCTTGGAATTGTTGCTACATTTTCATTTGAGTCACAATTTAATTACAAAGGCTTCCTGTAGGCCACAACAGAATGCTGAGAATTAGACACAAAGCTTACCCAGGAGTGGGTGTAAAGCTTAACACCCTGAGTGAGTCCTGTACCAGGCTTTTCTTACTGTCTAAGAGATGAGACACTGGCACAGGGTGCCCAGGGGAACTGTAGGTGCCCCATCTCTGGAAGTGTTCACAGACAGGTTGGAAAGGGTTTTGAGTAACCTGGTCTAGTGAAAGATGTTCCTGTCCATGGCAGGGAATTAAAAGTAGGTGATCCTTAAGGTGCCTTCCAAAACAAAGACATCTTACTTGTTGTCATGGAATCCATTCTACAGTTCTATGACTAGAAATTATCTTTTTTGTTTGTTTGTTTTGGGTTTTTGCTGGTTTTTTTTGTTTTGTTTGTTTTTGTTTTTGTTTTTTTTTAGCAAACAAACCCCAGGCTATGTTTTTATTTTCTGGAAGAAAAAAGAAAAATTCTCCCAAACAGTTTGAGAAAGGCTACGCCAAGGGCTTTCATCTAGGAGGCTTGAGACACATTCAAAACTTTGTCCTGACTCAGATGAAGGACATAAATTTTAGCTTCCTGTATCCCAGGCAAGAGCCCAAATTAGAAAAATGTGGGTAATGGAGAAAGAATGGGAATACTTTCAGTGAATACTAGCATTTTATGTCGCCAGTTCTTTGTCACTCTTGAGATTTGCTGATAAATGTGCTGGTTTTACATGGGGTTTGGATGTGTGGCACATCATACACCAAAACCTTGAGTCTGACAAAGACAGTTAGGAAAAATTTGTAGGCTGATCATAAAAGAGTGTATGTAGTCAGGCTGTATCTTGCAGCATTTATTATTTAAATGCCATTATGCACTCTCTATTAAATTGAGGTTCTGAAGAAAACCCACTTCATCCAAGAATGGCTAGTAGACTCATAATGAGGATTGCAGTATAAAAGTAAGATTTTTTTTCCAAAATAATTTCCATTTTGGAGTAAGCCAGAGTAGGGTTCTGATGGCTGCAACTGCAGACTGCTTATACTTGACAAAAGTCATTCAGAAGAATTTTTAACTTCAGGCCCTAAAATCTTCCACTAGCACAAGTTAAATGTTCCAGCCCATGACAGAAGACTTAGGGAGTTGCAAACGAGAAATAATTGAGATAATTGCATTCCAGCCTCCTCCATGTTTTCCCACCACTACTGTTTCAAGCTTTCCTGGGCCTCCAGCTTAATGCAGTTTTAGATTTATTCGTGAAAAGGTCACAAACCACATTTTTTGGACAAGGCATTACCAACTGTCTAGCAAGTCTCTTACCAGTAGAAGAAAGGCTTAGTGGTTGAGACCAGAAAAGGGAGGATTTGTTACTTTCTTTGAGTACTGGACTGAAGCCAAGCAGTATTACTTCAACTCTTCATTCTCCTCCTCTCTTGTGCCTGCTTCTTTCCTAGGTCTTTGCCAAAAATGTGAGACGATGTTATACCTATAGCTTAATTTATTTCCTATGAAGATCTCTTGGGATTTGAACCTCTGTTATAAATCTGAAGCTTAAGGTTTAATAAAAAACACAGGAATCATTTTTGTTATGGAAGAATCTCCCAGAAACATGGTAAATGGCATCACAGTGTTTAAGCCACAGTAGTGTATTTGCTAAGATCAGATCATTGCTGACTCTGATCACCAGGCAATACAAATTTGATTTGAATAACCCCTGAGTACATGCTGAAGGATTTGCTGAATGCATCAGAAAGAACATTCACCTCTACATTTATGCCAGCTTTGTGGCTTAGATGAGGTAGAATGGGAGGCAGTATTTTAGACAATTTTTGACAAATAAAAATGACCAAATAAGATTTCTCAGGTTCAGTATTTTGTATAAAGAAGGCCAAGTTTTTCAAGGTCAGGTTGCATGGGTCTCTAAAGAACCTGGACTAGTGCATTGCATCCCTGCCTGTGGCAGTGAGGTTGGAACTAGATGATCTTTAAAGTTCCCTCCAGCCCAAGCCTTTCCATGAGCCTATGAAATCACAATAAGGAGACTTGAACAAGGCATTTCGTCCTCATGGAAGTGGTAGGACTGTCAGAGTGGATTGCCTTCTTTCAAATATGATGAAAGAAGGTGATGACTTAATTTGGTGTAGGGTATTAATAATCAGACACAAAGTCATTTAATCATCTGAACTTGCAACTTCTTTGATTGCAGCTTAGGGTCCTGAGTTAGAGCTAATTTCCCAAATAACATGGCTGGTTTGCCCTGAGTATCTGTTGGTGTCTTTGAGAAAGTTTATATAGAAGGTCAAAATCTGTCTCCCTTTTGACTCTGAGTGGGGTTTTCATCACTCACCATGGGATTTCATAGGTCAGATACAACTGCAATTGTCCATGCTCCACAGTCCTTCTGACTGAAGGACTCTGTTGAACATGAAAGAGCATCTTGTTAATAATACCTGAGGTTCATGCTACTGTTCTCCAAAAAGATTTCAGGGATGCATTGGCTACAGTTTTTTTCATTAATTATTCTAGTATGCTTATGTGACTTGGTTCTCAAAAAAATCAAGGGCTCAGTATCAGGCTCAGCCTTGGAGATAAAGTTGCTGCCCTCAGTTGTGTTGTTTTATTCTTGTACCACCTTAAGCAATTCGCTTTGGCTTCCCATGGCTCATCTCTTCCTCTATAAAGTGAAAGAAAGGGTACTTGCTCACTACTTACCAGCTTTAGGTCTTAGTTAATGATTCGATTTGTGCAGCCCAAAGGAGGGAATATAAAATTAAGCTTACTGCTTGGCATCCTATGGCTGTCCTCATTCTACAAGGGGCAGCAGCAGTAAAAAATAGGGAAACATATTGCCCTAAGCAGTGAAATGAAATCGAGTTCAAGAAGACAAAAAGTATGCCATGTCAAGTAGTGTAATGCCATTTTTGCATAGGCAGTTTTGCAGAGGAAAACAAATGAGAAGTGAAAAGTAGTCCTTTTCCTTCCTTCAGCACAAAGGTGGAGGTGGAATCAACCCACCAGATCTCATGCTCACGTTTTCTTGCAGACAAGATACTTCACTCTTCCAGCTTTCTCATCATCCTGTAGCCATAAGTATATGGGAAGTACATAAAGCTATCTGTACTGTTTAAACCCTCACATTTTGACAGAAAATTGGATGATATGACATGCTGCCTCCCAGAACAGGCGCTGTCTATCACCTTGCTGCTAATCTCTGTGATTAGTGACCTGCAATGTAAGTCAGCTATCAAAGACCACCTGTCCTTTTTGCTATAAGCACCTCCCAGCATATCACTTTGTGGTGTCACACTCCCTTGTCTGGTTTTTGATTGATGCAAGTTTCTCTTTTGAGCAGTGACTCAGAAAATAAATCATACCCCTTGCCATTCATTGAGTGTGATTCTGCAGCACAAAGCCAGTGTGGTTAATCAAAGCTCCAAAGAGCAACAAAAAACAACAGAACTGAGAATGAGGAGGAGAGATATAAAGGATAAAACATCATAAAAAGAATTGTTTGGGAGCCAGCCAAAGCAAAAGCAAAATAAAAAGTGCTGCAAATAAGCATTATGTTTGCTGCACTACTGCACCAGAACCAGAACACTGATTTTTTTACTCCACTCCCTGACATGTGTGCAGGGATGTGAGAAGAGTCTCACACTCCTGAAAAATATAACTATATCAAGGAATCTGATTTTACAGGCTTTTACTTCTAAGTAACCCTTTCTGGGGTCAGTGGGATTTTTCTGAGTAGAGTAAGTAAAGACAGAAGGATGCTTCTGTTGTGAGCTGTACTCCAGACCAGTTTGTGATTCAGCTGGGATTGGACCCCCATACACAGAAGGTTGCCAAAAATAGGAATGACTACTGCAACTAATTGGCTTTAAAGTAGAATTTTAAAAAAGGAAAAAAAGGTGAAATTTTATATGTTATGCAGACAGCAGTATGATGAAAGAAACAAACAGAACTAGAAACACTGCATTATAGGACAAGAAAGCCCTTTCCAAATGTAAATGATTCAGAGCAGAAGGGTTTTGTGCTTTTATAGAGGGAAAATGAACACGGAAATGGAAAGGTCCATATTAGAAAGCCTGTTTTTTTTACATCCAGTCCAGCAAGTTTATGGAAGCTTTTAAAATTATGAGGAGCAATCATGAGCTAAAGACGGAAAGAAACTGGTGGTTGAGTATGTAATTCAGACGAGTGTGATTCTTTGTGTTTGTCATGTGCCAGAGAAGTCAGGAAAAATGTGAGGTGTTGATGGCACTTATGAAATTGTAGCAGAAGTAAAATCTAGACACAAGGAGTAGCAGAAAAAAAGTAATAATCTACCACAGAAAAGCTATGAAGCAAACTCTCTGACAACAGAACTCCGTTGAAAGTAAGGTATCTAAACCATCTGGGAATTGGGCCATAAAACTGAGATGACAAGAATGGCATGTCCATGGAGAAGTGCTGGAAACTTACTTAAGTCAGGTAAATGCAACAGTTCAGTCTTTAAAAATAGCTTTAAAAAAATCCTTCATTTTGTTTTATGGAGGTAACCTTTCTATTTGGAAAGTCAACCCAAGTTGTGAGGGAGAGAGAAATAAAAAGTTGAGAAGAGTTAAATTTATAAAGACATGAATGAGTTGGGAATAGAAACACTGTTGTAGAGGAATGTGCATATGGATGGTGCAAATTTACAGGGCTATTTTTGATGAACTGTAGAAGAATTTTCAGTTTTTCAGCACCTTTCCTTACAGAAAGAAAACCCTTCATCTGGTGGGAATTCAGTCAATTTCCTCATGTTTTTTTGTCATTTCCTAAGTTGCAAGGTTACTAATGGTAATTACAGACCCTGTTTGTACCTTGTGGCTCTAGCAGTGCAAAAAGGTTTCCTTGGCACAAGTTACTCTCCTGCTAGAGGGTTTTTAAATGACCAGCCCTAGGTAGGAATTGCGACAATGCTCAGGAGCAGAAGAAACCACCTTTCCTCATTTCTTTCTTAGAGAGTAACCATTTCTCACTCACATTCTGCTATCTTCATCCTCCATAACAATAAACCACAATTTCAGTGTTCATTATAGCAGCTCACAATACTGGGCTTTTGTGAAGCAGCCTGTTTTAAGGTGTTATATTCAAAAGTATAACAAACCTGCTCTTTCTAAGATTTTCAAACAGAGATGCTATAAAGGGGACAAACAGATTCAATAACAAGTGTAAAAAAAGTCACAATTTTTCAAACAAAAAAATTTTTTTTTAAAAAGAAAGGGGAGATGACAGTGCACTGAAAGGCAATCAGATGCTCTATTTCTTTTATTTCTTTCCAGTGTGAAAGCACCAATATGTTTGATTCAATGCAAAAAAAATCTCCTATTTGGTAGATCTCTTACATGCCGCGATTGCTCTATAGCACCAATGCAATCTCCTTCACTATTGCTTCTACATTCAGGCCTTAGTTTTGTATCCTTACTCTGCAATACATTAAACATGTCAGTTTTGGCTGGTGAGTAATCCCATTTGCATTCACTGTACTGCATTTACCTGAATGAATTTAAGTCAATGAGTTTGGTGGGTTTAAAAACATATTTGAAGTCAAAGTGGTGCTCAAGTCTCTGTGGATGACTCAGATAAAGCTTGTTAAAGACGCTCCTCCTTCCCCCTCTCCCTTCCTTAGTGTTCAATAGTTTCTATGCATTTTGCTGACAAACAGAAGGTATGAACTTGATCTGCCACCATCTCTGGAATAGACTGGAGACAATGGAATTGTTTTTTTTTTTGTTATAGTAGTGCCTTAATTCCCAGGAAGAATGCTACAGAAGCCATACAAGGTGTTGGAATTGGGGTGTGTCATTGCAAAGTTGGTTTTGGAGGTTTTTTTTGGACTAAAACCCTTCAGTAGTTTTAGCACAATCAGAATTGCAGAAATCGGAGTGTATCATGGTTTAACCCCACGAGAGGCCCAAGAGTGTAATTCTGCTTCTTTGCCCAGCTGCCTGTTTACCTCACGGCCTTCCTGTCATTCTTGTTTCCTCCCGCAGTCTCTCTTCGACTCCAATATTTTTGTAGTTGTGCTTGTGCCAGACAGCTTTTCAAGCAAGAAATTAATAATAAAATGTTGTCTTCAGGCTTCAGTATTACTATTATGATTTGTAAGTTATCAGACCCTGTGCTGGGAGTCTCCCATTCTTTACACATCCTTAATTTAAAACTCCTCAGTTTTAAAACCCACTAATGCTAAGTTACACCACATCCCTTTAAGCTGACCTACAAAGCTCACAACACATCCATCCTCAACTGCTGCACCATAGCTGTGTGAGGGCAGATGTAGACTTGGTATTAGGAAGAAATTCTTCCCTGTGAGGGTGGTGAGGCACTGGCACAGGTTGCCCTGAGAAGCTGTGGATGCCCCATCCCTGGCAGTGTTTGAGGCCGGGCTGGATGAGGCTTTGAGCAACCTGGTCTAGTGGAAGCTGTCCCTGTCCATGGCAGGGAGTTGGAATTAGATTATCTTCAAGGTTTCTTTCAACCCAGACCGTTATAGGATTCTATGATTCTCTGAAATCCAGGACACAGCATCTAAAGCAAGTCTAGGATCTGAGTCATGGACGAGTAAGATTTGATTAGTACATTCAGGGTTTAGCTTTTCAAGAAAGAAATGCGAACAGAATGTGATTCAGTTCTTGCCATATATTTCCATATGTATTTGCTGTGAAAAAGACCAAGAACTGATAGGTTCTTTCTGAACTTTTCGCTTTCTTTTTTTTAAATGCTGATGGTAAACAACAATATCCTGGGGTGGCATTTAGAGAATCAACTTCTGTTCTTTAGCAGTCAGGAGGATTCAGTTTCAGAGAAGCTCAGTGCATAATTACAGACTTTCCATGTTTGGTTTGTGTATTTTATCATTATTTTTCCTCATAAACAAGTTTAGATATTAAAAAACATATTTTTCCATCTTGATGCAAGGCATTGCCTTTTTTTTCCTGCTTTCTGTCACATTTAATAAACTTGAAGTAAAAATACCACTTATTAGTTATTTTGACAAAAATACTTTTAATACGTTTTGTTTCTGATATCTGTTTTCTCTGTGTGCAGATATGTATGCTTGTATTGCAGTGTTTATATACATTGGTTTTTCCACAGAAATAAATCCCAGGCCATGTTGCTACATGAAGCAGAACACTATCATTTATTTACACTTTCTCAGCTCTGCTTAAGTTTTAATATATTTACAGCTGAGTAAAGATGAGCCCTCTGAAAAGGAAGACATTTTTATGCAATTTCCATCCACGTCACTCCTTCAATCCTTTCTCCCTCTCCCTTCCCAGTTGCCTTCTTACACCATCTCAGTCTTTTGTTCATACATTCTAACCTCATGATCTGTGGAAACATTTTTAAAACCACAGGACAGCATTTTTCCAGAGCCCTCCAGTTGCCCAAATAGAGACATTTCAGCATTACCTGATTTCCCAGAGATTAGATGACTGATGAATACATGCCTTCTTGAGGTGTCTGAATCACTTCCTACAGAAAGAAGACACACAATATCACAATCAGTTTCAAATTCCCAAGTATATGCCTAGTTCAGACAGATGCAGGTTGCTGCATATATGTATCCTGTTAGCAGTGGCAATTATTAAATGAGTCACACATAATTGAGACTTTCTTTTTATTGGTAATTGTTCTAAGAGGGTTTTTCTGGAATCCATTAAGTAACATCCCTTTTCTTCAGTGTAAGAATGTATAAAGAAGGCAAATTAGCCGTTGAGTGCCCAAAGGCATGACATTTTTTAATTCTCTCTCTCAGGTTATTCCAATCTGACCGCCACACAGACGTCATTATTTTAATGTTGAATACTCAGACGAGGGTGCCATGGATGTAAAGGAAAGGAAACCGTATCGATCTCTGACTCGGCGCCGCGACACTGAGCGCCGCTACACCAGCTCTTCAGCCGAGAGTGAGGACAGCAAGGCACCCCAGAAATCCTACAGCTCCAGCGAGACCCTGAAGGCTTATGATCAAGACTCCAGGCTGACCTACAGCAATCGGGTCAAAGACATGGTGCACCAGGAGGCTGATGAATTCTGCCGAGCAGGTGGGTGCTTTTCAGCAGATGCAGCTGTAAGCAGCATGAGGGAATCAGCTGAGAGCCAGAGTTGAGTGGGAGGCTACCTTTGAAAGACTCTGAGGCCAAAACCATGATGTAAGAGAGAGACTTAAAGGGAGCAGCAGAGATCACCTTCACTGTATTGCACAAGACACTGTGTGCAGCCCAGTGTCCTTAAGCGGCATACCCATATCCCATGTTCATTAGCACTTACTAAGACACATTTTCTATGTCTTAGTCTTTCTGTCTGCAGCAACACTTTGCTGCTTCCCACCATGAGACTAGAACCCCCTGTACACATGCTGCACAGTACTGACGTGGCATGGAATGTTCCTGCCTGCTCAGGAGACCTTTCACTGTGTCACATGTCTGCTCTGTCATGAAGGAAGTCAACAAGGATGCTGAGGCAGGAGGCAACAAGTGGAGAGCGTTGCTGTCCACACTGTCCATCTGGTCTACAGCAAAACCCAAGAACCCTGGAAGAAAGGACACAACTGAGTTCCAGATGGAATGACCCCTCTTGGCATTGTACATGGCCTGCAGGCTTTAGGTTTGCCTTGGGGACGTGCTTCAATGTGAAAGAGTAAGGAACGTCTTTAGGACTTACAGGAGCACATTTAGTGAATCTGAGTCCCGGTATCTGTGAAGATGTGGAGTTTCAAGAGTCACCACAGACTCCACAGTTCTAACGGAGATTCCAGATACCCTGAAGTCAGTGCAGTTACAATTTTCACTGCTGTTATTGCCTGTATGAGATAGATTTCTGTCCCCTACTACAAGACTCATCTTCATTTTTCTGTAGAGATGTAGTTCAGATTCCAAGCATGCGGCTGCGCGTGCACTTGAGCCCGGCTAGCTCCACAGAAATGCGTAGCCACAGCCTGATTGGGCCGGCTGCGTGGCCACTTCAGCCTCCGCTCCAGGTGGGGAGCGGCTGAGGCAATCGGCCGGCTGCCCAAGACCTCTCATGGCAGGGGTGGGAGAAGGTGTCTCGGAGAGGCAAAGCTGAGTGGGCAGCAGCAGAGCAAAGAACGCAGCGAGACAAATGAGGACGTGGGGCAGCAGTCAGTCGCAGCGGGGGATGGGTGTATTGAAGGAAGGAAGATGCAGAATAGGCAACTAGCTGCAGCTAACTGCCAAAGACCTGCCCCTCGGGACGGGCAGTTATAGAATCCCCGAGGGGAGGAGCGCATCACAATAAACCAATAACAGTACATAACAAAATGATGAGCATGAGACTTAAACCAATCGGGGTACAACAAAGGAGTGGCTTCCCTCCCTGCACCAATCATCCTCCGCCCAGGGTAGAAGTTTCTAGGACTGGGGAGTAGGCAGAAGATGATGGGCAGGAGGGTTGCCAGGACAACAGGGGAGGGGAAACCCAGATAATGAAGGAAAACAAGGCGGGGAATACTGACAGGCAGGGAAACTGATACAAGAGAGCGGGAGTAACCATGGAGATTGTGATGGGCAGTTGGACTACATGAAGGAGAAGGGGGGGGGAAGGGAGACCTGAGACCGAACAAAGAAGCCATCTTGAACATTAACAGAAGGACTTATAAACAACTTATAAACAGACCAAAACTTGTTCAAACAATCAAAACCCACGCCACAACACAACCAGGACTTCACATAAATTGTTTTTAGAAGTCCATCAAGAAAAGCATAAAATGGTAAAGTGAGTCAAATAGAGTAGGCAGCATTCCAGAAAATGGACATGAGCTAGCCTACCCAGAGTACTCTGAGCACGTCCTTTGCAATTTAGAGAAGCTGATTCCCCAAAAGGAATACATATAATTACACTCATTAAACTTGGAGGCTGCTTGATTTTTCCTCAAAAATCATGCACTTGTGGTTTTGGTGCAAGACTCATCTTCAAGGCACACACAAGCAAAAGTATTTGCTGAAGTATCTTCATGCATATGGCTTTGGTGTTTGAGTTTCAGAATAGCTGCAATAGGGAATAATCAACAAAAGGGCCAATAGTTGATGTAAGTAACACTGTGACATCGTGAAAGCAGTTTCCCTCTTAGCAGCTCTGAAGTACTTCATCCCCTCTAAGGAATGTATGACATTATAAAGAAAAGGAAACTTTTTAGGTCATTGCATTTGCTTACTTCATACAATATATTCACCATGCAGGATAGATGTGAATTAGTCCAGGTCAGCGGTTTTAAACTTGGAGGTCCATGAGGCCATGCAGATCTATGGACTTCTCCTAAGTCCACAAAAGATTACTTTTCCTGAAAATCCAGCCTGCTGGCAGGGAGTGTAATTTTTCTATACACAAGCTCATGCTTCCCTAGGAAAATTTTGAAGGTACTGAGAAATAGTAAAAATGACTGGTCAAAGTAGCTGAAATTCATTGAAAAGTTAAGATTAACCATGTCAGAGCACCAGTTCTGTTTCTGATATAACTCTCACAAATGGCTACACTTAAAGCTTTCTCCCAGTTTATCCTGAGGGTCCCAAAACTGGCCTGAAGAGTGTTAACAATTATTCCAGACTTTCTGTGCCACATTTTTCACTGGCAGTAAGCCATGAATGGACCTCTCTTTGTGATGCAGCTTGGCTTGAGGCCAACTGAAACCAAGCCTTATTAGCCTGCTTGACATCAACAAGGCAAAGTGAATTTCTCTCCTGCATTGGTTTGGAAGGCAGAGGAGGGAAATGTTTCAAATTGACCAAATAAATTCAGTAAATAAACAAGTCAGCATTTAAATGGTTTTAGCTAGAGTGAGTGTCAGCAAATGTGCAAGTCAGCACAGGAGAAAATAGACCAGATCTGAATTAAAAAGTCTTGGATATTTATTATCCTCCTTTTATTGACTTGAGTTCTTCCAGCTTAAAAGGCAACAGTGAGCATAGAATATGAAAATCAATGCATCTGCTGCTGTTTATTGCAAATAAATTTGATTTTGAGTTAATTGTAGCAGTCATTTTTCATAATTTATGAGCTGCTGTTGCTGGAGAACATCAGTCATGTTGCACATTGATGTGCCTGATGATGCTGAGTGTGGCTTCTTTCAGGCAAAGGTGGAACATGACATCAGTGACTCAAACACGTAAGGAAAGCCAAAAGATATTTTTCAGTACTCCACAAGGGATAGTTTAGAAAACCATGGCCTTAAACATAAGTTGAAACTAGAAGAGAAGAGCAAGGTCTCTGGGAAGATACATCTTCCTAGCATTTATAACTTAGGTTGGGTTTATTTGCTTCCTTATGCCATAAGAATGTAGAGGACAATCTCTCAAACCACTCTGTAATTATGTTAAATTATTACTTTGCCACAAGCTTGCATTGTGCTTCCCAAGCAAGGGTCGGGCAGAGGCGTGAGTCCCAAGCAACCTTTTCTGTCCACTCTGTCTGAAAGCTTTAATCTTGCTTGGTCAATTAAAAAGGTGTGAAGTTCATGAATCCTTTATGCAGTTGGAGAGTTGTCAGCTGCAGATCTGTAACCAGCTGAATCTGAATTTTCTCCTGCCATCAAACAGCTCCTTCTCTGAGCTATACATGAAAATGTTGTCCAGTCCCACTATTCACGTTGCATTCAAATATCTTCTCTCTGTTAACTGTGAGCTATAAAGCCAACTGAAAAAATGAAATGAAAAAATGTAGTAAAATAACTTTTACTTTTGGCCATGTGTCATCTGATGCATGTGCACTCTAATATGAGAGACCTTCCCCAAATATCAGGGTTCAAGGACAAACTAGGGCATTCCCACAAGTATGAAACGATACTCTGGAAAAGTAGAAAACTGACTATTTCTGTTGGATACATATTTTCTACCATATGATATTTGACATCAACAAATAGAAATGTGAGAAAAACCACACAATTGTGGGGTCTTGAGAAAGGAGAAAATGGTAATTCAGCTTTGGATGCAACCTTGAGATCCAGACTTGATGAACAGATTTCAATAATGAGTAGTTATGAACTTCGGTGTTCAAAGGAAGGTTAGTGCCTGAAATTTCCTGGACATTGTGCACTCAGATTTATCTTGTTGAAATATGCCTGAGCTGCCAACTGCTCAGTTTTTTAATCCATCCAAGGCATAGCATAACAGAAGCAGGGGTGCATTGAGCTATATAAATGCGCTGTGCAGCTAAAGGCACTCATGGCTGGCCAAAATCTTTTCAAGATATTCAGTTCAGGGTTGAAAAATAAATGCATGCATTAATAAATAAATGTGGATTAAAATTGCTCTCCCCAGCCTCTTGTGGAACTTTCCAAACAAAGTGTGCTAATATTTGAAGCCTTATTCACAGCAATTCAGTCTGATTTTGAAGCTCTGCAGGTAACTAGACATGGAGTCAAGAGTCACTTTTCAGGTCATATTTTTAGTCAGCTAAACAATTGCATCTATTTGTGGCCAAATAACCTCTGCTGTGACTCTATCAGAATGAATAGCTAAATGTGAGTCAAGGTGTGAGTGGTCAGCAGGGGAAAGTGAAATCGCCAAAGGAAATTTAAATCCCCAGTATGTAATTTCAGGGTTTTCAATGAGCAGAACTCATTCAAATTGCCTATTGTAGGGAAGCTGTCAGGTATATGGTAGGACTTTTGATCATTGCACGCCTCATTTTGCTTTTCTCACAAGAAGATTACTTTTTGCCTCTCCTAAAGTATTGCACCATTTCTACATCCGTTTTTGGTTTCAAACTTGATGATTTCATTGAACATGCCCTGCGTTTTTGTCAGGTTCCAGAGGCAGGAATCCAGCCACTTTTTAGTCCTGGTATGTTTTAAAAGAGGTTGTTATGAGGTGGGGACTGGTGTCTTCTCCCAAGTAACAAGCAATAGGACAATAGGAAATGGTCTCGATTGACACTAGAGAGGTTGAGATTGGATATTACAAAAAATTTCTTCAGTGAAAGAGTGGTCAAGGATTGGAACAGGCTGCCTACAGAAGTGGAGAAATCACCCGTCTCTGGAATTGTTATAAAAAAAAGTGTAGATGAGATGCTTAGAGACATTGTCTCGTGGTGGACTTGGATGTAATGGTTGGACTTGATGATCTTAAAACCTTAATGATTCTATGATTCTATGGTCTCTTGGTCTCATTCAGAGCAAGACCACAGAAGAAGGGTATCTGGTATGTTGTTGCCGCGTGTTACTGTGACAGTCCTGTGCCCCACATGAAGGTAGAGGATGAACACTTCAGCTCTTGACTTGTGCTACATGGCACCGTGCCCTATTAAAAAATAACCCAGCTGACGTGTTTTTCTCACAGGAGCCAACTTCTCTTTGCGAGAGCTGGGACTTGAAGATGTGACACCCACACACGGGGCTTTGTACCGGACCGACATCGGGCTGCCTCACTGCGGCTACTCCGTCAGCGCCGGCTCGGATGCCGACACGGAGGCAGATGTGGTCATGTCACCCGAGCACCCAGTGAGGCTCTGGGGACGCAACACCAAGTCCGGGCGCAGCTCCTGCTTGTCAAGCCGGGCCAACTCCAACCTCACCCTCACCGACACGGAGCATGAGAATACTGAAACAGGTAAGTGGTGACAATGCATGCAAGTGTCAGCCTCGAGCTCTGTAAGGAAAGTGTCTTCCTACTACTCCACCTTAATCTCCCTTAGGTTTAGTGATGGGGTTTTTTATCAGACTCCATGAAAACACTCTTCTAACAGCCCCAGTCGTGGCCTTTTTACTGTCCTACAGAGTCTTTGTTAATGAACTGCTGGAGAAGCTCCTACTTATTTATCACTGTGACAGAGATCATTAAATAGCTATAATACTCTCCCTGCTTTTTGCAGCAACCTTTCAGAGGGAAGGCATTTAAATCTCCCCTCCTCTGGCCAATGCTACTCTTATCTTTGCTCAGATTTTCTGGGCAGATAATTTTCTTCTCTTCCTAGCTGGTTCCTTGACAGGGACCGCTTCATTTATGTAAATTGGTTGACTGCTCTCTGAAGGAAAACGATGGCGAAATATTTTTAGAAGCCTTTTACTTTGTGTGAAATAAAAACTGAAGGTCACAGATTTTTTATCTCTGTAACTTTGTGTCCCCAGCTGCGGGGATTCCTGTGTGCCTTTTGTAGGTCTGCGAACCTTTTGGTCAGCAGTTCTGCCAAGCAGTGTAGGAGAAGGAGAGGGGACTTTGATTCAGTTACAACTTGACCCGGGAGTTCATCCAGTCCTATATGCCTTTGCACCTTTAATTCAATTATAGCACAGCCTGTTTCTTGATATAGCTGCTGCGTACAAGTCATTGGGCACTTGTGCTCGGCGCAGAAAGCTCATGTGAAATGACTGTATCACTTGTTCTTTTCATGCTTTCTGCCACAGTATTATAGTGACAAATGATGATAAGTTTTCCTCTGGAAGCCATGACAGTGAGACATACACCACCCACATGATTTTATGTTTAACTCCAACAAAATTACAGTTGAAGCTTATTAAGTTTCTACTTCGAGATAATGATATATTAGGCAGAGTTCAAAGATAAATGGTCTTCTGTTCAAAGGATGTACAGAAGAATCTTTTTAAATTATCTTTACCATACATTTTAAAAGATTCTTAGTGTAGTGTCTTACAAGCAGACACACAGGGGCAGGTTGCATTGTTTTCCTTCTGATCCTTGTGTTTTGATGAAAAATCAGAGGGATGATCATGGTCAATTAAAGTTTTGCAGCTTCACAAGAAATTGATTGTGACAGTGCTCACAGGCATCCCAGGATGAGGGAAGAGACGAGGATTTGACTCCATATTTCAGAAGGCTTGATTTATTATTTTATTATATAAATTACATTAAAACTATACTAAAAGAATAGACAAAAAGGTTTCATCAGGAGCTAGCTAAGCTAAGAATAGAAAGGAAAGAATGATAACAAAGGCAGTTGTCTCAGACTCTCTGTCCGAGCCAGCTGGGCTGTGATTGGCCATTAATTATAAACATCTAAGATGGGCCAATCACAGATCCACCTGTTGCATTCCAGAGCAGCAAATAACCATTGTTTACATTTTGTTCTTGAAGCCTCTCAGCTTCTCAGGAGGAAAAAATCCTAAGGAAAGGATTTTTAATGAAAATATGTCTGTGACAATTGATAAAAAACAGCCAAAAGCAACCAACTTGCACTTCCATCCCATTCTCCTCTATCCAGGCTCTCTTTTGTGCTTTCCATGTGATGTGTGAGCAGCTGCATTCCTATCCCATACATTTTTTCTTTCCATGCCTACTAAGAAAAGCTTATACAAAATTCTAGGTTGGTTCCCCCCCACTTTGGTCTTAACAGAGAAGAATTGCATTATCTGTGGGAGCCTTTTTCCCTGCTCTCTACACCTGCAAATGCAACTTTGTACCTACAGATCACTTTCAAATGAAATCATATTAGAAACAGCACATTAGCAACTTCACATGCCTTGAAAGGCTTTACTGAAAGTAATCACAGAGGGTGAAGGACTCATGTCAGGTTGGAGACAACCTTCAATTCCTCTTTCCTTAAGTTTAATGGCACACTAACCATTTGCTATGAACCATCACTTCAAAGCAACTAGAAAAAGAGAAATGAGAGGTGGAGAACATACAATGCTGTATAAAAGTAGGAGTTTCCTTGGAGCCTAGGCATTTGCAGTCTTAGTTGTTGGGTGTTTTGAATGAGAAGGGCTGTATCATACTAAAACCAAAAGTCTGTGTAGCACAAATAAAACATAGATTGCCGTGGTGTCCAGTATGTAATAGTATTGTTCATAGTGACAAAAAAAGAGGTGGTGGAGCTTAAAGGAAAATATTAAGATCGAAACTGTGCTGGTGATGAGCTTCATATGATGCTTAGACTTTCCTGGGAAGATGTCATAGACATCAGACCATGTTCAGGTCACAAAAACTGGTGCAGAACTGAGAAAAAGGTCACTTTAATATAGAGAATGTGGTTGAATTGGTGATATAAACATATGCAAACAAATGTTGCAAGGTAGAAAGAAAAGAAGGTTAGGGAAAAGTCTTTTAAGTAGGTAGAATTTGAGCACTTTCTTTTGCAATTGCTTGGCACAGATAAAGGCATGAGAAATCTTTGTGCACCAGCTCCTCACAGCCTGAGACCTACTGTTGGAGAAAGTAGAAGCCTGAGATCCTCTCAGAAGCTTTTTCTGCTGAACATAAAGGCGTTTCCTCCCTCCTCATTCCACATAAGTAATGTTTCTCTGGGCTGCTAGCTATCACACATGCTATTTTGAGAAATCCCAGATTTATAGAGGAAACATTTTCAAGAAGACCTGAAATTTTGCTAATGGCAATGTAAAGTAACATAATGCTATGACTCAGTTTACAGGATGCCTTTATGAGCCAATATTAATTGTTGACAGTATTGATAGAAGTTATAGCCTTTAGCGGAAGTCAATATGGACTTTATGAACCTGCCATCAATAGAAGAGTTTATGGGGCTCATTAAACCAACTTCTCCAATGAAGGTCAAAGTCAGCAGTTTTTACACTGTTCATTATTTATCTAAAATAAATAATCAGAATTTACTTCTGGTGTTTGTAAATCCAAAGTTGTCAAAGCACAATTCTGCCAAAACATTTATTGTGTTCCTAGAAAAGGAGAGAAATCACTCCCCTGAAAAGTAGGTTTGTTTTTATTTCAGGAGTGGTGATGCCTTAAAGGAACAGAAAGGATGCTGGTCAGAAAGGACAGTCACAGTCCATCCCTGTCCTTAAGGAAGTCTATGAAGTCCTGTGGTTTCATGGCATATTGTAGTCCATAGATCACTTGAACAGGGAGCTGACATGGAAAGCCATCCACAGCTTTATCTAAACTGTTATGAGGTTTTCAGAGAATCCCAGAGGTGTTTGGGTTGGAAGGAACTTTAAAAAGCATCTAGTTCCAAGCCTCTGTCCTGAGTAGGGATACCTTCATTAGGTTGAATGCTTCTAGGAGGCCAAATGCTTTTACTAAGTTAAGAATTTGTTCTCACTAAAGAGTTGAGTTATAACTCTGGCATTGCCCTGAGCTCGCATCCTGCCGACTCAAACAGCCACAATGGCTTCCCCTCCAGTGGACAGTGCATTTCACTTGACCTGGATAGTCACTTTGCACAGTGAGGGGACAGAGGCACAGCTCAAGTTGCTGCATCTTGCCTCAGGAAAATACCATCATTCTGATGGCAGAATGATGTAGCAGGCACTTTATATGGCTCAAGAGGTTTTCTCCTGCATGATCATGATCCAAACTGGAACTGTGAACTCCCATTAACAGTTCAGAACCAAGCACAGTGGGAGTCTGGTTCCTGGAAGTCTAGGAGATTTTAGGAGAACTTCTTTCCTATAGTAGATTGCACTATTTCTCAGCAAGACTGATTCAAGCAAAAGAAGTTCCTGAAGTGGTCATTTGGAGTGAAGCCTGGAGTTTCCTGGCGGTACCTTAGCTAACCCCGAACAGGATTTGTACTGAGCCAGCAATTGTTTACCATAGAGAAGAGCACATTGAAGAAAAACGAGGTAATAGTCTTCCAGAAATTGGCTTATTTTTCAGCAATTTAGTCACATACAAAAGAAAAAAAAAACAACCCAAAAAACTTCTAATCATAAGAACATCATTATAAAAATACAGTACCACAGGATAATTTAAACTGAAAGGCATTGCTGAAAGTCTCTGGTCCCTCTCCTGCTTAAAGCAGGGCTAAGTTGGAGGTCAGGTTGGGTCACTCAGGGCCTTTTTCAGTTGCAATTTGAGTATCTATCAGAATGGAGAGGCTACAGCCTCTATATCCTGGCTCTGCAGGTGACCATGTTTGCTGTGAACAACTCTTTTTCTAAGAGCTGGTATGGATTTCAACTGCAACTCATGTCCATTGCTCCCACTGACCACCTCCAAGAACAGTCTGACTCCATCTTCTGAGCATCACCCATTGCAAAAACAGGTGAAAGACAGCATCTAGAGTATCCTCTCCACATAAACAGTTGGAAGGCAGTTTGGCACTAGAGGAGATCAGAGGAGTCTGAGGAATTCCAGTGCTTAAAGCTTTTAAGTGTAAACTAGACAAAGATCTGCTGAGAAATGTCTAGACTAGATGCTGTCTTGGTCAGAGTGGCTTTCTGTGCGAGGCTCTCAAGCATCCCTCTTTCTCCAGTTTCAATTCCTGCAGCACTGCTGTGCCTTTTTCGTCTGGGGCTGTGCAGGACTATTCAGCCTGCGCTTTTGTACTGTCTAGGGGACTCCTAACATATGTGGACATGGACAGTGTTTGTGTGCAAGCATCCAGGAACTGGGGTCTGTGTCTATTTCCTTTGGGTCTGTAATAGAGATCTTAAGCCAGATCCACCCAAAGTATTATGAATCATGCTGGTAACCTCTGGACATATTTGAACATGAGAGATAGGCAGAAAATGCATAGATATTCCAATACAAAATCCCTACCCACAAAAAAGAACCTGAAAAAAACAAACAAACTAACAAACAAAAAAACCCAAAACCCCACCAAAACAAAACAAAACAAAACAAAAAAAAAGGAAAACAAAAAAAAGGCAAAACAAAAAACCACCACCAACAACAAAACCAAACCGCTTTTTCCTCTACCTTCAGTGTGATAATGAACTTACTGGTTTACTCAGTACAATCATTACAGGGTTACCGTACACCTGGGCCAACAGCATTTTTAAAATTGGTCTTTGTGAAAGTGGAGTTGCAGCCCTTTAAAAACAAACAAACAAACAAACAAACAGTACAGCATAGCTTTCAGCTATTCCAAAGAACCCATTCCAAACTATTCCAAACTAAGGATTTACTTTAGTTGTAATCTGGGCTCAGTGTTCATATCCACCAAGGTGAGTAGTTGGTTAAATATGAGAAGGAACAAGAGACAGAGGAAGCAGTTTTTTTCATTAGCAGGACAAGTCAGCCATGATTAACACTGTGAGGAATGGCGTGATGTTTCTCTCTGTCATCATCTCTTCCTTGGAAGAATGTGGGCAGTATCAAATGGCCAGAAGGATCTCACAGACAGGATGATTAGCATCAGATGGCTCAAGACAGTTCAGCTGAGTTGAAGATGCTCAACTGTGATCTATCATGTAAAGAAATTCTTGCAGCAGAAGTGTAGCTGAAGTGTGACTTCACCACACTGAAAGATTAGTGGATATGAATTAAAATTTCAGATCTAACCACCCAGGAAGCCAAAATTCAAGCTGCAGGACCTTTTCTGTCAAATTGCCCTGTGCAACTTCTTTCCGTCTTCACAATTCAAAGCCATGTGGGAAACATCATCCTGCAAAAACTTCTTCACCCCTTCTGTGGTTGCAAAAGGGTTTACTACTGGACTCCAATCACCCATTTAATGATGAATTGGATATAGGTTTGATCACCCCAACACTTCCTCCACACATCTGTTGATCATCTCTGTTTAGGATGTACAGTTTCATCTCAGGGTTGATTTATCTTCAGCTTCACCTCTGAAAGCACCAGTCAGTGCCAAAAATTATATGGTGACTATAGTAATACAGACACTTACTGGTGAAAAGTTTTAAGAGCAGCATTTTGGACCCACATCCTACAAAGAGGAATAATTTCCCCTTCTGTGCCATCCCTTGTATTGTTCATGACCAGCCTGGATGTGGCTGTGAGCAACCTGGTCTAGTAGAAGGTATCTCTGCCTTCCCAAAGCAACTCAGGTGTTGGAGCTGGGTGGCCTTTAAGGTTCCTTCCAACCCAAACCATTCTGTAATTTTTTTTTCCTTTAGTCAATCCTGTTCTGGATTGCATTTAAATGAGTGCATTTAAAACTGCCAAGCAACAACCAGCTCAATCTCCAAACATGCTCTCCAAGCCGTACCAACTTAACCAGAAAGGTAGCAGATATGTTGTACTTAATTTTTGCTTTCTCACAAAATAAATTGCCTTTCTGAAAAATTCTGATAGGCTGTTGTAAAACTGAAGCATAGTGGCAATCGGGAACCTTAAAGCTCACATGATAGCTCTGCTTCCTCTACCATCCCAGACTCAACTCTTACCCATGTTCATTGACATAATACCTGATTTACAGAGCATTCCTTGCAGTAACCCCCACATTCTCTGCTTCCACTGCTTAAGCCATTACTGTTGCTAGAACGAGCGCTTAAGAAACTGCATAGGGTTTTAGGACACAGCAGAACTGAATGCTTATAGAACATATTATAAACACAGGGGTACATTAAAGCAGGAAATAATTAAAGACAAGTATTTCAAACAAGGAACACCAAAGAAATGCTACAATTTTATTTCTCTGGGGCAGTTAATAAATATTACTGATGCTTTCATTTATTCAGTAGTGACTGATACACAACTCACCAAAACCTTTGAAGGCTCCTGTTGCCATCAGCAGTGTTACACCAGGTCCTAGGTACATGGTGATAACAGTCTGTTTTTTGAAAACAGCATGCCCAAGTGGTATAGATCCCAATACTTTTGGTTAAATACACCGCAATATGCTGTTTGCTGCTAGTTTTCTGATAGCCATTTTGGCCTCTTATTAAATCAGAAAGCTGTTCCAATGATCAAGCTACATTTCATCAGCTTTTTCAAAATATTTTCTCCTCAGAGTCTTTTTACAACAGCTAAGAGAGCTTTAGACAAATAGTAATTATTTCTGTGTGTTTTCCTTGTTCTCTTTGGTTGTTGAGAGCTCTTCTCCTAATGTCGTCTGTATTTGCTACCGGGTGCCTTGCAAGGTAGCTTCTTAATAGCTCTGACTCTCTGCAGAGGAAGAGTTTTTACTCAGTTTTCTTTGCATTCACCTTCCTGTTTCCCAAATCATGTTGACCCAAATCACTGGCCCAAAGTACAGTTCAATATATCAGTCCAATTAGCAGTGCCAGAATTACTGTGTAATCTCTGCATTACAAATTATTTGTTAATACCCCAGTTGATAATCCATGGTGACTTTTCTTTTTGTTACCATGTTTTGCTGAGTAATTTCCTTTCAGGCTTCATCCACTCCATTGTTAATATTGTTACTGTGGTTGCCGCAACATCATCTCTTTATTTTCTCCTCTGAATTAAACAGTGCATTATAAAGTACTTCCAGTAAATGAGAGTGTGCTTCAGATATGCTTCTTCTGCAAACCATGAAGGCAAAAATGTGATACTTATATTCTGGAGAATTCAGAAAGGAATTTTTTTTTAAAAACAAAACATTTTTCAAAATAAATTATAATTTTAAAAGGATGTACTATGAGCTATATTTTATTAAGTTTTCCTTACGAATTTTTAGTAAGGGAAAACAATAATAAATTAGAACTACCCAGGCAACATCAGACATCTGCTGGCTGTCAGCTTTCACTTGTCTCACATCAGTTGTAACCTTAATATTAACAACATGTTTCAGCTTGAAATAAAAAATTAGCCAGAACCCTTACCACTAAATATCCATCATCGATTGCAGAAGTTAGTGAAGAACTACATAAAGTAGTAGCACATCCAGAAGGGAATTTTCACTGATACCTTTCCTTATTTCAGCTTCTCAAAACTCTTATACTGCCCTTTTCCAGGCAGAATTTGCAAAAAAAACCCCATTTTAACTGTGTGTGGATACTTTTGGGATATGGCAATTTACTGAAGCCACCTTACAGAGATATTCAGAGATTTGGTGATCGCTTAAAATGTGAAGGTCAGGGGAAGAAATGTGCCTTCAGGCTCTCCAACCGTAAAGATACTAATATTCTTATGAAAAATGTTAGTCCTAAAAAGGAGACTTTTAACTGTATGACCAGCAAATGCTACATTTTCCACTGAAAAATGGCTCCCTTGAAGGCTGTTACATCTTCTTTACTTGTGATCCAACTTTCTAATCACTGACATTCTTGATGATAGATTCCTCATATTTTCTGTCCTCTTATCTTTTTTGTCCTTTTTAGATGTTAGTCCTGAGATACTTCTTGAAAGTGAATAGGTGAGTCACCACCTCACTCCTTCATAAGAGTCTCAGAGAAAGTTTTACTTGGATGGGACAGTGAATTCATGGGGTTTAGGACCACAGACACTTATCTCCTTCCACATTCAACCAATTCCCTGCCCACTGGGAGTAAAACAGGCTTTCAAAATGAGGATGTCACTGCCTCTCAGGCAGGATTCAACCCACTTGAGAGCCGATTGTCGCTTTGATAGCACCACAAAGGGAACCAGAAGCATCTTTGCTCCCCATTTAAGAGGCGAAGGCACATGAGATTAGTCTGAATTTAGTATTTCAAGTGCAGCATTAGTGGTCAGTATCTTGATTCTGTTTCACAGTGAAGGAATTCCCACTGATTTCTAGGGCTAATTTATCTCATTGCTGGCCTCTTTGTCCCTAGAGGAAAAGAAGTATTTTTTTTTTCCTGTTAATTTTATTCCTGTATGGTGTGCCCGTTGAGAATGTACTTTCTGCATTAGTGTAATCTGCATCTGAAAGGATGCTAACAACTTAAGTCCTTCCCAATGTTATTCTTCTGTAATGAACTGCAGTTCAGTACAGGTTAGTGTGTAGGTTTCACGTTGTTATTATTATTGTGATGATGGTGAAGCCATGAGGCAGGGAAAAAAGACTAAAAGACACTCATTATTAGCCTGAATATTGGTGAAGAGGTCATATAGAAACAACATCAACAGGTAAGAATTGCTGTTCTTTGTAGTTACGTGATTAACTTTTGTCCTTTCTTTTGCCACTTTAAACTGCCTTGTCATGGTGATTTTTTAAAGGAAAATAATTGCATTTATTAATATTGCAGGCAAGCTGCCAAGTATCTTGAAAGCAAATCTATGCATTTTTACACTGTTTCTGAGTGCCATAAATAATTTCTTGTGGTGTGATACACTCCAAGGGGAATAAACCTATGTTCAGCAGCATGAAACGTTTTGATAGTAGCTTTGCTTCCAGCCTGGTTTTGGGACGGGATTTGTGCATCATTGCCAATCAGGAATGGCTACCACCATGGACTGAGGATTATGGTCAGGACACTGAGGGCCATCATAGCTGGCATGGTACTGGACATCAGTACTGGAGTCAGGGTGGGCCTGCAGTTCAATGGTCACTCAGAGCAGGATTTTATTTTTAGGGTCTGACCTAAACTCTATTCTAGGCAAACAATTGATCCCTCTGGGATACATGAAAGAGAAGCAGCATGGAGAAAAGCCAAGAATTAGAGGAGACAGTTAATGTCCCATCAACAAGAATGGGGTGATGGTTGAGAACTCAAAATAGCTGGATATCTACCTTGTGTGGCCCACAGACTCCTGCCTCCAGTTAGCCAGCTGGTTAAGCATGGAACAGGGAACCAAAGCTTGTTTCCCAATTTCCTTTTCTCCATTTTTTTCCTTCATCCTGGATCTCTAGGGGTCACATTGAGCTGCAGTCGGCAGGACATGTCCATTCACCATCCCAGCATTTCAAAAACATACATTATTTCCTGAAGAGTAGAAGAAATTGGGAAGAAAGCCTGGTGCACCTGGCTTTCAATACCCACTATTCCCCCTACAAGTGTTCTTCCCAACTGGGCATTTCCAGATGCTCGTGTCTGTGTTTCTAAATTCCCATTTGGGCCACTGAATCTGCTTCTGAGTTCAGCACAAAGTGTTAGCCCAATCTGGTTCAGTCTCCAACAATGCCCCTTGAGGTATCTGGCGTTGTTTCTTTCAGTGAAGATGTGTCTCCATCTATAAGCAGAACAAAGTGAGAGGAAAGAGCATGTTATTTTTGGTTTACCCATGCCCAGAGGTGCACACTGAGCTCCAAATAAAGGAAAGCATAGCTTCTGCCATGAGAATTTATTCATTAAAATCTCATTGTTTTATTTCTCAGAGGATTTTGATTAACTTTTAGCAACTTTATTCAATCAAGGGCAGTGATTGAAAATGCATTACTGCCCTAATTCTGTGAAGTTTTCAGTTTTCCTTTGGACTGCCCCTAAAAACTTTAATTATATGCTCTAGGGCAGGTTGTTGTTTAGTTTTCTCCACCACAGCAAAGATCTTACTGAATCATGTATATAAAAAGAAAACAATAATTCACAGCTTTTTTCACAGGCAGATAGTGACAGGACAAGGGGAATGGTTTTAAACTAACAGACAAGTGATATAGATTAGATGATATTAAGAAATTCTTTACTGTGGGGATACTGAGGCATTGTCACAGGTTGCCCAGGGAAGTTCTGGATGACCCATCCCAGGAAGTGTTCAAGGCAAGGTTAGATGATGTTCTAAAGCACTTGGTCCAGTAGGAAGTGTCCCTGACCATGGCAAGGGGCTGGAACTCCATGATCTGTAAGGTCCCTTCTAACTGAAATAATTTTGTGATTTTTTGATTACATCTGAGGCACCAATTTGTTTAATAGGTTGCCACCCTGGCTACCCATCCCCATGCCCTTTCACGAGTTCTCCATCCCTATGGTCATGATAGTGCAACTGCTCATGGAGCCCAGCTCTGACTTATCCCCCAAACCCATGTATTTTAAAGCCTTTCCTCAAGGGTGCCAGCTCACGGAGCTCCTGATTTCACAATTTCCACTCAGCTCCCGTGACAGAGAGATCAATTCATTGCCAGATAGAGCAGCAGAAATCCCACCCAACAGAAGATCCTCCTGATTTGCGTCAAATAAGGGCCAGTGACTGAGCCCCCAGAAACATCTGGGGGCTATTTAAACCAGCGTTGCCAGCAAGGAAGGAGCATTGGCAAACTTTCTTGGAAATGCACCCCAGCTCCAGCTCTCCAGCAAGAATGGTCAATGCCTTTGGTCTCACCAATGCATTTTCTATGGAAGACTTATTTTCTTCTCAGTCTCCAGCATGGTGAAGTACTTTTATTACCCATAGTTTGAGAGGAGGGGGTGAAATTATGACCATATTCCAGTTTCCATTTAAATGCAGTTTTGACCTGAATTTCAAATAAATGTAAGACAACAAAAATTACTAAAAACTCCAGTAATCATCTACTGAATAAGAAATCTGTTGTTCACCATTTTCTCTTCATAAAAAATGTAAAAATGTAGGAATCTGAATAAATGCATGCTAAACTATATAATTGCTGAAATAAATATGTATAGATATAGGATACTTTTTGATTTAGCATAAAGAAGCAGCAAATTATACCAATCAGTGAGAATCAACCAGTTTTAAAAGAAAATAACTGAAAAGCACACATGCAAAACAAGATTAAACCTGATTATTTAAATCAAGATTCTCTGCTTCCTGGTTTAAACCATGATTATAATTTAAATGAGGCCACCCTGCCACAAATAGTTTAGAGACAATGATTTCTCCCACTTGTATAATGCGCTGATTTTATAGCTGAGGGAGAGTCGTGTTGCTTGTATGGAACATTTATGTACTGAGCCTTTATCTCCAGCCACTTTCTTAGTTTGCTGCTAGTTTGGTTTAGTTGTTTGAAGAAGGCAAATGGTAATCCTCATCTGAAGGAGTGGAAATCTGATACCCCACAGAAAAATTCAAGATGCTTTTCCTTTGGGAGTTTTCCTTCTTTCTTAGAATGGAGCACTGCAATCTCAGAGTCAGGCTAGGATGCTGACTTCCCAGTAACACAGGGACTGGAAAAGCAGCTGTAACCCCACATTAGAGTATGAAGGGAAATGTCTCCCTCTCTCTGCTTTGGATAATTACATTCTACTTAACAAAATTCCCTTTGCTCTTATAGTTGGAAGGGGTGTTTCTCCTTCATTAATTGCTCTGGCTTGCTGCTGTGCTCTACCAAGCAGCTGTTAATGTTCCACCCCAGAGGAGTCTGCAGTTCAGTAATGGGTGAAATGATTAAGGCTTGCAAAGCACTTGATCATTTGGAATGAAAGGTGTGACATAAACATACCCCATTAGTTTCATTAGTGCTCAACAAAGCAAACTTTACCTGTAGCTGGTTCCACTCCTCCTTGGCATTTAATACAAGGTGTTCCCTCTGGAACACGTGCAATTTGTTGGATGCATTCTTAGCTGTCCTTAAAGAAGCCTGTTACCCAGACTGGTGATTTGACCCATCACATATTGGGGAACTGCCATGAAATGAGTGCTGTGTTCGCAGAAGTTTGAAGAAGTCTTAATCCTGCCTTAGTTCTCAGGAAAAGAAAGATAGTGACTTTGGATATTACAGATATTTACTCCTGGTGTCAGGAAAGTAGAAATTACAGATATTTCCCGGTGTCAGGAAAGTAGAAATTCTGACACGGGATCAATCTACAAAGGAGAATAAGGGAAGGGCTTAGAGGAATGTTACCTGATGGAGCTGTAGAGAAGCATGTTAGAAGTTTGGTTGATAAAGATGGTTAGGTTGGTAAAGGTTCACTTAAAGATTTATGCCAATAGAAGAAAGATGTATGTATTTGTAAATTTTGTGCCTAAACTAGACTTGCTATTTAGCAAGGCACAGCAACAGGGTTCCATGTCTCTTGTCAGGTAACAGTGTCCCTCAACATCACCTGAATATTTTTGGCTGTTGACTGTGCATCAAGTCTGATTCCCCCTGATGGGAGTCCTTTCCATTCCATCTGCACAGGACTCCTTCCACTGATGTGCTGGCTGCTCTCAAATCAGGACAAATTTACACTCCTTGGTCACTTTCCTTCTGTGACTGGAGCAACCAGAAAGCAGAGATCAACTCACACAGCCTCCATGGGTCCTAAGACTGAATGGGATATTTTCATAGCTCTCTTCAATGGGGTCATGTGTGTGAGCTGTTAGACCTTGTGATTTGTGTGAATTGAAGCAGAATCCTGGAGAAACATCAGTGGACAGTCTTATCTCTTCAATGCAAATGGATAAACCATCTCATTATTTGATCACAAATTATCAAAGTTTTGACAGGAAAAAAAAAATATACTGCCATGTTTGTTGGATACAGAACTTCCGGGGCTAGAAGGGTAAATATTGAGGCCATAAGTTCTGGAACTCAGTTCAGTGCTTCTCAGCATTTTAGTGGATATCTAGGGGCAAACTTAAACAGAAGAGTTCAGAAAATTTCTCTCTGTAAGCTGTGTGACTAAGGAGGAGGCCAGTTCCCAAAGGAATATTTTGGAAGGTAATAGTGCTTTTTCCTAGGGAGATATTTTGCCACCTCACAATAGAAGATTTTTTGAAGACCTTTAGATAGAGCCACTGTCTGGACTCTGAAGCAAATGCAATCATTTTTATCTCAGTCATTGGCACCAGTGTTTTGCATTGTCTACATCAGATTATGGTTAGTCCCACATAAGCACAAAAAGTAACAGAAGTTCAGGAAGGGTTCCCAAAGACACCGTAGACCCGGAACATCTATTATTGCCCCTGAACAGTACTCCAATAGATTCATTTCCCCATAGACAGTGATGAACTTAGTCCTTAACCTTCTCTTAGTTCTTTTCTTCTGGAGTTTCTCACTGTAAGTAATGTTTTCCAAACCTTTAATGCTCTCATGAGCCATGCACTGTTTATCAATGTCCTCCCTGAATTGGATTTGGTTAATTCATTCTTGGCTTTGTCTAAAGTTCTTGCCAATATATTTGCATCGTTCAAGTGAAGAATGTCCAGACCAGATTAGAGATGGGGAGAGGTCAATACCCCTTTTCCCCAGCAGGCACAGAGAGCAGATAGATTCTGCAAAGGAATCACTCTGATGCTTTCCTGGAGAAACTCTAAAAAATCTCTCCCAGAGCTGCTTCACAGATTGATGTCTTATCGATGGTGGCATGTGGGGGTTGAGAGGATAGGAGGGACAGATGGTCCATAAGGTTCCTTTGAGATACAGCCAGACTCAAAGAAGAAAAAGGAAGATTGGTGAATTTCTGGAAGAGCTTATTTCCTCCTTGGACTTGAACAGGGTGTTGAAATTCATCCAACAGACTCTGTAAAGCCTTTTGGATTCTAAGAAGACGACATAGATCTACAGCCTCATTATTGCCTATTGGGCTGTAAAACAAGGCTGTAAGGAATGAGGCAGACAACAGGGTTTGCTTCTTTTCTGTTTATACCAGCTCCTCTCCAATTGGAAATGTACTAATATGCCTTTTATGAAATAATTATTTCATCATTGTTTCCTTTGGCACAAGTATCTGATCATTCGGATTCCACATAGAGAATTACTTTGAAATGAATAATTCCAAATAATTTTCCAAGAATAATTATATTAATACATTTTCAAGTCTAGATAAGCCTATGAATAGCATTCCAGACTAGGATGAAAAAAAAATTATCAGATTCTTTACTTGTATGTTTTTGGAAATATGCAGACATACCTTCCCTTGCAAAAATACTGTCTGAAAACTGATTAGTTACTTTAGTTTCTAATATTTTAAATTAAGAGTGTTATAAATTACAGGGAATTCAGAAGGGTACTAGGAGACAGTATTTTGAAAATATCACTGTGCTAGGAAAGTTGGTATGAAAAGAGTAAAAATTAGGAGTTTTTGAGGATCTTTGTATCCCTGTGGTTAGGGAGTTAGGAGGCAGGCAGTAACTCCTTTTATCATGATGTGCTGTAAAATCTCCGAGATGCCACTCAAAACCATTGAGATCCCAGCCTACTTGGGCAAGAGAGAGAAGAACAGAAGAGCTGGTTTTCTGCATCTGTTGAAGACATGACCTTGCCCTGGGGTCATTTTTCCTCCAATGATTGCATGAAAGGTTTCTGAGGTGGGTTGTTGCAGCGTCTGCTTTACACAGCTTTGGGGAAAAAAAAATCTGTTGCGTGACTCAGACTCATCCAGCTTCTTCTCAGCATTTACTATTTCTTCCACTCAGATTTTGCATTCAGCATTCTCACTCAAACAGCTCCATTTCCTCCCTCCCTTTCTCCACCTTTATTTCTTCCTGATGAGCAATTCAAACAGCAAACTGTTCCTCTCCTTCATTCCCATCAGTGACTCCATTCAAAGTCCTGCCCATGTTCTTATTTTCTTGGCAGAGCTATATTCAGTGAATGCATTTGTTTCTTTAGCTAAAGAACAAAAATATCTGCTAGCAAGCTCATTTCCCTCCCAAACTGCTTAGGAAACTAGAGCTGGGAAGGGGGGCAAAGTGCTTTGTCAAGTGTTAGAGGAACAAGAGAGACATCTTCTCCCTCCTGACATCCCTCTTTTATTATCATTTGGAAGACTCTGTTAGTCTCTCACTTCCTTGGGGACTAGAAACATCTTGAAAAGATCTTTCATGCAGGCAGATAACAAACTCACTGTAGAGCTGCATCAGAAAAGGAAAAATTACTTGCTAGTAATGATGTTTATCACAATTCTTCCTCCTTTCCCAATGCTACAAAGGAAGCTATCTCTCAAATAAAGGCCAAGTCTTGTCCCCTTTTTTTTTTTGGCAAACTACCCATTGTGAAAATTCAATGCATGTAAGCTTGGCTGATGGAAGTTTTATACAAAAAGTGGGTGGAAGGAGATGACAGTGTGGGCTGATATGATTTATTTGAGATAGACCTGATCTGATAATACACAGCATGAAAAAAGCCATACTGCTTCCGCTTAATAAAGTGGCTCGAGGGCTGTTCCTGTGGCTGAGCAACATCAGTAAAGCCTGGGCCAGATGTTGGGAAACTCACACTCCCACTGGACTGAACTCATCAGCCTAGTCTGCTTGGCTTTTCATCACACTAGGACAGAAAAACACAGCCATGTGGCACTGTGGGTCATTGCTTTGAAGAGTCTTTGATTTCATCTGCTCTGCAGGGATGTTAAAAATCTCAGAGTGCTTTAATGGAAAGGGTGACCCAGGTTTTTGTGCTAAGGTGTCTTTCTCATCATCATTGTATAGTTAGCACTGAAACAACTGGCTACCGTCCTCAGCACTACAGGCAAACACATCATAGACTAATAACTCCCTGTTGCTAAAAGATAAAGGAAGTAAACTTCATGACACTGCTGTAAAATGGCAATGTACAAGTCTGCAAATTGATGATGTGCAAGCCTGCAGAGTGTGTGTATACATGGGCAGCTGCAAGGCAAGGTGATTCCTTGGGATGTATTTCCATCTGTGTTAATTGTATCTGCTTGATGTTGCATTCCCTGCCATTGGTGAGACCCGGACTAGACCCCAGGACTCTTACACTCAATCTCCTAAGTCTACCCAGAATGTCACTGAGATCTTCAGGGAATAGGAATTGATCTTCCACTACTGACCCCAGCCCTCTGAAACACTAAAAAATGATGGTATACACCTCTAGCATGGTCAGTCCACTGAATTTATGGACTGAAAAAGAAAACTTTCTCACCTTGGGACATGGTATTATTTATTAAATTCAGAAAGAAAGTATCTGTATATCAATTTTCTTTTTCACAAAGGTAAAAAGAAAAAGTACTCCAAAGTGGACATTAATTCCTTAATGTCCAAATAAGCGACAGTTCCACCTAGTAATATTTCATCTAATGTCTCATTATATGATGATAAAAGTATCAAGGTCAGTCAAGTTCAAGATGTTGAAGACCTCATCAACATGATGAGAATGAAATGCAGTTTTCCTGGAGATGTGCTCAAAACCAAATAAAATTATTTAGGTATAGAATCATAAAATAGTTTGGATTGGAAAAGCCCACTAAGGTCACTGAGTTCAACCATTACTGGAGCACTGGCAAGCCCACTATTAAACCGTGTCCCCAAGTGCCACATCTAGCCATCTTTTAAATCACTCCTGGGATGGTAACTCGACCACTGACTGCCCTGGGCAGCCTGTTCCAACGCCTGACAACCCTGCTGATCAATAAACTCTTCCTAATATCCAGTCTAAACCCCCTGGTGCCACTTGAGGCCACTTCCTGTTGTCCTGTTTCTTACTACCTGGAAAAACAAACTGACTCCAACCTTGCTACAATCTCCTTTCAGGCAGTTGAGAGAGCAACGAGTATAAACATATGAAAGCAATCTAACCAGATGCAGAGAACAAATTTCTGGAGGATCACAATTCAGTCATCAGCACCCTCCTGTCTCAATTTCTTAATAAACATCTGTAAGAAGCTGTGAAGAAGGAGCAGGTACTCAACAGAGGTACCAGTTTGAAAAGGTCATCTTCTGTTTTAAACAGACAGCTCCCTTTTTCAAGAGGAAGATGTTGCTGCTAGAAATGTATATAAATATACGACTTTTTAATAAGGGCATGTAGCTCATTACCCTCTGCAAATTAACCATATCTAATCATATATTTCCTAAAAAATAAAATAGCACATTGCATCTGTTAGTCTTCATTCAAATACAAACCAAATATGCATGAGTACTGTAGTATAAACTGTTCCATCTGTTTCCATGAATATATAGTCACACTGGTCACCCCCCCGCACACAACAGAAGGGTCTTTTGCTCTTGGCGTCTGTCTCCACTGAAGAACTGTATTTCAACTGGAAGCAGCTGAGCTGGAGTAAGAGTAATACTACTGTAAGACACCTTGTATCCTGGTGCCCGTGCTGACATGGTCATTATATGCTCGGCTTCAGGAATACCAGAGGAAAGTCTTTTGGGTCTTATCACTACCACAGAATTGATATTCACCCTAAATTATTAAAGAAATGGTAAAAGAAATGTCTGTTCTTTCTGGGGATACAGAGGGAATTGTGGGAAGCTATGGGATGACAGACATTTTTTGAGAGGCACAAATGGACAGTGTCAGAATTTGATCTGTAATGCTGCTCTGGGTTTCATCCCACATATACTTCCAAGCAGATCACTTCCAATTTATTGCATTGCCATGTTGGAATCGGGAGGTTTGGTGCCTGACCAAGAGGAGATTTACAAGCAAATCTGAAACTGCAGTGCAGGTTAGTGTTGTGACAAAGGCAAGTCACTATTTTTGGAAAACATGAATTTGCCATTCAGTGTGTGGCAAAGTCACCACCATTCTCACTTTCTCTTGGTCTTTCCCTTTGGCCTGCACATCTCAGCCACTTGCACCCACATCAGTGCAGGATGCTAACAGGCAATGGCTTGCCAAGATTGAGTTCCTACTAATGGATCACCAACCAGTCCAATATAGCCAATTCCTCTACTGGAAGAGGAAATTACAGTCCATGGAGACCATTGTGTCTGTACTGTCTGTCTGAACTGTGCTGGTGCAACCTCAGCACTGAAAAAAGCCAACCTTTCTTCCTCATACAGTTGCTCACTGCTGTCATAGTTTCACCTGAATTCCCCATCTTGCTCATCAGGCTTCAGGATCTGTCTCCTAGCCCAACAACTTGCTTTTTTGGGTTTGAGAAAATCAAAGATCTGCTTGGGGCTTTGGTCCTGGCTAGACAGCTGCTTGACCCAGCGCCCCTGAGCTTACTCTGGTGTCACCAGAGCTGCTCAGCAAAATAACAGACACAAGTAGTGCCCAGACCAGTTAGTTTTGCTTTAAATGTCTCAGATAACATCCTGATAGGACACTGTTCTATATCGTGTGTGTGTGTGTGTGTTTTGGCCCAGATCCCCAGAGGTGTCCTAAGTTCAGCTGTGCTAAGCAAAGCAGATACATTCAGACTCTTTAGGTACTTCTCTGAGTTACCATTTTACCCTCCAAAATCACATCCCTTTTGCTCTGGTTTCCATCTTCTTTTACACTTACATTAATATGGCTATTGCAGTTGCCACATTTGCAACTTATTTCTGGGCAAACAGGATCCTTCCTCCTATGATTTACACTTGGGTTGCTGACAATACATCAGAGCAGATAGAGAAGTGGCAACTTCATAAAACACTGCCAAATTCCCAAGTTGTGTGCAGACAGATGCCCCCAGTCATCATAAGACAACGAAAATCATGTCCTGAAACAGCAATGATGGTGAATACTCCTTGATGACCAGCCTGGGAAGGCTGATGAACAAAGGTGTTGTGGAGAGAGATCTGTCCCAGCTGGCCACTGGTGCCAGTGCTGTCATTTTAATTAGCTGTGTGTATATATACACGTAAATAATACACAGTGTACCTCTTTATCAGCAGGATGGGTTCCCTAAATATATGTCAACTGAAATTACTTTAGAAAGAGCCTCCACACTCAGCTTTCCACCTGTTTCTCTACAACAGCTGCCCAGACTCCATAAAACACATGAGATGAAAGGCACTGTAGAGCTACAGCACAATACTATTATTACATCTAATAGATGAGCAATCAGATCTGAACTGACCAGGGACTGAGCATATGAGGCAAGAGGAGAATCCTTCGGGGAGAGCGTTACCATGAGAGTAATACAATTCAGTATTTGTACCAGCAACTCTGAAATTCAACAGCAGTCAACCTAGTACTAGCATTCTTTTAAATATTATCTTTCATTTCTTAGCAAACAGCAATATCCTGTAACAGCATTAGGGCAGGAAAGGGAGGGGAGCTGCACAGCAACCAAACACACACGCAGCAGGCAAAATGGGCAGGCGGGAGCATGAAAAGCAAAACATTGGTGAATTTGTGGGTGTTCTGAAAAACAAAGTACAGGGACATAGTTGTGTCCCTCAAGTGAATTTTAAGGAAAAGGCAAGAAACAGAGACCACCAGTGAGATGGCTGGGGGAAGCAGCATTCAGACAGAGGTCACAGCCCTGCTGATACTACGAGCCCATGATCCTGTTTTCATTCCTGGGGCCCAGCAAGCTAAAAGACAGTCTAGCAATATGCAGGGAACAAATCCAAGAGGGTCAATTATCTGAGTATCTGTTCAGTGGGCATTTGTTTCGTCTTCAGGAGAAATGAAAAAAACAAACAAACAAAAAAGGCAAGAATGAAATCTGCTTTGACCATTTAAGACAGCTTTTTGGGAAAGATACTGTAAAAATAAAATAAAACAGCAGCTCAAGGATTTACAAAGCCTTGAATTGGCAGTGGGAAGACATTGAAGTTCTCTTTTAAAAATTTATTTTACCCTGTAAGGTTATCTTTTTAAAATGCATAAAGAGCAGCAGGCTATCAATGGGTCTTATGTTGTACTGCACTGATTTCCTGGACAAGCTCAATATCAATAACTCAAGATCTGGGAATAAACCAATAAATGTGGACGGCAGCTGACCTTAATTGTAACCTTCAAACTGCCTTTTTGGCAAAGGGGAAAAGCAAGGAAGGTGATAATGAAAGTTCTAGTTTTTGCTGATATTAATATGCAGAGACAGCAGAGCCTTCCTGATAGATTTTCATTTCATGTACAAATTGGATGAGACTTACAAGATCAGAGGGTGAAATGCTGGGTTTGAGAACCAAGTGTCTCACACCTTAATAAACTTTTGCTATGAGGGAGGTATGCCATGAATCAGAGTGTTTGAAGGTAGTGAGCTTGGCATCAGGAGACTCAAAATCTCTTGCTTTAGTCTCTTCTTGTGTCAACATATTCAAATCTCTTTTTCTCTCTGGACTTCATTTTCTTCACAGCAATTCTAACTATAACACTTTTTTACCTCCTCTCCCTCCTTGCACCTATATTCTGTTGAACATGTTCAAGAAAGAAAAATTTAAACTGCAACCAAAAAAATTGGCTATCTGCATGGCTACAGTGCAGGGAGGCTTGGGATTACTGCAAAGCCAATCTGGGTTTCATTTCTCACAGGAAGGGTTGGAGGAGGAGGGCAGGGAAATGATAAAATTGCAGACTCTAAATATATCCGCCAGGTAAATACTAGGGAGGGACCAGAGGTCTTTAAGCTAAAAGATGATGCTAGCACACGAACAGATGACTACAAATATGCCAAAAATAAATTTAGACAGGAAACTAGAAATTTTCTAACTGTTTAGAAAATGAGTTCTGGAATTCCTTCCAGATTAGAAGATTAGACAAGAAAGTAACCAATTTTTAGACAGTCCTGAGCAGGCTTGCATGGGACAATGCTTCTTATATTTGTGTGGTAGTGTTGGTGACCTTGAACATCCCTCTTAATCCTACATTTGACTTTCATTTCTGTGTCATCCAACGCCTGCAGTGTCCTGTATAATGTGGCAGAGAGTTGTGTCAGGCAGGTCACTTCTCAGTACCAGTAACTCCTGTTGAAATGCACTGCCAGTTCTCAGGGCTGAGAGTCACAGCAGTGGGAGTGGATCACACACAAGCCATGTTTGAAGGCTTGTTTCCCATGCAGGAGAACAGAGGGCTTTCTTAATTGCAAATTATCTCTGACAGAAACGATATCTCTGCATTCACCACAGGAATACTGGGGCAAGGGAAATTTGAAAGTAGCTTGAAATTAACCTACCAAAGTACTGTTATCCTTTCAGTTTGTGTATTTTTGCCTAGCTGCAAATTCAAGCCATTCAATGAAAAGTCAGAGCCCTGCTGGGCAAAGTGCTGCTCATTTCACATTAAGGAACAATTCTCGGCCTAAAGGAATTGCAACACTTGCCAGCAAAAGAGGTTATTGTCCCCACCTCACACATAGGAAAATGCAACAGGGGCTTCATTAGGGCTTTATGTTTCTAAAAATGGCCTCAGCTTGAGCCCCAGGCTTGATCTTACTTTCACCTCCTTTGAAAATAAGAGCAATTGAAGATGAAGCCTGACACTAAAACAACTATTTTTTTTTTCTAGTAAACACATTGCTGTTCTTCTTACACTTTTTGACTCTTGGATCAAACTGTCATCCCTGATGTGGTGTGTTTCTTCTTGTGTTTGGTGGCTGTTGAAGCCGCTTTCAAACTACTCCAGTATTAAAGCAAGTAGAGGATTTCAATGTGCCTCCATGGGCCAGAACTGCCTGGCCATGGACAGCTACCCAAAAGGAGGCAGGGAGGCAGTAGTGAGATGGAGGTTGGTCTCTTCTCCCAAGTAACAGATGAGAGGATAGGAGGAAATGACATCAATTTGTGCCATGGGAGATTGAGATTGGATATTAAGCAAAATTTCTCCACAAAAAAAGGATTGTTAAACATTGGAACAGACTGCCCAGGCAAGTGGTGGAGTCAGTGTCCCTGGAGGTGTTAAAAGACATGGAGACATGGCACTTAAAGATGTGGTTCAGTAGTGGGCTTGGCAGTGCTGGGTAATGGCTGGGCTTGATGATCCTAGATGTCTTTTTCAACTTAAATAATTCTGTGATTTTATGTATTAAATAATTCTGTGATTGTATGTACTTTAAGAACTGAGGCAAAAACATGGCTCTTAGTTTTCCTAAATAATAAAAGTTTAAACTAAACACTTGCTATTGTATTTTTCTCTCTATTACTCCAGGCTATTCCATCTCTATATTTTTGCCTTATCCCTTCATCCTTGATGCTCCCTGTTTAACAGAATTATCATAACCCCTAAAGACCATTTTGTTCAGCAGTGATGGCTTAGTATTTATATCATACATTTGCCCTCGAAACTTTTGACATGGGATAAGAGAGCAAAACAATTGAAACATAATATTCTGCTACATAATGATAATTTTCCTTCATTGGTGAAGATTAGAAAATGGCATTATTGTAAAGATCCAATTACCTTTTTTATGAGCATTGTATATTTGGAAAGTAATAAAACAGAGTTATAAAACTCAGATGATTAGGAATCTTGGAGATGCTCTGCATTTTAAGAGGGGGGTGTGGAATATTCTTTTAATTGCATCTAAGCACAGCCCAACCAATGATTAGTTACTTTCAAAGCAATAAACATTACCTGGGAAGCAATAAAAGGAAATGCAGGAAAGTTATTTGATGGATGATTCCCAGAAGACATAAGGCAAGAGAAAGGAATGCGGTTTAGTGGTTAGAATAACAGCCGAGGAGTCAGGACTCCTGCCGTCTCATCCAAGCTGGGAAGCTGACTTACTAAATGTTCTGTAGTTCATTTTATTTTATTCAGTGTTAAAGTTGGTCTAATAATACCCAAAGAATCTATGAGAAGCTAAATATGCAAGTGTTTGTCAAGACTCTGAAAGGTAGGATGAAAACAGGTCGTTACAAATACAAAGAAAGAGCTGAAAAACGAGGAAGGTATTTTGTTGAAGTCAGACTCTATAAATGCCAACACAAGTGAAAATGGACTAAAGGCAGTTCCTGTCATATACAGAGGTCAGAGATCAGCTCCTTATTTTTATCAAGGAATGTACAAATATCTTTGATTTCAGTTCTTTGAGAGCTCAGTGAAATTTCATTTAATTTCCATAGCAATTTCCATAGTGCCAGCTTTGGCCCTGCAGCCTAAACCTGTTTAACACAATCCCATGCTCTCCATACCCTAGAAATACTGATTTCTCTGCTAAAATAATCGGTCAGTGTCCAGGCAGAGCATGAGAGCAGAAAGCATGAAAGAGGCAAATGCAGCAGTTCCTAAGCCAGAACAAGCTTCCAGAGTTTCCTAGAAAGCCAAAATCAGAACAAGATCCACCCGTGGTTCATGAAAGTCCACAAACTGCACAGCAATGATTTTCAGGTTCCAGTTAGAGCAATAAAAAAGATAAACTCAAGAAAGAAAAAAAAATCATGTTCTTCCACTCCTTTGAAAATTATTTTGTTACCTTATCCTTTAAGGTTAAGAGACAATGCAACACACTGGTTGTTACTTCATCTGTCATCTCCATTCCTAGAACTGTTGGAGGCCTTGATGAGAAAAAATAAGGAACTGAGGATTTAGACACATTAATTGAGTGATGAAGATAAATGTATTGAGAAATTTGAAAGAAAGCAAGAGGTAGAAGCAGCCAGACATTAGTCCATCCCTTATGCTGGATTGTCATGTTCTTGTCAAACTTCAAGTCTGTTTTTGCCAGCAGCACTAGAAAAATGTGGCCTCTGGCTGCCCTTTTTGAGCACATGGAGGCTGTTTAAAAGTGCAGAACTGAGTTTCTGAGTCCCCCCAAGAACACATATCTAAAAAGAGGTATGTCTTCTCATTCACTGAACACAAAGAAAAAGGGCTTTAGGGGACTGGTTGCTTTTTCATCTATACAAACCTGGAAAAAACCCTATTTTTAGAGTCTTTAGAGCTGATTGTCCTCATTTCCTCTGCCATAGCTAGGTTTTGGATGCCTATCAGCCTTGGTAAGCATTATTTTTAGTTCATATAACTCATTTCACTGATACCAGAACTAACTTAGTGTATGAAAAACATGAGCTGCTTCAGATAGACTGTTTTACCCCAAGTTCCAGGCTGTGGTCTTCAGGGACAGACACTGTCTATAAAATAATTAGATCATTTCCTTCCACTGATACGAACAACCTGCCAGAAAATGAGATTGCATGCATGCCTGGGTTTCTGGTTTTTCTGTTTCTGTGCCAAAGTATTTCTTTTCCTTAATTACAAAGAATTTTGACCGTGTTTACGCCAGATTGATACAATCTTTTTGTATATAGCTACCTGACACTGCGGTGTTTTATTCTGTAATGCTGATGCAACTTTCTGAGTTCCTGATATATTGGTGTCTGTATGTGCTTTGGGATCTAATGCTTCTACAACAACAGAGGGAGGAAAGTTCTGTTTAAGGACCCTGAGAGGTTGTTTGAGGTCATCTCTGTTTGTCCTTTTACCATCATCATTTTTTATATGTATTCACACCATGTAAAACACTTCAACAGTTTTAATGCCTAAACAGAGAAAACATCCAGGAGCTGCCTGTGGTTCTCCAGCGAGGCTGAGGACCAGTGCTCATCTCGTCTCTGCTTAAGTGAAGTGTGTCTAGTTAGGTGTCATGAATCTGGAACAAAAACCTGTTGGTGTCATTGGGTATAATCAAGACCTTAAAATTAAGCATAGCTGAAGCTCCCTGCAAGATCAGGACTTCAAAGCATGATGCTAAAAGGTGCCAGAAACCTTTATGCCTCATTTAATCAACAAGAGCGTAGGATATTTAACATTTTCCCAAGCTGGCCTCTCCAGCTGTGTTACATTGGGTTTGATTGCTTTTAGTTCACTCATGTTCATGCCCCGTTCAATTTGATTTGAATGGCAACCAAGCCTCCAAAGGGACTCTGCTGAGAGCTCCACAACCTCTCCAGTTCGTCTGTAAATGTGGCAAAATAATACGTTAGCTGCATTTTTAAAGGACAAAATCACAACGGTTCCTATTGAACCACTGGTTTTGAATGTGGGGCATTGATGGCACAAAACTTGAAGGGAAAGGAAATATAGAAAATCAGGGAAAAGTCATTTGAATAAAGATAATGAGAAACGTAGGAACCAAGTGAGGAGAGAGAAAAAAGCATATAGTCTGATGGTTTGCTCATTACAGTCAGTGATAAAAATCCTATTGACTTTAATGGCACATGATCAGGCTTCCCATGTGTAAAGTTAACATTGACTAGGAAGCAGCCTTGTTTCTGAAGGATTCTTCTGGTGCTATTAGCTAGAACCGAAAAAAACCCCAACATATAGGAGCAAACCTTTCATTGCTGTGTACATTAACAGGCTGCAAATTAGTAAAAATAAGGTTCAGAGTTGTTATAAAAAGTTCAGTTTGATATAGGAGCATTCTTTACCATTTTAGGTCACTTTGTGCCAATGTAAATGATTTCTCATGTTGCAAAAAAGCAGAGAATCAAGTCTGACTGTTTTTTATTTTTAAGTCAACAGCTCTTGGGATACCTTATGCTCTGCCAAATTAGCTGAGGATCTGGCTCACGTAGCACAGATTATGGGGGGAGAAAAGGGAGGATTCACAAACTCAGACTTGTTTTGCAGACCCAGGGTGATGCAGAAGGAAAAATCATGTATCAGATTTGCAGTCATTCATTTTCCATGAGGTTAAACTACCTTTTGTTGAAATAAGATGAAAACACCCATTTGAATTATTTGCCTCCAAAGCCATAGACACTGACTTAGTCCAGATTCCGTCTGCATTCTTAAACCTCTGAGCAATTGTTGGCAAGCCCCACATGAGTGCTGGGGTTGCAACTAAACGTTTTCACAAACATCTGCTAGGTCTGTCTGATAATCACCTTTCTTAGGGTTTTTTTGGTGTGCATGAGGTTCTTAATAGTTAGAAATCTATTTTAAAAGCTTCAGAACAATAGGATTCAAGCCATGGCACTGTCTACAGGAGTTGGTATCTCTCATTGCTTAATTGCGAGGAGCATTTGAGTCTTGGACACCATCCCGGTTCATAATGTTAAGTTGATAGGGGAGCTGTAAACTAGGCTTATTATATCCACATTCTGCTATCCTCTGCATCTGACATTCCTGGAGACAACTCGTGAACAAACAATGCTGTATATTTCTTGTGCTCTGCAGTAAAGTCCAGATGACAATAGATGAAATAAGCTAAATGAGAATGGAGATGACATTTCTTTATGTTATTTCAGTGTTTCTTTATTTCCTTTCCATCGAACACACGTTGTTCTTGACTTTTCTTTCTAATCTTGAGCATGGTTTTCGAGCCACTTTGTTTAACTGCAGAAGTAGCTGCATAGGTAACAATTTGTCTTTAGACACTCCTGTGTCACTTTAAAGAGGCTGTCTCAGAGCATTCAGTCATATGTGAAGGGATTTAATGACCCTGTCTTCAACCTGCTCAGACTCCAGCATGAGTCAGTAAATGACAAGCATTGTAAAAAATTTGTTTCTGCAGAAGATGTAAATGATAGCTGGATTCATTCAATTAATGCAAATAATTTTCCTGTGTCTTCATGAATGTTATTCCAGAGAGCAACCATAAACAGAAGAGAGATTATTGCCAGTATGTGGCATAGGGTCTGTCTAACTCTCAAGATCATTGAGCAATAATGGTTATTATGGACAAGGTTATGAATTTTTATATACACACATACAGCCAAATACTCAAAATCCTTCAAAAAGCTTGAATATTTCTAACTCATCAGAGGCTCTTCCCTCATTATTTAGAGTTTTCTGGACTGCTAATTTTAATTTTCTCATTCATTTTGTTTAAATTGTTCATTATCTCACTGCCAGGGTAAGTTGAAGCTTGATGAAAGCACTCACTGTGAAGTTGTCTAACATCTGAGACTTTGAAAAGTTTAAGTCACTTCAAGAACTATTAAGAATTACATTTTCTAAGTTATTTGACATTTGCCAAGAAACTTACACCCCTGCCCATCCAAATACCATTGTGAGGATGATGAAGAAATACAGAGAAAAAATACCTTCAGGTCTGTACTGATTTCACAGAGTTAGTAAATGCTGTGCTTCAAATGTCCTGGCATTTGCATAACTCTGTGCAACATGACAGATAAGAACAGTGAAGTAGAATTTATTTATGACCTTTTTCCATTATTTCAAAGGAAAGTGATTTTCCTATGTCATTGAAAATAGATTTTTTTTTCTTTTTTTTTTTTTTTTTTTTTTTTGTATTGCAAAACTTGCTTCATCTAGAGCATATTGAAAATTCATCATATTAGCATATGTAAACTGGTAAGTCTGCCAGGCATTTTTCAGTTGTGCTGGAGCAAGGTCCAGGCAAGAACTGAAGTTTGTTTCACACCCTGAGACAAGAAAAGAAAATAAGCATTATTTTAAGTAAAAAAGTGTCACAGTTACAGCAAGACTGAGTTTTCTGCTCAGTATATTTAGGTTGTGTCTGAAGGAGAGCAGAAACACACCGTTCGTTCCCATCTTTGCTGATGCTGCAGAGCTGAGTCACCTCTGAAAACTCAGGCTCACACCCATCCAAACCTCCCTCCTTGCCTCAGGACACGCTTTGCTCCAGTTCCAGTTTCCAGTTTCCCCAGCCTACATTAAACCCAGCTGCCCTTCAGGTGGGGAAATCCTACATAGCTGTCCTAGCTCCAAAATCCTTTCACTTCCTTTCATAGGATTGCAACGTGCCTCTAGTTTTATTCCTGTTGTTCTGCATTACCCCACTGTTCAACAACCCTTCTTGTACTGTATCTTTCCTTCTCCCTTTTTACAAAGAGGAATTTAGATCCTCTTTTGGCCTTTCCCAGGAAGTAAGGGGATTTATGTCTAGCTAGGTTATGAAAGACATATCAGGAATTCTCAGTTGTTTCCTTGTTTTACTTCTGCATCATGCCCTGACCCTGTAAAAATCACCTGCATTCAGATCTACATGTACTAAAGCTGCACACAGTGTGGATGAGGGGCTGCAGAGCTGCTTCCACTAGACATGACCAGCACGGTAATAGAAAAAGGAGAGGACTAAAGCGAAAGCAATTCTTCAGTTTCTCCTTTTGCAGCAGATATGTCCCTGTGCATCTCTCCAGGGTTGGTACAAGAAGCCACATGCAAACAACACCAAAATGATTAAAATGGGTTTGCCCATGCAAATTGATGTGGCTGATGTGGTCCCTGCACAGGGCTATTTCCCTGTTCTGGCTCTTTCATCAGTAATTTTCAGAGGAAAAAAAAAGAGTAAAATGCAATTCAGAAGAGAGAAAATAAATAACCTAGTTTTCTTTGTGCCCACGCACAGCAGGGCAGGCTGGGCAATGGGCTTGCAAGGCAGGTCCTCGTGTCAAACTGTGGCAGAGGGATCTCAGCAGGACAGTGGAGAGACTGAACACTGAAGCCTTTTAGCAGCACTGTGCCCCCATGAAAATGTGGAAGGAGAAAGCAACACAGATCACATGTCACATGGTTCAGACCAATTGTTGTTGGGATGGCTCCAGTATGGAAGGAGAACTGGTACATCAACAGACTTCTAGAATCTCAGGCTTAATTAAATGTAAAAAATTAAAATCAACATATTTAGGCATTTTTTTCTCTTTCAGACATCAACTAGTTAGTGGCTGTTAATTAAGAAATGATCCCAACAAAAGCTGCTGCCTAATAAATCATTCATTAACAGGCCATTTCAGTGGGGCTGTTGTTTCCAAGCACTATATTCAGCTGTTTGAAACAACCTTCCCATACGTCAGGGGAATGAAGCAGTTAGCATTTGGTCATTACCTGATGGTTAATGATGCAGAGCTCTGTGAGCTGGGCTGGGAAGTGATGGTTGTGTTCTTAGGGTTTTTTTGCAAATCTGGATGATTCCAAGGGAGTGGTAGGGGATTTGCGGGGTTACTATGGTGATTGGTGCCCGATAAAACCACAGATGGATGATGGACATGTGTTGCAAACACAGATATGTAGACCTTGCTTCTCCCTATGCTTTCAAGGCTCAGAAGATTTTGATATCACTATACTATCAATTAGGGTGAGATTACCTCTTGTGCTGCTCCCCCAGGTCAACAGCCCTTGAAATTTAAATAGCTGAATGCTTTTCATTGCACAGTTACCCTGAACTGCTGTTGGGGTTTTTCCACTCTACTTCTTTAGTAGGGGTTTAGAAATGGCAACACACTGATTAAAGATTTGTTGGTCCTTCCTTACATTCTTGCTTTTCAGTTGCAGTTTTGTTTTCTTGTTCAAAAGTCAGAGGCTGGATGCAGAGATGTTAGTTCAATGTTTTCAGCCTGTGGGATAGAGGAATCCTCTCCACTGTCATTGCAGGGAGAAGGTGTATGTATCATTTTCTGTCCTAACAGTGGTGATGTGACTCTAAATGGCAATCCCTAATTTCCTCGTGCATTAATTAAATTTCAAATTTTAATCCAAATTTCAGTTGGCATGGGAAGCTATTCCATGGATGCAGCATTTCCATTCTACAAAGAGCTCTGTTTCAGAGTGTTAAACCAAGCAGATTATGAGTATATGGATGGACGCATATGGATAGCCCACCTGTAGTCTGTAAATAATTCAAATGTTAATTGTTGTGTTTGGCACTTCATTGATGGCTTTTCCTTCAGTAACACCTCAAGCCCTCAAGCAATTATCAGGATCCTGCTGTGCTGAGTCTGATACACTCTGTTGTAAAGGGCAGTCCACAGCCCAGAGAGTTTGCTGTCTAGTTACACAATCCAGGCTTTCAGGAAAATATCATTAAACAAACCAAAAAGGTGCAAGATTATTTTATTCCTGTTCATCATGTCAATTATCCATGATCTACTTCTGCTGATTAGAAGGTTGCATTCAGTACATTGCTGGGCTGATAGAAAAGTGCCTAATGTATTGCCCCACAGAGATAAAGTTCCAAAAATTTCCATGCCATTAAAAATGTAGCAAATAAGGATTCTGTCTTTCCTGATGCTCCAGCTCACAGTATTTCAAGTAACAGTGAAGATCAATCCAGCCCATATAGTGTAAAAGACTCCAGCTGCTTGTTTTAGGGCAAGGTTTTTTGTTTGTCTTTAGCCATTGATGTGATTAAACACCTTGTAAAAGCGTAGCATCTACACTTCTCTGTGCAAGAGAAAGAATACACAGTCTTAGAATAAATACACAGGACTAGAGAAATTTATTTCTGATTCTTCCTGAAAGAGATGGCATTGTTCAGTGTGGAGAAGAGAAGGCTCCAGGGAGACCTTAGAACATCTTCCAGTACTTCCAATAATTTCCATCTTTTTTACGTGGGCAGATAGTGATAGGAAAGGGGGAATTGCTTTAAACTAGAGGAGGAGAGATTTAGATTATATATTAGGAATAAATTCTTTATTCAAGAATAAATTCTTTGCAGTGAAGCAAAGCATTCCCAGAGCAGCTGTGGATAACCCATCCCTGGAGGTGGTCAAGACCAGGTTGGATGAGGCTTGGAGCAGCTTGGTCTGGTGGAAGATGTCCCTGCCCATGGCAGGGGTGTTGGAACTTTGGTTGATTGATCTTTAAGGTCCCTTCCAACCCAAACCATTCTGTGATTCTGCCAATAACACCACAGGTGTCCCTTGCTGTTAACAGCACTGCCTTGGTTTCCTATCTGCTTTGCAGGGTCCATGTGTAGGCACTTGCCTGCTGCAGGAGATGCTGCACAAGCACAGTTATCCTGACAAAACTCATCAGGTATCACGGGGATGAGTTCTTAGAAATCTTCCCATGTTAGAGCTTTTTCTTCTCTTTCAGTCAAGTCTAACATGAAGGTGAAAGAACCACTGTTGTCCTTCACCATATTTTCTTTGTTTACTCACCCGCCCTTCAAGGTCCTTGAGAAACACTGCTGGAATGTGCTTTCCTTTGTCTGGTGTGTATGTGTGTGGCTCAGGAGTTCTTCTCATCTAAATTGTCTTTATTCTGTGAGGCCAGAGGTGGGTGCTTCCTTTTGTTAGCACCACTGTTACTACTGAATAAAATCTTCATGTTTATATTTTTATATATTATATATAAATATATATAAAATATTTATATGTGTGTATGTATATTTCTATTTTTATATATATCTATATCACTCTCTCATCAAGTTTACCCTGTAGTACCAGAGCCTTTCTCTACAACAGTGAATTATTTATATCTTCTTGGGGGTAGAGGGGTTTTTTCCATGGTGGACTGCACTGTGATGTTTTCTTAACTCATGAGTGGTTTGCCACTCAGAAAAGGACTTAAAAGCGTAGCACTGTTACAAAGAGAGGATCAAAGCCTTATCCCAGCATCCTGGTTGGTTTGTCCTTTTCAAAACACTTGAAAACAGAGACAATATGCTTTCTGTGATTTGATCCTACCTACTCCGGTGCTTTGTGTACTTTTCTTGTTCACATATCATATCTCAATGATGCCAGTCCAGCATTTTATTTATAAAGCTATTCAATCACCTTTCTTTAAAAGGTGCTTTTTAATAGGTGCCAGCATTGGACCAGCTGAGCCCAGGCAATCCTGTTGATACCAAGTGCAGGAACAAATAAAAAAATAGATCTTGTTTGAAATATATATAAAACATATGAATATTTATTTTCTATTTAATGTATTTTATATTAAGATGTATCTATATGATATATCAATGCATACTACAATATGTATATATTGAATATATAAATATATTAAATCTTAAAAGTTCTGTATGAACAGAACCTTTTTCATCAACCTCAGAGAACCAGCTTAGGGTCCTTGGGTCACTACATTTTCTTCCCTGTTTCCACATGGTAGATATGTGGGAGGTTTGGCACAGAGAACTTACTCTCCTTAACAATGTGCAGACTTTTACAAACCATATGTTGCTAACTTTTGTGAGTCAGAAGAATTAATTTATATTCCACTCAGGAATATTTATTGCACTTTCTAAATTGCCTCAGAATCTGTAGATCAATGTTCATATATATATATATATATATATATATGCGTGTGTGTGTGTGTATATATATACACACATACACATGAAGATATATAATGTATATATAGTAGGGGATTTGCGGGGTTACTATGGTGATTGGTGCCCGATAAAACCACAGATGGATGATGGACATGTGTTGCAAACACAGATATGTAGACCTTGCTTCTCCCTATGCTTTCAAGGCTCAGAAGATTTTGATATCACTATACTATCAATTAGGGTGAGATTACCTCTTGTGCTGCTCCCCCAGGTCAACAGCCCTTGAAATTTAAATAGCTGAATGCTTTTCATTGCACAGTTACCCTGAACTGCTGTTGGGGTTTTTCCACTCTACTTCTTTAGTAGGGGTTTAGAAATGGCAACACACTGATTAAAGATTTGTTGGTCCTTCCTTACATTCTTGCTTTTCAGTTGCAGTTTTGTTTTCTTGTTCAAAAGTCAGAGGCTGGATGCAGAGATGTTAGTTCAATGTTTTCAGCCTGTGGGATAGAGGAATCCTCTCCACTGTCATTGCAGGGAGAAGGTGTATGTATCATTTTCTGTCCTAACAGTGGTGATGTGACTCTAAATGGCAATCCCTAATTTCCTCGTGCATTAATTAAATTTCAAATTTTAATCCAAATTTCAGTTGGCATGGGAAGCTATTCCATGGATGCAGCATTTCCATTCTACAAAGAGCTCTGTTTCAGAGTGTTAAACCAAGCAGATTATGAGTATATGGATGGACGCATATGGATAGCCCACCTGTAGTCTGTAAATAATTCAAATGTTAATTGTTGTGTTTGGCACTTCATTGATGGCTTTTCCTTCAGTAACACCTCAAGCCCTCAAGCAATTATCAGGATCCTGCTGTGCTGAGTCTGATACACTCTGTTGTAAAGGGCAGTCCACAGCCCAGAGAGTTTGCTGTCTAGTTACACAATCCAGGCTTTCAGGAAAATATCATTAAACAAACCAAAAAGGTGCAAGATTATTTTATTCCTGTTCATCATGTCAATTATCCATGATCTACTTCTGCTGATTAGAAGGTTGCATTCAGTACATTGCTGGGCTGATAGAAAAGTGCCTAATGTATTGCCCCACAGAGATAAAGTTCCAAAAATTTCCATGCCATTAAAAATGTAGCAAATAAGGATTCTGTCTTTCCTGATGCTCCAGCTCACAGTATTTCAAGTAACAGTGAAGATCAATCCAGCCCATATAGTGTAAAAGACTCCAGCTGCTTGTTTTAGGGCAAGGTTTTTTGTTTGTCTTTAGCCATTGATGTGATTAAACACCTTGTAAAAGCGTAGCATCTACACTTCTCTGTGCAAGAGAAAGAATACACAGTCTTAGAATAAATACACAGGACTAGAGAAATTTATTTCTGATTCTTCCTGAAAGAGATGGCATTGTTCAGTGTGGAGAAGAGAAGGCTCCAGGGAGACCTTAGAACATCTTCCAGTACTTCCAATAATTTCCATCTTTTTTACGTGGGCAGATAGTGATAGGAAAGGGGGAATTGCTTTAAACTAGAGGAGGAGAGATTTAGATTATATATTAGGAATAAATTCTTTATTCAAGAATAAATTCTTTGCAGTGAAGCAAAGCATTCCCAGAGCAGCTGTGGATAACCCATCCCTGGAGGTGGTCAAGACCAGGTTGGATGAGGCTTGGAGCAGCTTGGTCTGGTGGAAGATGTCCCTGCCCATGGCAGGGGTGTTGGAACTTTGGTTGATTGATCTTTAAGGTCCCTTCCAACCCAAACCATTCTGTGATTCTGCCAGTAATACCACAGGTGTCCCTTGCTGTTAACAGCACTGCCTTGGTTTCCTATCTGCTTTGCAGGGTCCATGTGTAGGCACTTGCCTGCTGCAGGAGATGCTGCACAAGCACAGTTATCCTGACAAAACTCATCAGGTATCACGGGGATGAGTTCTTAGAAATCTTCCCATGTTAGAGCTTTTTCTTCTCTTTCAGTCAAGTCTAACATGAAGGTGAAAGAACCACTGTTGTCCTTCACCATATTTTCTTTGTTTACTCACCCGCCCTTCAAGGTCCTTGAGAAACACTGCTGGAATGTGCTTTCCTTTGTCTGGTGTGTATGTGTGTGGCTCAGGAGTTCTTCTCATCTAAATCGTCTTTATTCTGTGAGGCCAGAGGTGGGTGCTTCCTTTTGTTAGCACCACTGTTACTACTGAATAAAATCTTCATGTTTATATTTTTATATATTATATATAAATATATATAAAATATTTATATGTGTGTATGTATATTTCTATTTTTATATATATCTATATCACTCTCTCATCAAGTTTACCCTGTAGTACCAGAGCCTTTCTCTACAACAGTGAATTATTTATATCTTCTTGGGGGTAGAGGGGTTTTTTCCATGGTGGACTGCACTGTGATGTTTTCTTAACTCATGAGTGGTTTGCCACTCAGAAAAGGACTTAAAAGCGTAGCACTGTTACAAAGAGAGGATCAAAGCCTTATCCCAGCATCCTGGTTGGTTTGTCCTTTTCAAAACACTTGAAAACAGAGACAATATGCTTTCTGTGATTTGATCCTACCTACTCCGGTGCTTTGTGTACTTTTCTTGTTCACATATCATATCTCAATGATGCCAGTCCAGCATTTTATTTATAAAGCTATTCAATCACCTTTCTTTAAAAGGTGCTTTTTAATAGGTGCCAGCATTGGACCAGCTGAGCCCAGGCAATCCTGTTGATACCAAGTGCAGGAACAAATAAAAAAATAGATCTTGTTTGAAATATATATAAAACATATGAATATTTATTTTCTATTTAATGTATTTTATATTAAGATGTATCTATATGATATATCAATGCATACTACAATATGTATATATTGAATATATAAATATATTAAATCTTAAAAGTTCTGTATGAACAGAACCTTTTTCATCAACCTCAGAGAACCAGCTTAGGGTCCTTGGGTCACTACATTTTCTTCCCTGTTTCCACATGGTAGATATGTGGGAGGTTTGGCACAGAGAACTTACTCTCCTTAACAATGTGCAGACTTTTACAAACCATATGTTGCTAACTTTTGTGAGTCAGAAGAATTAATTTATATTCCACTCAGGAATATTTATTGCACTTTCTAAATTGCCTCAGAATCTGTAGATCAATGTTCATATATATATATATATATATTTATGCATGTGTGTGTGTGTATATATATGCACACGTGCACATGAAGATATTTAATGTATGTATATATATATATAGGCACATGTGTGTGTGTGTGTGTGTGTGTGTGTGTGTATATACACATATGCATATAATAGAGAATGTCTCATGGTTGAAAGGTTGCAGCAAGTTGCAGGGGAGGGCAGAAACATACAATGCACAATGATATAAAATATATCCACCTTCTCTTTAGGCCAGGAAAACCACAAGAGGGAGAATTTCTTACCAATTTCCATTCTGCTCTGGTATTTTGAACCACCTTCTTGGTTTTTTCCCTCCTTTTCCTCCTTCCCATCCTTGGCCTTTTTATGCTTAACAGCCAAAATTTAAAGCTCATCACCTGTGCACTGAGCAAGCAATCAAGTACTCAGCAGCACAAAGATGGATACCAGTTGTTTTTACAGATTCATAATCAAGAGGATGCTTCCATTTTGGTTCCCATTTGAATGGAAATCTGCTCTGTCAACATCAAAATCAGGCTCTAAATAGATGTTTGTCATTCAGGCTTGCTTGTTGCAACAGCACAAGAGAAAAGTGGGTGAAAATACAGAAATCATTACTTAGTCCCTGGGTGTTTAATAGCTCTGTGTGACCCAACAATACATCCTGCTGCTGAAACCCCTGTTAGAGGTAGCACTTCCGAAATTCTGTGAGCAATATACTCTGAGCAGTCACTGTGTAGCAGAGAATTTTAACTCAAGATAAAGCAATCTTAATGAAATTCCCATTTAAGGATGGAAAACGGAGAAATGTGACCTCTGAGATCATCACTAACAAAGCACTGCCAAGCTCACCACTAAACCATTTCCCAGGTTTAGTGCCATGTCTACATGTCTTTTAAATACCTCCAGGGACAGTGACTCCTTTGCTTTCCTGGGCAGCTGGTTCCAAAGCTTGACAATGCTATCCCTGAAGAAATTTCTCCTCATGTCTGATCTAAACCTCCTCTGGTACAACTTGAGGACATTTCCTCTTGTCCTATCAGATGTTACTTGTGAGAAAAGACCAACCCTCACCTGGCTACAATCTCTTTTCAGGCACTTGTATAGAGGGATAAAGTCCCTCCTAAACCCTGTTTTCTCCAGGCTAAACACCCCCATCTCCCTCAGCAGCTCCTCACCAGACTGGTGCTCCAGACATTTCACCACCTCCATTGCCCTTCCCTGGACACACTCCAGCACCTGTAGTGAGGAGCCCAAAATTGAGCAGGATTCGAGGTGCAGCCTCACCAGTGTCCAGTACAAGGTGAATACCAAGGACAGGACAACAGGTGGCCACATTCTTATCTGATGCTGGTTTCTATGGCCACGTTTCTAGTGAGTCAAGAACAGTTTGTGCCACTGGAAAGTCTGGTCCTATTTCTTTGAAGAGTAATTTGGCCACTCTAAAGAGAAGCACATTGCATCCTTTTTGTTCCGGGCTTTGTTTCCAAGAGTCATTGCCAGCTGACCAGAGCGAGGGTAACAAGAGCTATTGATGTCATTTGTCTCCCTCCTCCCTAGATAGCATATATGGCATCTTAAGGAGCTCAGCCCTTGGCTCTTAGGGAAGACAAATTGCAGGCTCATTCTACAGAGGAAAACTTGTTGAAGGATTACAGAAAAATAGATAAAATAGTTCCATTAACCATGCAGGAGAAAACAAGTATACTTCTCTCAGTCTTCACTGTATGATGTAACTGCCATCCTACAATGCACTTCCCTGGCATGCCAGATCACATCTTGTAGTAGATGGAGCTTTACATTAAATTATGCACTGCAAAGGAAGAGGATCAGAGCCTTGAACATAGCAGTAGGCATTATTGGATTTACTTTATTGCCTATTGCATAGATTGGAAATAGCTCAGAAGCTCTTAACTCTTCAAACAAAGGAAATTTTGCCACCCACAGGTTGAAAAATTTGGTGAGAATCTTGCTTTTCTTTCACAAACAAGTGGTTAAAATGTCTCTTGTCTGCATTGCCAAAGACCAGCATGCAGGGATATTGAAGAACCTGTAAAAATTAATGAATTTAACTTCGTAATAATGAGACTTGAACACAATGAGAATACAGATTTCTTCTTTCTCTTTACCTTTTGTTTTTGAGCTTGCCAAACATTATTTTATGGCTTTTTTTTCTTTTTTTTTTTTTGTAAACCAATTAAAAGCCCCTACCAAGTCAGGCAACTGAGGGAAGTTCCAAAGTTTTAAGAAATTTGCCTAAACCAGGATTTTCTGCTCAACTGTGAAGTTTACCGCACTGTCTCATCTTGTGCATAGGGAGCTGGCCTGAAGCAGGAGGAAAGTGACAGGGAAATAGAGGAGGGATGCATTAGCTGCCAAAAATTACTTCTCTGTGTTACTGCTTGTAAATATCAGCAGGGTGCTAGTTGTAAGGCACAAGCAGAGAACTTACTCCTTTTAATCCTAGACCATTGGGAAAATTATGGAAGGGGAGGGGAGAAGGTCTTCTGCCTAGCCTAAATGTATGACCTAAACCCAGTCAGTGTTCGATACAAAATACAGAATAATTTTTAAAAGTTCTAATTCCTTAAGTAGGATAAAGCATGTACTTACAGGTGCACATGCAAGCACACACAGGTTTTTTTTAAAGTTGGTTAGAAAAGGTATATATTGATGTACATCAAGTGGAGATTTGGCTCCATGGCTAGGATCACACATGCCCAGCTCTTCTCCATGTCAGATTGTCTGAATTCCAGTTAGACTTTTCAATGGTGTTTCACATTTGAAATAGTGTGGTATATATCACAATATTATAAATATGTCTAATGTATATAATCTCAGCATTAGTGAAGCCAAACTGACCAGTCCAGTATAATTTTCTTACATACCAGGTTCTAATTCTGCTTCTTACCAATGGCAAGAGGCTCAGATCAGTACCCTGCTTGGGAATGTTGTGCTTCTGCTGTGCAGCTCACGCTGCCAGGGCATCACACACTATTTGTATTTACAGCTAAAGACAGATATGCAATTGTGCCTTGACATATACATGCAAAGCTTTCTGTTTCTGTTAGTTTTGGAGCTCACTGTTTGGATCATGTTCTATTATTACAAAAAGTTAAGTCTCCCAGACAAGGTATTTACCCGATCCTTGACAGCGTGCATTAGCAGTTCAGGCACCACAGGTAGCTCGCAGCTCAAGGAACTGAAAAAGCCTTGAAGAGATGAGAAACACACTGCTAAGCATGGAGCCAAACTGCTGGTGCTTTGTTTCTTGTGATCAGATAACTTGCTTATCCATTTGATTTGACTCTGTGCAGATTTTGTGAACAATGAAGAGAAGCAAATTGCATGCCTGAGCTTTGGTAAATTCCTGGCTTCACCATTGCTACTCAACCTGTTTGCTGCAGGACATTTTACTCCTTGGCCAATCTCAAACCAAGGCCGGAGAGAGGGGATAGAGGATATTAACAGAACCTAATTTTTATAGTTTTCAGGAACTTATCTCTCCTTTACTTGTTTGGTTGATTGGTTTTTGCCTAGGAAAAGACACTGCTTTTCCCATTCTTTCAAGGTGAAATATATCATAGAATCACATAATGGTTTTTGTTGGAAAGCACCTTAAAGATCATTTCATTCCAGTGCTGCTGCCAGGGCAGGGATACTCATTAGACCAGGTTGCTCAAAGCTACATCCAACCTGGTCTTGAACACTTCCAGGATGGGGCATTCACAGTTCCTCTGGACAACATGTGCCAGTGCCTCACATTCCCTAATATCTAATCTAAATTTATGCTCTGTCAGTTTAAAGCTATTCCCTTTATCCAGTCACTACCTGGCCTTGTAAAAAGTTCATCTCCAACTTTCCCCTAGGACCCCTTCAGGGACCGAAATATCGGTCACATCCGCATATTTCCTATCCTGGGCTGCAATGCATAGGCATAACCCAAGTGTCTGGTAATGATGACCTGTGCATTAAGCCAGAACTTAAAAACAAATCAACAAAAACCCCACTAGCAATTCTGCTCTACAGCTGAGACTCAGAGGCTCATGCTGGTTTTGCCATTTCATTTGCCACAGGATAATTAGAGCCTCCTACGACGATTTTCACTTTGTGGAGAAGGAGATGCAGACCCTTCAGCAGAGTCTCCCTCCATGCAAAAGGCATTTAGCTCCTGCAGCTCTTTTTTTGCCAGCATGGGGTGCAGGGGCTGGCAATTGACCACAGCAGATTGAGAAAGCATTTTTACTCATGGATATAACAGTGTTTATGCTTTTTGTTTTCCCATGTGAGATAAGCTTATTTGTTTTGTTAGTGCGTTAGAAAAATACATCAAATACATTTGAAGTGGCAGGAGAAGGAAGATTTTGTATTTTTTGTGGTCCTATAAGACTTCATACCCATTGCAATGAAGGCTTATTTTCTCCTATGGAGTTCTATGGGTCTTGAAATTAGCCCTGTGTGAGGCTAATTTTTCTGTGGGGTTATGACAGCTCCCTGGATATGAAGCATATTTTCCCATTCTGTGGCATGCTTCAAAGATTACTCTTTTTCCCTTGGGGATTTGTCTCTTTACTCTGTTGAATGGCAGTTTTAATTAAAAAAATAATTCTATGCAATGAAGGACATACATAGAACTGATGACCTAGACATCAATATAGACATGGATCAGAGCAATGCCACCAGTTTCTATGCCTCTGCATTGTAGAAGCATCTCTTTGCAAGAAGAGTTGATTTTTGTAAACCTACTTTGTGTTGGACACAAGCATGAGATGGCTAAACTGAAATCTGTGCATGCAAGATGCTGAAGAATCCTTGCTCTTAGCTTGTGGTTATTTTACTCTTTTCAATCCTCTTTAATATATTACATCAAATACCCATATTCACTCCCATTTCCTTAATGAACTGGCTAACAATGTTATTTTCAAAGAAACTCCTTAGATTTCATGAGCCCTACTTCTCTCTTCTCTAGTACTATTACACAATTTATACTGCACTTGATTTGCCCATCTCATGCTTACCCATCTCAAGCTTGCACTTACACTACAAAATCTAAATAACGTTATCCAGCCTTGCAGCCACCACACATCTAACCTTGTGTTTTACAACAAGTTAATTCTTCCTGGTGACTCTCAATTTCTCTGTGGATGCAAATGAAAAATAATTAAAAAGAAATGCATTTAAATCCCAAAAGATACGTGAAGATGCTGCTTGCATTTTTGTGTCTGATAAACCTCTGCATTTTTCTGTAGCTTCCTATAAGTCTCAAATATTCGGTGCTTATAAAGTGGAATAATCTGTGTGTGTGTGGATGTGTGTGTGTGTGTTTTGGAGGTATGGCAATACAGAAGGTGTTACAGAGGTTTTAAGTCTGTGCCAGTAATGGATTAAACCCAGGTTTTATACTTAAATCTGAGGATTAGTTTTCCCTGTAAAACTTGGCACAGACATCTTATGACTTCTCGAAGACATGTCTTGGTCTAGTCATGGCATATCCAAATTCTGACTCTGGCCAGATGTTGATAAAAGATTCTAGGATCCCAGGTTCCTCACAGACAAATTCAGGGGAGAAACCTGCACTATATTAGACATTGAGATAGGAGGTTTCCTTTCAAATATTTATTTGAAAGCTACTTTCTGCAAGGAGAAACAACTCCAGGCTACTTAACTCCAAAAGGGACAGCCTGTGGATCTGATCTGAATCTGGGAGTGAGGAGAACAGAGCAGTCTTAGAATCAGAATCATTTAAGTTGGAAAATACCTCTAAGATCACTGAGTCCAACCATCAATCCAGCACTGTCAAGCCCACCACTAAATCACGTCCCTAAGTGCTGTATCTACACACCTTTTGAACACTTCCAGGGATGGTGGTTCCACAACCCTGATGAACCTGTTCCAGTGCTTGACAACCCTGTAGTGGTGTACCTTGAGCTATCCCAGATGTATTAAGGAGGGAGAGATTCATACTCTTGGTCACACATGTGAGGATTCAAACACAATCCCTAGCAGTGGTGCTCAGACTTTTTAAGACATTAAAGCAGTAAGAGTGAGACAAAATCATGACAAGAGTTGGTTGATTATGTGGCAGGCATGGCAAGGAGCTGCAAAGGTGTGGGACAGCTCTTGGTGAGCCATGCATGGCTTCAGGTCTTCTTTGGGGTGGCCAAGCTGACTGTGCCACATGAGCATGAGAAGCCAAGGTATGGGCCAGTCAACAGCAGTACGGACTAGGATATCGGTATCCCTCAGAGGCTAGCTAACAGAGACAGGCCAGTCACAGTGGGGTGTCACCTGGAATAGATCATAGAATTATAAAGTGGTTTGGGTTGGAAAGCACCAGTTCCAACCCCCCTGCCATGACACCTTCCTCTAGAGCAGGTTTCTCAAAGGCCCATCCAAAGACCCAGTCTTGAACACCCATGGGGTGGGACATCCACAGCTCCTCTGGACAACCTGTGCCAGTGCCTCACCACCCTCACAGTGAGGAATTTCTTCCTAATATCTGATCTTACTGTACCCTCTGTCAGTTTAAAGCCGTTCCCCCTTGTTCCATCACTACACACCCTTGTTAAAAGTCCCTCTTTGGCCCTCTTGCTGTAGGTTTAGATTTTCTCAATACAGTTTTTCTCAGGAGTCCAGACATCTGAAGTTCTGGATGCTACCCCTGTACTCCAAAGTAGGAGCTGCAAGTTATCTACCTCTCTGCCAGGTTCACGTAACATGGACACCCATCCAGCCATCCAAATACCAAAGTGTTTAACAGGTCTGCCTCACCTGCTTACCCTGTGCTTCCTGTTTTATTTTTATAACTAGAATTTACAGTTTCACCCCGCAGCACCCACAAAACACAAAAGAAGGAATCACATTCACCACAGCAGTACTAACTCCAGTAAATGGAGCTGACAACTTCCTTTCCTCCCCCCAGCTGTTCATCCCCTGCAAGGGAAAGAAAAGACAACCCATAAAGAGAGACTAAAAAAGAAAGTCACATGAATCAACACAAATAGGAGCATCTCACACAAAGAACAAACTCAATCAGCTGGGCAAGGGACCCGGTGGGAGTGACATACCCACCACGCTGCCAATTACAATGGAACCTGACTGCATTGTGATGGAAAAGACACTTTTTTTTCTCCTTTCTTATAGCTACTTTGGTAATAGGCAATTTATCTTAATAACAGCAGGAAAGAAAATACTCTAGTGGAAGTGGTGTATAGCAACTAACTGTGAAGTAGGCAGAAAGAAATACAGAAAAGAAAACTTTGCTGCAGCCTCCATCACTCTTGTGTACATACAGTGTTTCCTTAAAAATAGAAAGGAGAGGCTTTTTTAATCTTCCCTTATGTTTGCCCTCCCCAGGATCTAATGCTGCTTCCTGGGCACCTAATGCAGAAACTCAGATGGCTGAATCTCACCCATGATTTTTGCACCTCCATTTGCAGCACTGTGGCAGCACCTCCAAACCTGGCAGCACCTAGTAGGCCACTTCCATCTGCCTTGAGCTGCCATTCTTCTGGTGATTTCTATGGGCTGTTTTGCTCTGCAGTGCAATCCTCAGATATATTCTGGCCTTAGAGAGTGTTTTCATTATTTGACCTGCCTAATCAGAACCAGTTTTCAAACTCCATTTTTATTAACTTGGGAAAAAAAAAAAAGGAAAAAAAAAAGAAAAAAAAGAGAGGTTTCAGACAAAGCTGATGGTAAACAGATGCTATTCAGCTAACAGTGGTTGGTTCTCTAGGTACTCAAACACAGGGATGGGTCTGAAAAGAACAAAACCTTCCCAGCACTTGTTTTAATGAGTAGGCTTTCTTGCATTTGATCATCTGTTTTCTCAGAGGAAAATGTTAAGGAGGCTTGTGCTTAGCCAGAGGCAATTCACTACCCAATACAACACAGACGTGGGGGAGTGAACTGCTGATGCTCTATGTCCCCTTCCCCCTCCCTCCCCATCCTCAGCTACTGTTGCAGCCAAAGCCAAGCCACTGGATGTACAACCTGGAATCACAGGATCAAAATAATTGCGAGACAATAACTTCTGTAGCGGAGCAAACCGAGGCAGCTTGCAGAGACTGTCAATCCCCACACTTACAAGCCGCAATCTATTTTCACCACCGTAGGCTGCCAGGTTAATTAAATGGGACTCCTCATGGTGTCAGGAAGGAAGTCAAGCAGCAAGTGTTTGTAGAAAGAGGCTTTAAAGAGAACAGTATATGAGAAAAGAAAGAAATTTCCTGGGAACACATGCTTTTGTACATTTGTTGGGAGATGTAATATGCCTTGTCTGCTGCAGAGGGTCCCTTCCTAAGTGGTGTCCTAGTTAGCCCTGGTGCAGTAATGCCTCCGCTCCTCACTTATAGGGATGTTGGGATTCATCAGCTCAAAGTATTTTGTCATCAGTGCTATCCCCTGACAAAAAACCAGTCCAGAGAGCTACTGAATGCCTCCAGCATCTATGTTTTTCAGGATAAGCCCTGAAAGCCTTCACATCATATTTTTCTTTTTTCCCTCTTTTTTTTCTTCTTTTTACAGCCAGTGAGATAATGTTCCTGTGTTTCCTTCTATTTTATGACTCATAAAACTCACTCTCCTTTTAATGTAGAAGCAGCAGCATCCTCCTTCTTTGTGCTGAAAAATGCACAATTGCCACAGTTAAGACAGCCATATAATATCCGACTGCTTTATTTTTCACATTATGGTGAGAATGCTGCAGGAGTTTCCTAGACTTGATAGCAGGACTAGAAAAATGACCATTTTCAGGACTTCCCATTTCCTTATCCAGTATCTGTTCACCTTGACTCCATTAGGCACTTAAAGCCCTAAAGTCTCAGAGTCACACAAGTAGTTGTCTATTACTATAAATCACAGCAATTTTGTTAACTGTTCAGTGCAACTGTTAATGCTTACCCAGGTTGTTTCATCCATTGATGATATTCCCTCCTAACTAAGGCGCATCCATCCTTCCTTGACTATTTTTCACACCAGGGTCACGTAATTAGAAAACGAGGATTAACACAAGGTTATATAGGATATATTTCAACTAACATCACCTGTTTTGTATAGTTAACCCAGACAGCTATGTAAAAGGGCTGTGGATTACCTGTCGCATCACTGAAGTTGCCCCGTAAGTTCAGAACTGTGGCAGGGAAAGGGACCAGCTAGATTGTCAGACCAGAGCTTAGGCAGCAGGAGTGTCTGCTGAAGTGGGAGATAAATCTGCTTGCTGAATTGAGCAGTCCAAGTGTGAATAACCCTAAACCACTTCTGTTCTCCTTTAGTACAGGATAATTTTGGTGGACTTAGTGTTGCCTGGATAGACAGTGTTGCATTGCAGACCTGAATCTAACTTAATAAATTATGATTCCCACATTATCCTTTAATGGTCACTTGGCCATTCAGTTAAAAAATTCTGAGGATACATCTTAAAGAGCCATCTTGATTCTTATCATGTTTTAGGTAGATTCCTTGTATCCTCCCATAAATTCCATCTCTGACTTACCTAAAACAATCTCTTTTCTATATTATTATTTAGCTATTTTTCTGGGTATGATTATCCACTCTTTTCATTTATGTGCAGATACAGGTTTTATTACTAAACAGACTGTAAACAAAATCAATCTTTTCTTCTCATATGAAAAAATAAAGAATTTAATGGAAAAAGATGGATTATCTATAGGTTTCTGAGAAGTCTTACTCAATTTAGAAGATAAAATTCTAATTCTCTGTCATGTTTAATGTGAGTTCAGAGTTATTCCTGTGAAAAACCCTTTGGCATAATTCCTGTTCACCCATTTTACACTTTCCATAAGAGCTGTAAGACTGTATATGTGTAAGAAAAAATACCCTGGCTGTTTTTAATGCTTCATTCCTTTCAAAATAAGTATAGAGCTCAGCAAAAATTACTATCAGACCCCAAGTATCAATGACCATTCTTTATGCTAATCTTTCCATTTCCTGCTATTACCAGTTCCAGGGTCAACAGCTAAAAAAAATAATACTGAACTATTATAAAATCATCTGTCATTTTATTTTCTCCCCCCAGTCTCTTAAAGCATGTCTGCAATGAATTACCTCCGTGTCTGAAATGAATTACTGCTCCATCCCACACAAACACACCATCATTACCTGCCCCAAGCAAGGTCTGGAACTATATTGCTCTTGTATGTTAAACAATAGTCAAGCAATGGTGAGATGCAATTGATTATGTGAAACGTTAGAAAGCTTTAGTAAATCAGCTTCTCTGAAGTCATCTGGGCTTTAGGTGTAGCTGGTTTTGGTTTAGAAGGTTATTACACCTTTCTTTCTTTCTTTCTTTCTTTCTTTCTTTCTTTCTTTCTCTCTTTCTCTCTTTCTCTCTTTCTCTCTTTCTCTCTTTCTCTCTTTCTCTCTTTCTCTCTTTCTCTCTTTCTCTCTTTCTCTCTTTCTGCCCTCAGTTAGTTCCACTATGCCTTGGAAACCAATGCACATTTACTCCCCGTCACATCTCTCAATCACATTGCAGTTACATAAGAGATGTAACTATGGTTATAAAATGTCCTTTACTCTGAAAGAACTTCCTTCCTTCCTTCCTTCCTTCCTTCCTTCCTTCCTTCCTTCCTTCCCTTTCTCCCCTCCATTATTTCCTTCTTTTTCTTCTCTTTGAAAATTATCTCAATGCTGACCCTGAGTAAAGTAAATTGTCCAAATCTTTGAGAAACATGCTCTGTCATTCCCAAGACCCTACTCCCTCATCAAATCACAACTTACACTATAGACAGAGATAAACTTTTCATCTTGAAGCCAGATTGGTGCCTTTCTCTGGTCTCTTTTACTGGAAACAGCTACTTCGTTCTTCTGATGCTCAGGAGTGTTCATCTCATTTACAGTCTAAAATTATTCCCATAACTTTATACTACCTCAGTTGCTTTTCTCTCTTGCCAGTGTTTACCTGCTTGAAATATTGTATATTGCCTTCCTGCAATATTATTGTTTTCCTATATTAGGCAAGACAAATCAGTTTAACAGGTAGTTCTCCTCCTTTGGTTTTTGTTTGTTAGGAATTCCCTATTGTAAGTTAATTTTATTTCTTCAGGGGTAAATTTTCCTAAATCAGAAGAAGCCACCTATCACTGTCATTCAGATAACACCACATTAATGAAACTGTAATCTAGAGGCAGTCCTCTCCACTACATTGCAATTAAAATCCCCCTAATCCACTAATTGCAATTAGAATACCACTGTCCTGTAACAACAGGCAGCCTATTAAGTGTTAAGACAGAGTTTGGAAGGAAGACAAACCAGCACATCCCTTCAAACTTTAGCACAAAACTGGCTAAAATTTGTGTTCAGATTTATGTCCCATTTCAAACCAAACTTCAATCTAACCAGATTCCCAGCACCATTATACAAGCTGTAAACAGTATCCATACATCTCCATTTTTTAATCAAAAACCATGTGTACTGATGTCACTGCAGTGAGATTCCACAGCCACGGTGTGTGTACCCTTTACAAAGTTTACAGTGGAAATGGGGCTACTGTGAGATTCACTTTTAATGCCATGGGGCCCAGGCACTTGTTTCTCCCTGTTTTGACTCTTGGTTTCATTCCTCTGCTCAGGTGCTGCTTCTATTTAAAGGTATCGAGTTAGCTTGAGGAGAAAATATGCTGGAGCCCAGTATAAATGAGAACAATCTCTAGTAGAGCTGCTGCATGATGCACATAAATCATGCCAAGAAGAGGTGAAGGCTGAACTGTGCCGGTGTTAGTCCCACTCCAGTATCAGGCAAGAAACGTGTGGAAGTGAAAGACAAATGCATGGCAGGGCAGTGGCTCATGCTGCAGCACCTTTCTGGATGGCACAAATGAGAAAGTCGGTGGAGCTGCTGCATTGTATCACTATAATGGGGGTCAGGATCCAGAGCAGCAGCACTGTATCTATTACTGGGAAATAAGAGATGCAGACAAAGAAATAATCAGACAGTGCTTTGCCCTGCAGATCTCTTACGGTTTTTGTGTATTGGGAACAAGGGGCAGCACCTTCTTTTCAAATGGTGTGCTGGGTTAGAGATTTGGGTCTGATGTGCACTGAGATCTCTCAGACAGATTTCAAAAGCCTGTATGATGAGCACTTCAGGCATGGGGAATAAAAAGATTTGTAGTATGGTCCCAAACATTCTAGTTGTATGTCTAGTCCACATCAAAAAATGGCTTGCAGTGTTTTTGTTTGTGTCATCTGTTACTTGACCTGCTGAAATGCAAAGAGATGAAGATCCTGTCTCAAACACAAATCTGTAATTATTTTGAATGCTTAAAATTTTTTCATGGGATTTTTCCTCAGCCTACACCTGCAAGGAAAGGAAGTCATGGAACCATAGAATCATAAAATGGTTTGGGTTGGAAGGGACCTTAATGATCAATCAATTCCAACCCCCTGCCATGGGCAGGGACGCCTTCCACTAGAGCAGGTTGCTCAGAGCTCCATACAACCTGGCCTTGAACACTTCCAGGGATGGGGCATCCACAGCTTCTGTGGGCAGCTGTGCCAGTGCCTCACCACCTTCACAGTAAAAAAATTCTTCCTTAAATCTAATGTAAACTTCCCCTCTATCAGTCTAAAATCATTCCCACTTGTCCTATCACTGGTACCATCTCCATATCTAAAATGTACTGTCCAGTGAAATGGGGGGACTTCCCAAGGTTTTGACCAGAAAGAGGGGAAAATTTACTACTTTTGAGGCATCACTTAAAGAAAAAAATACCAAGAACCCCTGAAACATCCTAAGACAGCCAGTTATCCAGCATCCATCCACTCATCTCTGCTATGCAAAGGAGAAAATGGCACAGGCAGTGTTGAAAATACAAAATGTTCTGTTAAAAGGGAGACTCTCATTGCTGAGTTTAACTGCTTTGCTCTGTGCATAGCAGAGCTGAGAGCTCATAGAGGGTAGGACAAAAGTGCTTGAGCACGGTAGGAATGATGTACATATCTTTTCCGTCATTAGCCAGGAATAATAATTATGGTTTAAGAACTAAAGCCTGAAACAAAGACTGCGCAGTGCAAAGGTTTTGCAGGGGTTCCATCATATTGAGTACCTTACCTGGTGTATTTCTAAGCCAGGGGAAAGCCTTTTATACAACTGTGGCTGAGCCTTAACTTTATAACTGAACTTTAGATTTCATCAGTGATTTATCAGTGATAAATCGAGTGTCTCACAGAAAGTTCTGTTAAACCACTAAGTACTAGGAATTGCATCAGATCAGCAAACATGAACAAGAAGCAGAGTCTGTCCACAGAGCGGTGAATTACTTGGCAAAGGCTCAATGGCTTGGGGTGATTCCAGTGTTTTTAACAGCAGAGGAGCAGTGATGCTCCCAGCTTCCAGTCTGCACACCCTGTGTATGCTCAGCACCTTACCCTTTCTGATCAGTCCGTACACTGCTTCAGTGCCCTTCACCCAGCTACAAAACCTGCCTTCATTATTTACTGCTGGCAAGATAAAAACAATTCTTTGTAAAATAGCCAGTGGGGAGTGGGAATTTTTATTGCTGACTGCAGAATTTTCTTTTATGTTCTTTATCATCCCTATTTATTGTCACCTCTCCACACCACTCCGGAGTCTGTCTGTTTGTCTCTCTGTTTACTTTAGGTATAGAAATTGTGCACCAAATAAATGTGCATTTACCAAGGGGTGAGTCACAAACCATCTTCCTTGGCTGGCATTTATGGTGATCTGGCCCCTATCCAGAACATCCGTCCTGGCCCATTTACAGCATTGTGTGGCCAGCATTCAGCTGCTCTGCAGGGCCCTTAATGCTGTTGGCCATGGCCCTCAGCAGCTCTCATCTCAATAAAGCAGCTGAGCAGTGAGTCAAGAGGCCACCGACACGGTCTGTGCCTATCATGAGGTATTTTGGAGGACATGGGCACACAGTCAAACCTCACAGAATTGCTGTACTTCGATGAGTTATGGCTATGCAGCTGGGCCAGCATGTTCTGAGCTCTGTCTCTGCAAAATAGAAGAATTTAGCATTAGGAAAGAATAGGAAAGCTATATTTTCCAACTTACAATTAGGAATATGCCTCAGGATAGGAGCAGATTTACCATGTGGAGATCACAAGTGCGTTTCTGTGCTTCTCAGCATCAGCCAGTGTGGAATGGATCTCTGCATCACACAACATTGTCCCCTCCAGACACATGGGACCTGCACCCACCCTGTAGAGGCATGACAGCACAACTGATGGCATGTTAATAGGCCTCCATAATTCAGCTGCATTTTTCTGTGTGTCTTGTCCTAGAGAGAGAGTTCTACAGTCACTGTGGATTCATTCCCCAAAGCAGTATAAGCAGTATTGTCTTCTTTATATCATTAGGGCTGCTATCTCTCAAAGGGACTCTAGTCCTCATTCCCTCATGAAAACATCTCACAGATGTTCAGGAGGGGAACAGGATAGTTCAGGAAGTCTCTGAGAAGGACAAAGGAGGGTTTGTACTTAGCAAATGCAAATTTGTGGAAAAAAGGAGGAGTATCTCAGAAAAGGTGATGGGAAAACTGCAAAGGGCTGCAGTTGCTCCAGTGGCAGTTCCACAGATACTGAGTTTGGGCATCCTCACTAAATCTACTTAAGAATAAAGTAAGGTGGCGGTACTTCCAATTGTTTTGTACAACAGCAATATCCTCAGAGTTGTCTGCTGTTTCTGACTTAATCAATAAAGGCCATTAGAAGCTCACTTTTCTGCTAATACTACTCTGAGTACATCTTGTTGGGAGGGTTTTTTTTATGACATTAAATGACACAGTACATTGATTTCTTGGAGAGATACAGCTTAGGGTTTTTGTCATCCCATCACATAACACAGTTTCCTTGCTGCATTTCTAACTGTTGCAACTTAATATTCACTGTCAATGAAATACCTTACTAAGGTAATTTTTTTTTTAAAGAGAAGTGAAAGCAAATGTCTTTAAAATATTTATATAGATATAGATTCAGCTGGTATGAGAATGTCTAGTCACCTTATTTATATACACACACACACAAATATATATATATATACACACACACACACATATATATATTTATACAGGTAATACCATAATCTTTCAAGTGTTGTTTTTTAAAGGAAGTGGGTCCTAAATTTTCTCCTGAAAAGCATCCAACAGATATTCCTGCAGTGAAATTCTCTTGACTATATATTGCATACAGTAAAGCATGATACTTCTAAAACCTTTGTCCTTCTACAGCAAGTTGAACAGCATTTCTGAGAGGATAAGTGCAGACTTTAGGACTCAAGCAAACTATGCCAGTGAGGCTTTGGGATCTGAAGTTGAGCTGGCAGGTCCTTAACACGCATGTTCCTATTGTGGGGTTGACAAACTAGTCCACAAATCAATGCAACATCCTTAGGCCATCTCAAACTGAATTTCCTTCAAAATCATGGAACGATGAAGTGGTTGATGTTGGAAGGAACCTCTGCAGATCATCTGGTCCAAGCCCTCTGCCCAAGCTGGACCACCTAAAGTCCATTGCCTGGGGCTGTGACCATTGTGACTTTTGAATATCTCCAAGGATGGAGACTCCAAAAACTGAGCAACATGTGCCAGGACTTGGTCTACCTCCCAGTAAAAAAAAAGGTTTATTCCTTAGCAGTTTCCACAGCCTATTGTCAGTCTGCTGAGCCCTGCAGCTCCTCATGCACTCAAAAACAGCAACAGAGTTGAATTTGAGTGCCAGAGACGACCATAAAAAAAGCATTATGTTAAAGATTCTCAGGTCACTTAGTGAAGGATTCATCTCAGGCAGTTTTAGTCAGGCAGATCAGAGCCATTAGTTCCAAGCTGGTCCCTTAGGCGGTCCTGGTATTCAGCGAAAAGAGACCAGTATCTCTAGAGCATGATGACCCCGCCCCCGCCAAAACAAGCGCCTCAGGGAACAACTTGCACTTCAGAGGTGCTACAGTATTTGTATTCTCATCATTATAGGAAGTGCACTGCTGCTGATACAAGACTGCTGAAATCAAGTGCTTTAGATGCCTCTCCTGCTTCAGAGGCACTCATTCCCTGGCAGCTGCTGGGAACAGCTCTGGTGCTACTCACAGAGAGGGAAGATACTAACTCAAGCTTAGGCTTCAGAGGGCTGAGCATCTTCTGCTTGCTTCTTCAGAAAGAAACTGGGATCTCTGGATAATGGGGCAGTGAAGAGTTTGCTAAAATGGAAAATATTATAAGTGTTAGATTACAAATAAGCCACATGTACATGATGGAGCAGATGCAAACATGCTTTTTCTCTCTGCTAGTCTTGTCCAGGCTACTTTGAACTTGATTGTAACAGTGGATAAAAAGACAGTTTATTGTATTTAATGTGGACTTAAAATAAAGGTCTTTAGCAGAAGACATTAGGGAAAAGATGTATGATTAGTATAAATTCAATAAACCCTTTTCTGACTTGAAAAAGCAATGAAGAGGGGTTGGTGCCTATAAACAACAGGGAGATCATGCACTCAGTGCAGAACTGTGTGTAGGAAAATGTTTACATTGCTAGAATATTAAAACTGGATTTTAAGAATAATACCACAAACAGCCTAATGTCTCATGGCTATGGTGGCAGGAGCTTGGTAAGAATGCAATGACTGGTTCAGGGAATTTCAAATTACACCTTCAGAAATTAGATTTCGATGCCAAAGTCATTGTAGTTTTCCAGTTGAATAGAGAATAATAACAGAGAAGAAAAGAACAGATCTAAATAAACACCTCATTTTATATTTAGAGAAATAGATGGATTTAAGAATAGAAGAAGTCTCACACGGCACAGAAAATATTAGGGAGAATGCAAAGGTAAGAGAGAGGAACAGTCACTTTAAAGAAAAGGTGAATAAAAAGGTGTCTCATGGAAGTATATTACATCCTGAATACTACAGAGACAGTAAATTGGCAGCCTTATTTACTCCCACTCATAAAATAAAAACAAGAGCCATCCATTGCAACAGAAGGGCAATAAGTTTTGAAGTGATAAAAGGCAGACTTCTAAAGATAATTTAACCTGTAAAATTCACTGCAGCACAGTAATGTTAAGTTAAACTTAACCAAATTTGAAAAAGGAATGGAAATCTATATTAATAGCAAATATAACCAGAGTCATGTTGGACAGGAGCTAGTAAAAATCCTTCAGACTCTAAGCAAAAAAAGCTTTATTTTTTGCCAGAAGTTAGGATAAACCTTCTTTCTATGGGAAAGTTGTTCCATAATTGGTCATGAAAGGTTTCTTACATTTTCCTGTGATTTACCAAAACATATAGTATTAGTCACTGTTGGAGAAAGACTACTGGATTATATGGGCCATTGATCTGACCCAGCATGGCAATTTTTATGGTCCTGTGAGCAAAATCCAATGGATTTGCAAGGAAACCTTACAGAATAGCAGCTTCAGTTTGAATTTTTCTTACTGCTACAGAGGCCACAGAAGAAGCAACTAAATTCCTGGCAATTACATATCTCTGCAAGCAGGCGTGGTAGCAGTACAGGTATCTAATGCTTTTATGCCATTTGCTAAGGATTATACGGCAGTAATCTCTCCCATTAACTCTTTGTCTCGTTCTGTGTTGAAGATCCCATAATCTTCTCCTTCCCTCCACCCTCTCAGAATGTACTAAAACAAAAACTAAATACTGCATGCATGGACTAAAACTTGTTAACAGAGATTAATTATCAAAGCACAGAGCTGCTGTTTATTAATCTCTCAGAACTTTTCAAATGAGCCTATCCTCACAGAATCATATCAATTGTGGTTTTCTTTTCTTTTTTCTTTCTTTCTTTCTTTCTTTCTTTCTTTCTTTCTTTCTTTCTTTCTTTCTTTCTTTCTTTCTTTCTTTCTTTCTTTCTTTCTTTCTTTCTTTCTTTCTTTCTTTCTTTCTTTCTTTCTTTCTTTCTTTCTTTCTTTCTTTCTTTCTTTCTTTCTTTCTTTCTTTCTTTCTTTTCCGCCCTTCCTTCCTTCCTTCCTTCCGCCCTTCCTTCCTTCCTTCCTTCCTTCCTTCCTTCCTTCCTTCCTTCCTTCCTTCCATTCCACTTATTATTGATTATTTACTCCAGGGTAGTGGATGTCTTTGTTACTTCCAAGTCCTCACCTTGGACTGCTGGTCAGTGACATCTGTACTGTTTGTGGGGTGTGAGATGAGATACTTAATAATCCATTTTTTTTTAGTATGTCAAGGAGACAGAGACACTTGTTTGACAGAACAGCATTTCTGAATGCATTCTCAAAAAAGGCCAGAAGCTTTTAAATTTTCCTCAGATTCTAAACTAAGCAAAACTGAGGTCCGTGCTCTGTTCTTGGCACAAGGGCAATTAATCAGTTTGGTGAAAATTCCACTAGGGAGGGTGCACGGTTGCCTTTTGTTAACCAAGTAGTACCCACCAGCTTTCAGATCAATGCTGTGCATCAGCAGCTATGATGGGCCAGATCCAACTTAATTAGAAACATGTGGGCACACATTGGGCATCAAGAAAGGAGCACGGAAACTTCTCCTGGAAAGATGCATGGATGAAGGAGGATGGATTTGGCCCCAAACACAGAGGCAGCCTGACACAGGAGGGTCAAACCATGACCACAGTGAACCCAGCAACGTTAAGCAGGAAATTTATGTGAACTGGAGCTTGAGCACTCTTTTACTTTCCATATAAGCACAGTCACAACATGTTTATACTGAAACTTGGTAAAGATTCCTTCAAATTATACATACTAGAGGTGAAGTTAATCCAGCCAATATATTGCTTGCAGCATTTCATTTTTTCTAAGCACCAGCTTTCCTTTTACAGGATCTCATAAAAACAAAACAATATGTTGCTCTCTTATAGATAACCTGCAAGCAGCAGTTGGTGAAGTAGTCCCAGTGTCCAGAGTTACATTATATCTTTGATGTCTGGTTCTGCAGTACAAATATTTCTGCAGAGCAAGACATAATGAAAGTTTATGAGCTTGTTAAGGAACTGACTATTACAAAGGACCATGTTCATTTTGACTCTATTAGAAACACAAGAAAAATAATTTGTCACTTTCCTGTGACTAGAGGGATCTCAGGGCGAATCTCAGATAGGACATCAACACTGTCAGTGAATACTCAGCCTTTTTTCATTACAGTTTATAAAGCCCTGAATAAGAAACCCGTTTATACTGGCATTCCAATCCTGAAAATGCAACTTTACAAGACCCAGCTGTGGAAAGGACATTAATTTCCACTTTAGAGATGAGGCAAGTGAATCATGGGTGGCGGGTAACTTGCAGAAGTTCACGATAAATGGGCTTTGGCTCACTGTGAATGACAACATAACAATACCAATAATAATTTAGTAAATAGAAATTCTGGGTGCCCCTTCTGGGCTGTAGCCTGGAGATTTCTGCTATTCTTTCTCAGCCATTTCTATTAGATTTCTATTTTCCTAAACTGAGCATAATGTAGGTAAAAAAAAAAATCTTCTTTCCTTGGAATTTAAAAGCTTTTCAGAAGTATACAGCTACTGGATGATGTTCCTCTCTGACTGATATTTAACACATTTTTTCTGCTGTAATTGAGAGCACAGTCATGCTGGAGGAGAAATTCCAGCAACGACATTGCAACAGTTTGAGTATTTTCTCCATTATGTGTCTTTACAACAGAGATAACCTTTTGCTTCTTGAAATACAATTGCATAGGGTGATAGTTTTTTTAAAAAAAGAATTAACAATGTTAGCAAACATTTTGCAGAGATTTTCCATAACAACCTAGTTTTATGTCAGCTTCTCTAGAGCACAGCACCATTTATAGTATGAAATTAATTGAAAGTCGAAAACTGAACAACAGGAGATCTTTACTTTTCTTATAGCACATTCCTGGAATTATCTGCAGTACAGAAACTCCATAGAAATGTCAGTGATTTTTTTGTCAGCAATTATCCCACATCAATATTAGGATTCTCTCACAATCCCCCCACTCCATATATTGATATAGGAAGGTATTGATATAGCTGTGATAGCTGTGTATCAATAGATGTGGTGTTGTGCATTGATAGATATTCAGAATGATCATAATATAGACAGGATGTGCCACTACAATTACTTGTTTTCAACCAATCCTTTCCCCAATCCTATTATTAAATTAAATGAAGTATTAATATATTATTATTATTATTGCACTGAAACAGTGGTATAAGCTTGTTTTACTTTACTACATGGGAGAGCACATCATGGCCTTTCCTGTTCCTCTTTTCCAAGGCAGTTTGCACTCTACTGCTGCTAAGTTTTGGCAAAATTATATTCAGAGCTGGATGTGTATCACTTGTGATCACTGAGGCTGCCTTCAGGAGTAAACCTGTGTGCTACACTGAGAGCAAATCTACAGGCACAGGCACAGGCACAGTCAGGGTGTGCAGGATGCTCACATGGGTGCTGACTTCAGTCCGCCGGCAGGGAAGTCCAGGACAGATACGCATTTGACTTGGGTACACTGAAGGAGCCTCCCCACGGAGTGTAAGGATGCAGCCAGAGCAACATGATCCAAGGGAATGTTGTGGCAGTGTGAGGGAGAGGATGACTGCCTGCACCCTCTTGCCTAGTGGAGTTTAGCTGTGATTGATAGGCAGATAGACCAGCACTGCTGACTGTACCATGGCATGACTGAGTTGTAACAGCACCCACAAGGTCCCCTTTTGAGTTCCCCAAAAAAATCTGGTCTTGGTGTCTGACCTTCTGAATACTCATCCTTTCACAGAAAGACCCTTCAATTTCTAGCCTGTGCTCTCGGTCATTTTTCTCTGGTGACTCCTTCACTCAAGGTTCCAGCCACTGTCCTCCTCATGAACTGCTCCCCTTGCACTGTGTCCTGCCCCTCCGCTCACAGTGGTGCTGCCAGTCCAGTCTACCAGTCGAGCAGTAATTCCTCCTCTTCATCTAGTGAGGAGCCTTAGCCAAGGAATCTGCTAACAGCAGCAGTGCTGCTTACGAGTTCTGTTTGGTAGAAAAGATCCTCAGGGACAGGTAACAGTTAATTTTTTTTTTTTTTAATGCTTTGGAGATGACCTATTTCAGTAATGCAAGGAATATCCCTATTCCACAGAGAGCATCTTTGCTACAACCAGCAACCAGTGAACCAGAAACACTTTACAATGTGGGACGTGAGGCATTGTCACAGGTTGCCCAGAGAAGTTGTGGATGGCCCATCCCTGGAAGCATTCAAGGCCCCATTGGATAAGGCTTTGAGCAATCTGTCAATGGAATAGGTCCCTGCCCATGGCAGGGGGTTTGGAACTAGATGATCTTTGAGGTCCCTTCCAACACAAACCATTCTGAAATTCTCTGATGCAGAAGCAGAACCCAGGGGGAGCTCAGCCATGCCTTGGCAAAGCCTCTTTTGCTACCAAAACCATACAGTGCAGAGTTACCTTCAGGCTGTTCACATGAGGCAGCAGTCACCACAAGAGTAAGAGGTTTCTTACATGGCCACTGTTCATTCTGCTCACTGAAGGTATTTGACAGAGATAGGTCCCAATCCTTTGCAGTAGTGGTTTCCTCTCCTAGTCTAACATCATTCAGGATTGGAGATTAGCTGTCAGGAGGCTGTTCTGGGAGTTTGTTTTCCTTTGAGTCAGGCATCACTAATCAGACCTAGCACTTCCTCCAAGGCTTTATGAAACAAATCTCTAATCCAGAAAACATTTCAAATTTTAAGACTAATTAAGTGTCATAATGTCAGCTAGGGTAAACAAAGCACAAAAGGAAAGAAATAAGCTCTGGGAGTAGAATGTACTTTATTGAACACATATCCGGTATTCCGACCATCACTGTCACTCAGGAAGGCATCATCCAGTAAACCTGATCAGAAAAATCCCACTGAACTGATAAGGCAGAGTAACTCTTCAGGTGGCTTAGCTGTCACTTGAAAATCAGCTTGCAAGCCTGTGGGCTGACATTAGTGCTGGAAGGCAGTGAGGGTTTGAAGCTCAGATACAGTCTTCTCTGGACTTCAGAAGGATCAACATCAGATCCTGAGAGCTCTCTACTGCTATCTTGTTTTCCCTTGCAAAGGGAAATAAGTCTCTTCAGGTGTATTTCTTCACTTTTTAAAAGATTTGCAGAAAATTCAGGCATAGTGAGTGATTTCCATCCCAGGTATATCTGTTGTGTCATTTCAGTCACTGCAGAGCTGGGGTTTTAAAACTACCAATACAAGAGTTGAATTGTAGTGTGTATAAATATCCTGTTTATGAAATTTCTTTTTCTTTTGGCTCCCTGTTTTGTCTTTAAAAAAATAAAAGAAAAAAAATTCAGGAATAAATAGGTTGAGAAATGTTATTTAGTCATTCTTAGTAACAGAAACTACAGGTCTATGTATCTTCAATCTGGCTTTTTCTTCCGCTCCTCATCTTAAAAATATCTTATGGTGTACTATAAATAATGAGCAGAAGGGAAAGTGATGCTTCATGCAGAAGGGGAAAAGTAGCAGTTTAATCATGTTCAAACACAGCTCTGGAGAATGAATGAATGTTCCTCCATGCATTTCCAGGCTTGAATAGGATAGACTGAGTCTGCAGGGATTTGTGTTTCAGACCTTGGTGTCAGTATGCATTACTGTGGGCTTTGAAAGATGCTCTTAAAATGTTTCTAAATAACCAAATGGAGCAACCCTCTCCAGTGTGATAATCTGTGCAGTTACTACCGCAACTCCAGCAGCAAGGAAAGAGGGAAGGGAGCAGAACTCTCTCCCAGCTGTGCCCTAGAAATCCTTTGCCATAGTAAACAATTAACATGGGGTTTAATCTTTCACTTCAGGAAAGGTGAAAGTAACAAGAAGGTAGATGATGGTGTAACATCTGCACGTAGTTTAGACATGCAGTGCCTGCACTTTTTGCATCCGAAGAAAGAGGCACAACTGTATTTTGAATTCAGTGGATGAAACAAATGGCATCAAGGTATCGTGTAGGATTTCTCTGTGCCTGGATGGCACCATGGAAAGGGTCCCTAACAGAGCTCAGTAGGTAAAGAATGTGCTCAGGCTTTGTTTAAACAACACAGGGAGATGGATTCACTTTTTCCTGTAATGAACATGAGGCGTTCGGTGTGTGGCACTAGATTCTGCTGCTGTTGTACAAAAGACACAGCCCTTGGAAGAAAAAATCAGAGATGCAGCACAAGGTATGATGTAAACTGTAATAAACTCTTCTGAAATCTCCATTTTTACCTGCCTGCTTTTCAGTGACAGCATTTCAACTCATGTTCTAGGGCCCTTTTATGCAAAAAAGCCTTATTCCTAGGACAGCTCTTGCAAAATTCATGGCTGGTACGATTCCATGCCCTTATGACATGACAGTAACATCCATTTGTATCTGTTCGGCACCGTGTAAGTAGGTCGCACGATTACGATGAAGTTAAAATTAATTTTGCCTTTCTTTAAACGGTAATGGAACAGTTACCAACTGATTAAGGAAAACATTAGCGAGTAGCATTTTAATTGATTTGAATGCATGTGTGTTTTGTATTGGTTTAGTTTGAGGGCATTTTTAAACAAATAGGACTGTCATTGTGAGCCTTAATTAGATAATAAATTAATAGATAAATGGATTAGAAAGTTCAGTATGGCTTTCACAATTGCTGCTAGCAGCATAAAAATGAGGTGCTTGGTATTAGCAATGCTAATAAATGGTCTAAGGAATGCACTTGGGAAGAATGATGATGTGGCAGCTGAGTGACGTGTGAGGACCATGGTCTTTCCTTTGCCCACACCTACTTTGAAAACAAAGGTGCTCCTGTGCTTTCTTAGGAAAGATAACATGGTGCTGATCTGGAAGGGTAAGTATGTCAGTTCCCTTAGTGCACCTCAAGGCCTGCAGATTTAATGTGGGATTCATGAAAAATTCACTAAGCACACAGGACATCTTCCAGGGGTTAGGCTGCTCAGTGATCAGTTCAGAGATCTGACGAGGAAAAAGGCTCAGTGTATGCCAAGTGTATTTAGAAATGGGAAAATTGCCTGACAGGCAGGGAAATCTGGATCAGTTGGGCTGGATACTGAGTTCATGAGAATCATTAGGATCCTTCTGAAAAAGAGCGATTTGGTGGATGTTGTGCTGCTTATTTAATTCCATGAGGCAGTAAATCAAGCCATATGGGTCTTGGTGCTGTTCAAAGAGGTAGTGACAGTAACTCAGATAACAGACACAGAGTGCTGCAGGTTGGAAAGTGATGCAAATAATCACTGGCATGAGTTCAGGCTGAGTGTCAAATACCTGAAATTAGAAAGTTGGAAGACCACTTTGGTATGTATTGAGTGTTACACAGCTTGCCTGAGGACATAGGGTAACTTGGATTTGTTATTTTTGAGTTGATTACCCCTCAGATATAACTGCCTACTTCAGGGGTGGCATTAGCCTGCAGCAGTTGGTCACCATAATTAGAGCAAGTTTGCAGAAAAGGTTTTGAAGCCTGAATTATGTTAAAGTCAATTTTAGATTCTCAATAGAGTATCAAAGAATGGGAACTTTCTGCAGTAGTGTGTACTAGATGGCCAGTATGGCAGAAATATGAATATTACTGAAATTTCTTCAGCATAAAAAAAAATATTTGGCAAGACTTTATTCCTATTTTTTAATGCTTTTGATGTAATCTCTTCTGCTGGTCACCTGAAGCTTGACTTTTTATGCCAATGATTTTCAAGGCAAAGTGAACTTTTTTAGCAATCAGATCGGCCTTGATAGAAATTAACTGCGGTGACAAACATCTTTTGTTATACATTTCAGGAGCATTCAGATAGATGACTACTTTAATTGTAATATGAAGTACTCTGTGTAAAAATTCTGTTGCTTTTTTTAATGAGGATTACAGTTCAATTTCACTAAAGGTCATCTTGATAAAAAGTGAGTAGTGTTTTACCCCCTCAGCTACATCACTTTTCTTATCAGTCTACCTAAAATATAAATATGCATTCAAAAAATACTGCAAATACTATGCAGCATATTGCATGGTCTACGGACCTTATCACTTCAGTAATTAAAAGTCTATTCGAGTAAAATACATGATGATGATATATGAGCATAGTGTCACACCTGATCTTTGGAAGAGGTAAACAGGATGCAAATAGTCTTTTTCACCTCTAGTTTTCAATGGTGGAGACATTTGTCATCTGTTAGGTTGTTTAGCAAGTTTCTAATTAGTATCTTTTTCAAATCTCTTTCCCACTCAAAGGGCTCCCATCCAAAGAAAATCTAAAAAGGTTTAGAGATAGTAAATACATTACACTGGGTTGTTGCATAAGCTCACATAACCCCAGTTCTTTGCCAGCTCCTTTCATGTCTTTTGTAAACCTTAAAATCCTGCAGCCATGTACTGTGCTGAATGCCATGTAGTGCTGAGGCCAACCATTAAACCAAGTCAAAAGAATCCTTGACAGAACTGCTTCTGATGAACTTGGTGCACAGGCAGACAAGCCCAGGTCTTATTGCAAAGGCTACATCCCTGTATTTATTGACATATTTATCCTCTGACTGCCAGAATGGCAGGGAGAGTTCTTAGCCTTAGGATCCACTAGCAAGCCACCCTTTTCACAAAGCAGTGTGTGATTCAGGATCTGGAAAAAGGTGGAAATCACAGAACCATAAAATGGATTGCATTGGAAGAAACCTTTAAAGCTCATCTAGTCCAACTTGATCAGGTTGCTTAGAGACTGATCCATGATGCTGAATGTTTCCAGGAATAGGGCACCCACTACCTCTCTGGGAAACCTGTACCAGTGTTTTATCACCCTCGGCATTAAAACTTTCAGTGTTCTGGTTTTGGATTTTACTTAATTTCTTTCTGCTTCAAGTGTGTAGCTGGGATGGTCATTCATTTAGGCCAGCTCCCCATCTTTGTACTTCTGCTTCACTTCTGAGAGTTTGAACTGCTGCCAGGTGAGGAGGCTGTGGCTTGCCTTCTTGCAGGCTGCTGCAAACTTTTACATAAAGCAACTGAGCTGGAAGAAAGGGGACTTGTCAAAAAGGAGGAAAGCTAAAGAAAACTTTGATCAGAGGTTAGTCTCCAGAATCAAAATGACAGCAAGCTTCCTGGGCTTTTTAAAAGGCAACAGAAACAACACTGGACCTCTTGTGAGTAAATTGCTAGCACTGTTTCGCATATAGCAATGGCTTTTGTGACTCCTGTTGATATTTATCTTAGTTTGGCAAGTATGTTGCCTTGAAGTGCCATAAGGATCCCATGTTGGGATAGGCATTGTTCTCTTGTCATGTTTCAGACCTAAGTTCTCTTGCAGACTGTGTAAATCAGCATATATAATACAGCCACATATTGAGCTTATGAGTGCCACACATGGCCACAAGCTGAAATTTTTCAGAAATTGTCTTCACATAGTTCTGCAATTTCTTCCTCCCTCCTCTCTGTCCCTGATTCCAGAAGGATGACTTGGAGCAATTTCCTATTCTTGTAAGATCTCACTTTTTTTTCTACATACCTCGCTTTCTACCACTAAAAATCATGTCCTGAGGGAAGGATTTGCACTTTGCATTCAGCTGGTAAAACAGACAGTTTTGTTTAGAAGATTTTTGTTTGGTGTGAATCCCTGTACTGTACATACCTGTTTCAAACATTGTGGAAAGAAAATGTTTCCCTTCTGGACAGGAATATTTGCTAGGCCTTGCAGAGAGTTTAATGCATGCTGGTATTCAGAACCTATTAAAAAGAAAAAATAAAAGAGGGAAGATGAAGGGGAGACAAACAAACCAAAACCCTCTTCCTGTTTTTTAAATTCCAATTCATGCCTTGCAGTTTAATATTCTTTCTGCAAGAGATTGACTCAGGACCCTAAATCAGGCTGTTTGTACAGTGCACATATTAAAATCTACATTTTGGCCAGAGAAGTCTGCATGCAGTCTGAAACACAGGACAGAGCACTGAAGCAGAATAATGATGGTTCTTTCTGTAGGTCTTTTCCATTCCTAATGTCTCCAACTCTGAATCATTGACTAAGTATTCATGTTTAGGCTGTTCATACAGTTGTTGCTTTTTCAAATCTTCCCTCTTTGCTACAGGGATCAACAACATTGTCCAGTTCACTGATCTTAAAACATTTTTTGTGCTTCAGTACTTGACTTACGCTTAAGTTCACATATTGCCCCCTGTGCCAACAGCCCAGCATCTCCAACGCTGCCATTTCTATACATGAACCCACTCCTTCAATGGGCCACCACCATGTGATTTGATAGGTTTTGCTGAAGATTAAGACATCATGTTCTGTGACATAACTGAATTGGAAAACCCTGAGTGTTAGAAATAAATTGGTTTGAGATATTTGAATTGGTCCTTTGGGATCTGAAGACTTGATCCAAGTTTTGTATGCATTAGGTGTGTATATTCACATCCCTGTGAACTGTTTGGTAAAGGAGTCAGAAAAATAAACTTAAGAAGTGAGCGTTGTCTTCAAGAAAGTAGGAAACCTTTTTGCTCCACATTTATAGTAAGAAAGCCAAACAAATGCTTAAGAAAGCAATTGTCCTAAACCTGGACAAGCAGTTAAGTTCCCAGCACTCTTTATCCATGTCTGTTAAAATGCTTACTGGAATCTGCACTCACTGAACCAGGACTATTTAAACATCTTCCTGCAAACATCCCATTCCCTCATTTAACCCTAATAGCAGACCTCACCTATTCTGCAAATAAACACAGGTCTCAGTTCTCTGAGGGAACCTTTACACCTAATATGATCATTTGCCATGTGGACATTTGGCTCAGGTTGGAATATGCTGAGGTGTGGAACAGAAGCAGGATGGGTATTTTCTATGCAGCAAACGCAGGTCTGGGAACTGAGCTGACAGCTCCGACAATTGATGATTTGCCTTAATACACAAAACAGGACAGGTTTTGACATGATATAGTGATGGACTAGGAGACACCATCTTAATCTTTTGGGTCTCATGGAGAGGTGATAATTTCTGGTCATCCTCCCTAACACAGACTTGCAGATGGGGATGAGGAAGGGGTTCAGGTCCTACAAGGCTGCTACCTTTCCCATCACGTTGTGATATGTTCAAATTCAGTTGTCCCAGTCAGTCAACCAAACTTCCTAGGAATAACAGTAAGGTCACACAGCCCCCCTGGTTCCCCAAAAAAGCCCTGGGGATGTGGCTGTCCTGCCCTGCATGTCTCACATTGTGTCCTTCCAGAAGGATTAGTTGCTGTATTATTTTGATGAATGAAGCAGGGCAGGGTGATGGCATGGGCTTTTTCGAGTTGAGATGTAGCTAGAAAGGGAAAAGATAAACTTGGAGCTCTTAAGGATTAACTTCTGGTTTCTAAGAATAACATAGATAAGGCAGTCTCAATTAGATTGAGCTTAAAATCACATATAACGAATCTGAGATGGAAGAGATTGCTGTATCTGAAAGAGAAGTCACCACTGTTCTTCAGATAAGCTCCTAGATTTTCAGATGAGAAAAAATAAATATTGCAAAAAAAGGGTTTCCCTACTTAACCTTCCCAGACAAACCCAAATTGCCTACCATCAAAAACCAAGGCAGCCCAAACACAGGGATAGTTTCACCATCAAATCCTTCTAATTCTTCTCCTATGTGTTTTTTTTTTTTTTTTAAACCTATGTTAAAGGGTTGCACTTCTCCTTACATGTGGAACAACTTTGGAATGGTTTCCTCTCTTTTTTAACAAAACTAAAGGTGCAACCAAAAGTTTGCAAGTGAGGCAATTTTTGGTAACAGAAACAGGGAGGGCTGTCTCACCCCAAACAGTCTGCACAAAAACTATGCCTGCTTTTTATCTGTCATGGATGTAGTTTATTTTTATAAATGCTAGAATTCACCCACAAAAATAAAGCAGGGCAGCATTTCATCATGACTGTTTCCTCAGAGGTATTTCCTACAAGGTGTTGGATTCACTTTCTATATGATAAGCAGCTATGGCTGTGCAATTACCAGTGAGCATGTACCAGTTCTGAAGGTCATGCTAAGAGACTGCATGTCCCTTGCACAGCTGCTTCTGTTTAACATCCCTAATAAAGGGAGGGAGACATTTGATTTTCATCAAGGTTTTAAGAAACACCATATCTACAGAGGCCGGACATTTTCCTTCACACTTCATCAGGAAACTTTTCGAGATGGAAATGCAGGACTGAGCAGTTTATCACAGAGATGACCTGACTTTGGCAAGCCTTGGAGAGGTCACAGGCTTCCCACTGCCACTACAGGAAAGTCTTTTATCCTCAAATACAGCAGAAGTCATCTGTATACATCTTCTGGTCTATATTTTGAGTCAGCTGTAGGGTGCTCTATTCTTTTCATAGTTCTTACTACAAGCAAGTTTAAGACAATAGTGTATATGTTTGTGAAGAGATGGCTCATTTCTTCCTTCTTTTTTTTTTTTAATTTAATCTGCGTCTTTATAAAGGTCACCCAAGTCCAGAGTAAAATAGGATTAATTACTAACAGCCATAATTTAGAGACAAATTACCCTCTTGATATTTTGGCTGTCCAGGAGACACCATGTATAAGCCATCTATCTGACAGAATGACACAGTTGACTGCAACCTACTGTTGTGTTGAGCATTGCTGTGCTTCATCTCTCCTGAAGAATGATGAGAGGTTTAATATATTAATAAGGAAGTGTATAAAAATAATGCTATACCTCTATGCAACTTTTCTCACTCAAAGAAGCCAGGCTGTTTTTCTCTTAGTCCAACTGGTCAAAAAGTTATTCTACAGAGATACACATTGATTTCAGTGGAGTTGTTCACAGAATAAATGCACCTCTGCATGAACACAGCCAACAGGAACTGAGTTACTTTGGTTTTCAACCCCCTCTCTTCCCTCAGTCTCATTAAATAGTGCCTTATACTATTAGTAATTCAATTAAAATCAGTAAGAATAGTCCATGTGGAAAGCTACCTTTGGTAATCAGCTCTGTCAAGGCGCGATACGCATTTTGTTCAGATGCTCACACTTGTCAGTGCTGGACTTCAAACTAAGAATTGGAGAAATGTGCCTCCCTCCCAAGCCTTTATTCTGCAAAGTAGGTAGGTACCTTGAAAGATCCGAATCTCAGCCTGGTTTGTGCTTCTCTAGAGACTTGACAAACCTGAGGGCTGGTGTGTGTCATGCAGCAGTGCCTCAGGGTTTTGTGATGGCTCTAGTCTGTGCTGGCAAGTGTCTCTAGTCTTTGGCAATCCTAAAGAGGCTTTTTAAGGTCAGGGATACACCATAGAAGGGTGGCTGTGAGGGAGCAGCTCATTTGTATCTATGCAACTTCTTCATTTCCAGAGCTGACATGTCTGAAGCCAGCTGTGTGTGCCTCCATCTCCTGAGAGTCTCACAGACAATTTCTAAGTCTATTCCATCAATCTTACACTATCTTAGCTACACATTTTTGTCATGTGGCTTATAAATACGTATGGATTTCCTATAGTGGACGTTTCTACCTACAAGTCTTTTTATAAAGACCAGGGTTTTTGTAACACTTATCAGATAATATCTCTCTTTAGAGGTCAGTCATAAATATACTCATTCCACTTTATTGTTCATAGTGGCTTCTGCTTGATTTCTGACAAGTTCAGACTGGGACAGTCTCAGATGCTCACTGTACTATTGCTTCGCTCTCCTGAGACCCCACCTGCAGTGCTGCATCCAGCTCTGGGCCTCTCAATATAAGAAGTACATGGACCTGTTGGAGCAGGTCCAGAGGTGGCCAGGAAGATGCTCAGAGGGTTGGACCACTTCTGCTATGGAAACAGGATGAGAGAGTTGAGGTTGTTCAGCCTGGAGAAGAGACGGCTCCAGGGGATCTTAAAGTGCCTTCCAGCGCCTAAAGGGGCCTCAAAAGGACTGGAGAGGGACTTTAGACAAGGGCATGGAGTGACAGGACAAGGGGCAACGGCTTAAACTGACAGAGGGCAGCTTTAGGCAAGATATTATGAAGGAATTCCTCACTGTGAGAGTCGTGAGGCACTGGCACAGGTTGCCCAGAGAAGATGTGGATGCCCCTTCACAAGTGGAAGGCATTCAAAGCCAGTTTGGATGGGTCTTTGAGCAGTCTAGTGGAAGGTGTCCCTGCCCGTGGCAGGGTTTGGAAGAAGGGGATCTTTAAGGTCCTTTCCAGCCCAAACTGTTCTATAATGGTTGGTAGTTTTATGATTCTATTGCCAAGTTGCAATCTTTTAAGAAAGAACTAAAGTAGCTGTTGAAAGAGTTCATACAAATCATTTATGAAAAGAAAAAAATAACAGGAAAAATTTGTCACATAGGAAGAGTTTGGGTACACAAAATACCTGGCTAGACATTAATCAATGTGGTGTCTTTTTTAACACTTTCCATGCTTTCATTTGGGAATAATGTACAATTTTGCTTGCTATTGCAAGATAGTTAATTAGCATTCATAGATTTATGAATAGGATTTTACCAAGTAGCAGAGAAGCTGGTATTATTAGTGTTCATTTCAGTCTAGTTCTAGATCCTTTTGAGATGGAGGCAGGTTTTATTAAAACAGACCTTTCACAAAACTCATCTATTCATGGCAGATTTCTATTAAACACCAAGGTGTAAGGGGCAGATCTGTTCTTTATTTTCAGTCTTGATGCCACTTTTTGTTACTAATACTTAAGTTTCTTCTGCAAGTGGGATGGTCAAGTGGATAGAGCCCTATGGTGGGAATCAAGGGAAGTGATGTACTCCTATCTGACCCACTAGAAGATTTTGGCCTGGTAACTTTATCGCTCATCTGTTTTTCTCCTCTAAGAAGCAAACTTGTTTCAGTCAGTCAGTTTGTCAGATATATTGTGCTGCTGGACAGATTTGGAAATTGAGTTTGGATTCTAAGTTTCTTCCAGTGATTCCTAAGGCATTGGTGAACAGGTGGCAGAAGAAGATGCCATTATTCAGAAACCGTTCTAATCAGTACTAGAGATTTGCATAATGCAACAGAGATTAAAAAAAAAACCCCTCAGGCTCAAGGGCATGTGCTTATCACTTGCCAGGGATCTGAAGGGAGCAATTTCTGCCTGCACAGCAATGTGCAATTTGCTGGATGTATCATTTCTATATGAATTTTAGCACTGGCTGTGGTAAGAGAGACAGCTGAATTAATGAACAAACGAGATTGGGAAAATGGAGTGGTTTGAACAGCGCTGTTCCAAAAACTATAACCCAGCTCCATCAGTCCAGTTTTCCATTACATGGTTTAACAACCACCTTTTACCATTGGGAAGGATAAAATGGGAAGTGTAAAGAAGACATTCATTAATCCATCTCTTGGCTGGTTTCACAGCTTCCCAGCAACAGCAAGTGAGAAAGAAGAATGGATCATAAAACCTTCTCTGTTCTTCCAACTGACCTTTGCCCACAACAAAAGCAGACCTTGAATTTTGTTTACTTTTTTAAAAAGCAAGAATTTTTACAATGCCTGGCCATGGAATTTTGGATTTATTTTAAATATACCTATTTCTTGAGGAAACACAGAAGTTAATGGCTTAAAGAGCTGTTTTCATGGTTAGGGAAAATCCATACTTATTAGAGCTTTAAACTAGCATTGGTGTATAATCAGACACAACTGCTTTCTCTACCCTAAAATGTTACCATTTTTCACCTAGCATTAACAAAAGTAGCAGATATGCCTGTTGCTGTGGAGATTTTGAGCCACAGACCAATCTCAGTTCTTCTACCTGACTTAACTCACAAGTTACAGCAGCTGAAGGGGTTTTCCCATGAAACATTTTCTGAACTTACATGTGTTTTATTGAGTAAACCAGATGGAAAATCATTTGCACAGCTATGCTTTCTCATCCTGTGGGTCCAATGGCCAAGTTCATTACCATTATTTCACCAGTTCTCTTTCTGTGTATCTTATTTTGCAATGCCATACAAAATTCTCACGTCTTTTTGTCTCTTCCCCATATCCTGTAAGTTTTCTCTATTAGCTCCTGGTGGCCTTCCCCATTCTGCTTCTAGCAGATTTAACTTCTAGTGACACAGCGCAATGTGTGTTTTCAGACTCCAGCTCATTATTTGTTCCAAGTAGTCCTAACAGCCTTTGCTCCCATTGCCTATATTTACATGCTCACATGGATGGCATCAGTGATAGGAAACAGCAAAGCTCAGAAATTAAATCTACATAAAAACTATATATCTGTCCATAAATGGACATATTCAGATTGCTGAGCTTTTCTTTTTATCTGTGCTGCTTGAGACCTGTGTTAGATTTTCTTATGTTTTAAAGAATAGGTTTCTTTAAGGTAATTCTCATCACATGGATGTCAGTCCCCCACCAAAACTAGAACGATGTGGAGAAATCTGTTTGGTGCTCTACTACCAGAAGAGCTTTACATGATTATGTTACCAATACAGTTATAAGCCCCATGTTGTAGTAGAAAGTTATTTCTCAAAATAAGCCATCAAACATCTGTATGCCATTTCAGACCTTGAAATATCAGCCTAGGGGTGGATTTTTGTAGGTGTGATAATCTGACAAGTTAGTCAAGGAAACACAAGCACAGGTAGAATCTTTTATTAGAAGTGATATACTTGGAAAAAGTGGACAAGCTTTCTTCAAATCTGAAACAGAAGCAGCAGACTTTGCAGCTAAGTGCCAGTTTGAATAAATTTCTAAGAATTTATAACAGAGTGTATATATTTTTGCAGGGTAAATGGCAGAGAACAATGGCTATCTGAACCCTTTTGTCTGTGTTTGTGCATGAGTGTGTGAGAGAACTTTTAATATTCACACCAGAATCACCATTTTGATTCTGAAGTAGCTTTATTGCTCCCTGGTTCCAGAGACTCTTCTTTCATTGACTGGAAGGCAAAAACACTCAAAATAGCACCAGGTGCTGGTTAAGCTACCTTTGGGGACATGCATAATAAAAGTCATGAGCTTCTAACTAAAAGGAAATGTCATGCCTTTTCACATTTATCTTTGCATCATCTTCCGCATATAAGAAAACATAAAGAGAAAGGAAAACATAAAAAAGAAAAACCAGAAGCCAGCACAATTATTGTAGATCAGCAGACAGATCCAAGCAGAACTGCCTTTGAAATAGCCTTAGATAAGGAATGCCTTCAGGAACCTTCAGATGCAGAACAGTTTGTCTAAAGCAGCACCTTTACCTGTCCACAGCTAGAGTCCCAAACGTAAATGAGTTTTACTCTAGCTTCTGTATAAACTGAGCTGTGACAGGGAGCAATGAGCTTGTGTTTTTCTTAAAGCATCTCCAAATGAGTGTTGTTTTCCCATGGGTGTGTGGTGGGTTAGTTTATGCCCAAAGGCACAGGGATAGACAGTAGCTTTTTTCAGCCAAGAACATTAATACAACTCATCCTTTCTGTACAGAGTCTGTGTGCAGGTAATTCTTGATAGTTTGAGATATATTTGGAAATATTCACTGTTTATGATTATGTCTGTTAAAAATTTCAAGCATTGCCTCTTAGGCATACCATTGTTTGTTTGATTATAGAAATAAAACCACCAGAATTTACTTACTGTCTTCACCATAAGCTCTTGGTTCTCTGCAATTATGAAAGAAATCAGCTCCAAAATAACAAGAAAACCCTGATGTGCTCTGTGTCAGGGCCTCTCACCTGGTGACTTCAGCATTTGAGTTTAAGAAAGGAAACATAAATTTAGGTTCTTTCCTCTAAAGACTAAGATCTGCAAGTTGCAGCTTTTATGCATCCTTCATCACACAAAACTTAGGAGTCCAAGAAATCTAGTGAAATTTGGGAAACCAGGTCCCAAACAGTTTGGGAGAAAACCAGTCTGTACACTAAAAGTCATCCAAATTTTGCTTTTTGTGTGTGCAAATAGAAGTGGAAGAAAGTAGATGGCCTTTAAGAAAAGCAGGGGAAGTTCTAATCAAACTATCATATGGAATTCCTTCCCACCTGGACCAGGCACAGAAAGCCTAAGTGTCTCCCACATTTTTTCATATATGATTTTCTTAAAATCTTCCAGTGGAACTAATAGGAAACATTTGAGTGTCAGTTCTTCAGGCCATCTTCTGAAGTGTGATGATAACACTGATGTCTTCTAAAATAATTTAAGAATTGGAACCTTTCCCCGGGAAGTGGGAAGCCTTGATTCTAGGCTTCACTCAGTTTGGGTGGTATTAGTGACTTTTCAGTTTTTTTGAGAATTGAAGGGGGCTCTGTATCTCAGCAGGGTTGTGTCACAGACAGGCTTCTCTCTCTGATAACACTCTTTTTAATGTTAGAAATCAGGGAACCAGCAGGTTAAGTAGGAAGACACTTAGTGAGCAGAGAAGCCTCCACAACTGGGTAGCCCTTAGAAGTGATCAAGTTTACTGACCATCCATGACCTCAGGAATCTCCCCAGAATAATTTATTTACATTTATTTTGCTATCTCCTTTGATTTTCACGCTTTATGAACAAGGCAACTGATCATATATAAAATCAAAGTCATACATTTTGAAAGGACTTTTCTACTTCTAGATTTTTCAAGGGTTTTTTTTTATGTTTGTTCTTATGTTGTTTTTTTGTAAATGAAAAGCATCACTTGAAAAATTGTCCTAGAAAAAACAGCTTCTTTTCTGTGCATATAGGTGCTGCTCAACCAAAATTTAAAAGAGTATGGGGAAAACATAGCTCATATGAATGCAGACACAGATAGCCAAAAGGTAAAACTTAGGACAAAACTGAAGCCAGAGTGGCTCACAAAGGGTGGTGGAACTGCTGTAATGTCTGCAGAAGTGCATCAAGTGCTGTTTAGTCAGAGGTTCTCTACTCATAGGCATTTGGCTGACACACATGTGGACTGATGAAAGGGAGCTGGGTCTGCATGCTGCTTGCAGATCAGGGTCTTTAGTTCTAAAGGAATCATAAGAAAGAAAATAGCTGTATAAACTATTGAATAGTGTACAGAAGGTCAAGCCTGCCAAAAAGGTCAGGCAGGTAATCATCAAAATTAGAGATAAAAGAGACCACGATGTTATATAGTCTGCTCACCATCCTGCTGAGGAGTGCTCAGTGCAGTTTAGCAGAAGCCCTCTGAGAGTGGGCATTGTTAGACCTCCAAAACTCTGGGTCAGGCTGGCCAGACTAACTGATCAGGAATTTAAAGTTAGACTTTTTATAGCAGGGATTCTATGCTATAGTGAATAATCACTTCAGAGATGGACAAAACCAATAAGGGCTGTTTTATCACCCAAAACTTAAGGATTCTCTTCTCCCATTAGCATTTTACCATGATTAAAACCATTACATATAAAAAAGAAAAGCAGAGAATGTTTCATAAGAAGCATGCAAAGCTATCTGTTACATGTTAGTTTTGGAGCAAATAGATTGAGGGAAATAATTACCAATGATCTAGAATACATAGCACATACTGTTTCAAGAGTCGGGAAAAATGAGGTATCTTAGACATCTCGCTTCCTTTCCTTGCTTTAGTTACTAGGCAGTATCAGAAAAAGTTTTTCCCCTATACCATTGGGTGTTATAAACCATTTTATTGGAGCGCTGCATGGCTGCAATTAGGCATTGATGGGAAAGGGACAGGTATATGAGAGGGACCAGTAGTGTGTTCTGTTATGGCAAAACCAGCAGCACATTTTCACGTGGGCTCAGGTGCCTTATTTCCAAGAACTGAATTATTTTCTAATACTGCTCTCATCTTTTTAAAAGTTTTTTTTTCTTGAGCATGAATTAATTCCTTTAACTATCTCTCTGAAAAAACAGACAGAGGCTGGGAGAAATGAGAGATAGAGAACATTCAGTGAATGAGACCAGGTATTATTCTCTCTATATTTAGCTTTACTGCTTATAGCTACTTTTCTCTGAACTACTGGAATTTTTAAATAATTCTGATATGCCTGCAATGTGTTTTGAATTATCATTACCTTCCCTCTATCCAGAAAATCATCGTTTGGGTCCAATCTCTTTATAGTCACTTGAAAAATTTCATCTTTTCCGCTGTGCAAGGAACTGAACAAAAGTCAAAGTAAAGTTTCTTACAGGGCAAAAGTCAGTAAAGCCATGATTGAGGTATTTAAATTGCAGCTTTAGAGATATTCAATGCTTTGGAGAAAAAAACATAACAGTAACATCAGTGGTGTCTCAAACTTTCTGAATTTTTGCTATTGCATTGCAAGTTGTTTTGCTGTCTGCTGAAATACATAAATTATTTTGGAGGGAAAAGGATTGTTCCCATGTTTTGGGACTTGAAATGTCAGTCAATACCTGAAAATTCCTCTTAATCCATTTCTTTTCTGTTTGTGGGTGGCTGTTAGCATTTAGTTTCTGACTTGTTCTAAGACTGAAACAAATGTAAAGCAAATCACAACTTTTGGTTGAACACTATTTTTTTCCTGGCTCAATATTGTCATATTCCTGCATTACTTTCTTGGGCAATACCATAAAATGGCAATCTTTCCCAGGAGAGAAGAGCATCTTCTACAGATGCATAGCCTCAGATTCAGATATGTTTGCATCAGCAAAAATTCAGAAAGTTTTCTGGGAAGACAAAGCTGAAGTCAAGTTTATAAGGTGAAATTTTGGAATAGAGCAGTGAGGGGTGCACATCTTCCTAGCAGCTTTCTCAGTTAAGTGTGTGGTGTTCACTTGGACCTCTCTGGAAACACAGCACTTGTCCTGCCTGCAGATTTTAGTGAAGGGACACTCTCAGCCTCTCCCTCCCTACAGAACACTGAACTGCTCTCCTCCACTGTAACTACCTGAGCACAAACTGCTTCTCTATTCTTACAGCTTGCATTGCAAGAACACCTAATGGCTAAATACAAGATCAAAGTCCTGCAGTTTTGCATGCCTCACATGCACACAAGGAGAAGGGGTCCATGTCTTGAAATGAATGAGAATGAATAGACAAAACGGATTGAAATTGCTGGAAGATGCAGGATAGGTCTGGTTTTTAATGAGCTGTGCCAGGCATAGGGTATGTACAATCTTCAGATGCATTCAGGAGTATGATGTGGATGCCAAATGAGAGTCTGACACATAAGGATCAGATCAGACAGGTCTGAAAGAGTTCTTCCCCAGGTTACAGAGTGAAGAGTTACTCTCAGAGTAAGCTGGAAAGGATTAACACCCACTGCCAACCTGGGTGCAGACATGAGCCATAGAGGTGCTGCAGGCTGTGCATGGCAGCACAGCGCTGAGCACAAGTGTTAGCAGGGCTGCAGCCCCTTGGAAACAGCACCTTGCTCTGCTGCTGGTGTCTGGAGCACATGGACTGAGTCTCAGCACCATCCTGGGGCAGTCATCCTGCTTCCCCTTCTGCAGGAGCCTCACAATTTCCATTGTCTTCAACTCCAGATCCCCAGGGCCAGCTCACATACAGTGTGATGGAAAATAACCTTTCTTCTTAATCAGATCCCTTTAAAAGTTCCCCTAAGAAGAGTCTTTCAGCACAAATTGCCTTGATCTCTTTCTCAGCTGAAGAAAGAAAGTGATCTTCTGAACCATGACTCTTAGATGATGCAGGAAGGGCTGTTTGCCTACTTTGAAGTCATGCACTGCAGAAAAAGTCCTCCAAAAATCAGGGAGCTTGGCTAGAATATAAGAATTAACAGTGACTGGAAAACAGGTCCCATACAACTTTAAGGATGCAAGCCTCCAGCCCTCGTGGGGATAAAGATTGGGATTAGGAGGAGACTGCCCCAGTAAGTGTTAGAGGCTGAGCAAGTTAATTTGTTTTATGCAGTGCAGAAATTCAAAGTCAACAGAACAGATACAATCTCTTTATTCAGGCAATGTTCAGGTCACCCCAAATTTCCTCCCCAGAACACTTATGCATAGACAGGTAGGGTCTCACTGCAGTACACCTTTATCACCCCTTTGCCAGAACCTGCAGCTGTTATGCTTTCTTTGGACTGTACTTACTCAGGCAGACTACGTTTTTTCCCAAGAGAAGCATAAAATATCCTTGCATCTCAGTTTTCCTTCCTGAAACTTTTATCTCCAGCTGCCTGTGTGCTTCATCACCAATTCCATTGCTACTGTAGTGTACTGTAGTGTACTGTACCTTTGTCTTTGAGCTTGGGAGGGAAGTGTCAAGTCTGCACATATTATGGGCCAATTACGGATTTGTATTATGTAGCAACCCAAATTGTCACTGCCAAAAGCATCTCAGTGAGATTGTCTTATCTTCAGGCAGATTCTAGGCATTAAACCCTGGGTTCATGACACTTTCACTTATGCACAAGTAAGGATCACCAAGGATCCCTGTACAGCCATTGAAGAGAAATGAGACATTCCAACTCAAACTGGAGACAGAAAAAGTGTCCTCTGGAAGATAAAGGTTGTATTTCCCCTGACTGTAGGGAGACACTATAGTGACTATGCTGCACAATGTCACATTATCCTTCTGTTTCCTCAAGGAACTCTGAGATTTCTCTTAACAACTGCAACCTTCACTCCTTTCAAGAGATGCTTATTTATGATTATCTAGTTAACAGGTGGAAATACACGTTTTCTTCCTTAACAGCATAGTTTGCCTCATCATGTACTGTTTTACACATATGTGTTAGAACTCATCCCCAGGGGCTAGGACAGTTGCAGAGTATATCACTGATCAGGAGCTGAACTTGTGGATTTTTTTGGTGCTTTGGCTGTAGGATGAATTAGTTTTGCTGTCTGTTAGATGGCTCTAACATCACGTGATTTTGGTTGGTTTCTAGCACTCCATAATTTTGTCTCCTCTGGCATTACTTGAAGGTTAATTTTAGAAAATTACTGCCAACCACCCTTCATGACATTTCTGTAAATTTTATTTGCTAGGGCAGGTGAAAAAGCCTTGCAGTGGCCCATGCATAATTACTCTTTCCTGCTGGGATAGCAGGAGCATGAACAAGTTCTTTGCCTTGACCAAGCCTTTCAGGGGGAGTTCTCCAAGGCTAGTGTAAACCATTTTGTTAGCACTAAGCTTAGAGAAAGCAATTTCTATAAAGCCTACAGTCTGGTGATCAAATACAGGAAAATGGACCTTTTAGGAGATTTGCATGTAATCACTTGCAGAGAACTTCATACTTTATATTGGGTGTTTGGATCAGATAGAGCATTAGTGTCAGACTGAGAGAGGCCACTTCATGGGCAGTTCATCAGACTGCCTACTGATTACATTATTCTTTTACAAGTTGGGCTTGAGTAAAGCTGCAGAAGCATTTGTAATGCTGAGCCATAAGTAGGGGATCGCATTTTCCTTAAAACTTTAGATGATGTGAATTACTTGCCTAAATATTTTACAAGGCATGATATAAATACTCTGTGGTGATTAGGATTGTTTATATTGTCTCTATCAGAAGAAAGTCTTTCTTTCTTGATCCTTACTTCTTTGATTTTGAAAAAGATAGAAATCTCCCACATATTTTGAAATTATGTTACCTGTTTGTGCTTTTAAATAGCAGCACGATTTGAGCCTTGGTGGCACACCTTGTAGAAAATCGCGTAGCTAACTTACACAATCTGTTTTTACTGTTGTGCCTACAAATGAGCAAGCTGAGTATCTGGCTCGGGCAATTGCCCGTGTAATTTTCTGAAAATCTGCTGTATTATTTTCTTCTGTTGGCAAAAAATTCCAAGTGTGGCTGTGCTGCTCCAGAGCACCCCAAGCCATGGAGGAACTGTGCTTCGGAAGGGAACAATTTTCTCCCTGCTACTCTCCATCTTGCTCAATCATTAATTGCTTTCTGCTGTTTTGGGTCAAGTTAGTAACCTCTACTGGGAGAAAGGAGATCTGAGGTCTGCCTTGTTTCTTGTCCCTTTCTACCTTCTGCTTCATTTGGGATAATTGCATAAGATCCAAATGCTCTCTCCAGATCTGTGCTGGGACAGTGGCAGGTAACAGGCATTCAGCTGTGATGCTTTTAAATATCCCAGTATTTCATTCCTCAAAGAGCTGTGAGGTTTGAATCTAGAGGTTTTCCATCCAGAGGAGAGTCTAACCAAGGTCTGCTCTGTACAAACAAGAATGCTTCCAAGCCCTGCTGACAGTGATTTTTTGACTTCCTCAATAGAAAATGCACTATGCTAGTAAATGGCTAAAGAAAATAATTGCCTATCTTCACAGCATAGTGGAGGGGAAAAACACAATTTGGAAGAGTAACACAAATCACCCACAAGGCAGGTGAAGTCCATGTAACATGTGTTCTTCATGCTGCACTTCAGCCCAGGTGAATTTATTCATTCCTTCTTAACCTCACATGGCCCTTATCCCCCCTTATCCCCCCAGTATGCCAGTCTTCATACAGGGCATGTGATTATTTCTCATTTTCTAGGCACAACTACTCTTTTCTTCATTTTAGTGACATGGCAACTGCCCAGGTTTTTCTTGTTAAGATGATATTCATTTGTCCCCTTTGTTTCATTCTTTTTCCCCTCTGGCTCTAAAGCTATAAATCAAATACATGAAATTAAATTAACTGAAATAAACATAAGTGCAGGTGGAAATTGAGGAAATATAAATAACTAAAAGTAGTTTTCCAAGACTGCTTTTTTAATCAATTCTAAACACAAGATATATATTGCCTGTTGAACTAAGAATGTTGTGACCACCTATTGTTAAAGAGTAGCAATAAATCTGTGCAACAATTCCTTACTCCTATGATTCACTGACACATTTTACCAGACAGCTAGTTCAGCTCGCCCTTTTTCCAGAGGTGTATTATGCTGTTCACTAGAAAGGCTTGATATGCTGCCATGAGAAAGACATGAACGCTGTTTGCCCTCCATCTCTGAAGGAGTGAGGCTTCTGGATGCTAAACCAGTCTTCTAACATGTGATAAGCTGGGCTCATCTTCTTATACATTCCCCTTCACCTTGAAAAGCAAAATGGCAGATATTCTCCCAGTCTCCTCAGTCCAGCAGGATCTCTGATGCCCTGAAATAGCAGTGGAGCAAATCATTGCCTTTTATATTCTGCAGGGAACCAAACACTGCTGTGCAGGCAGGGCACTGTCCTTTCCACTTCATCCTATGTGTCACCAGTCAGGGATGTCCTGGTGCCCACCCTGCTTGCTACTTTGCAAGGATAGCTCTCACACAGGATCTCAGCTCTGCAGGACTGCTTCATGCTTGTGGGGTTTTAATCAATCAGATACACTCTGAGATGAAACTGCCTGAGTGTTAGTCTCAATTATTAATTTATTTCCTTTATCATACAGAGGTACCTAAGGGTTATTTAGGTGGGTCATGGTTTTCTCCAGCACAACACTAGCTACAAATTAATATTGATCAATAAGATTTCACAACAATGTCAGTACAGATCACTCAAAACTCCTGTGTAAAGTAAGGAGAAGACATAAAAAAAAGTTAAAAGAAGTTGTTCTGTTTAC
>NW_005054302.1:16471183-16476296 GCF_000277835.1 Geospiza fortis
ACTACAGAATACACTCCGCTATCATTTACACAGCCTTCCTGTGAACCCACAAAGCAAAGCCTCATTCCAAAGGCCAGAGCTGTACTGTGATGTCTTTTGTTTGTAGTGGTCCTTAACATCATTGGTGCACCAGTTCTAACCTCGGTTAGAGACTTTGCTATTTTAAGGTGGTACAAAGGCAATGTCAGCGATAGGACTTAATACCAACGTTCTTATGTGAGAACTACTGCAGTTGTTGTACTGAGGTAATTGCAATCATTTTGCAATCAATTGCCCAAGTCTGTTGTTTCTTTATGGTGGGAATCCAGCTAATTAAAAATATTTTGAATGTGACAACAGCCTTTTAGACTGTTTCAGTGGCTAGAGATACAACGTGCAGGTACAGGAAATGACAGAATTTTGAATCAAATTATTACACATCTCTGTGCCTCAGTTTACTTATCTGTTAGAAACGTAAGTCTGGTCCCCAGAATGGTTTGGGTTACAAGGGACCTTAGCTATCATCTAGTTCCACATGCCTGCCCTGGGCAGGGACACCTTCCCCTAGAACAGGCTGTCCAAAATTCTGTCCAGCCTGGCCTTGAACACTTCCAGGGATGGAGCATCTCCAGCTTCTCTGGGCTACATGTGCCAGTGCCTCACCATCCTCACAGAGAAAAGTTTCTTCCCAGTATCTAATCTAAATCTCCTCTCTTTTAGTTTAGGACTCTTCCTTCTTGTCCTGTCACTACCTGCCTGTGTAAAAAGTCGCACTTCCTCTTTTTTACAAGTTTCTTTTAAGTACTAGAAGGCTGCTGGAAGATCTCCACAGAGTCTTCTTTTCTTCCTGCTTAACAACTCCAACTCTCTCAGCCTGTCTTCATATCACAAGTGTTCCAGCCCTCTGACCATTGTATCAGCCAATCTGATAACAGATCCCAACAGATCTGATAACAGTATTTCAAAGTTTACATACTCAATGCTTGTAAAGCCCTTAAAGGTTCTTGGATGAAGAAGTTACCAGGTGAATAAAGCTGATACTACTTCTTTATTGATCACAGATAATACCATTCTGGGTACATTGAACACTATTAAATCCTGTTGCCTTGTCATTTCAGCTCTGTGAGAAGTCAGCCGTTGTATATACCCACTCTTTTTCACCTCTTTTGGGACAAATTACAAACATATGAGTATAATCCACTGAATATAGTCCATGAAACAATTTACTGACCTTCTTTAGAAGTATCTCTGTGAATGTTCTGTATTTCTGGCAGCCCTTCTGTTCACACTAGCATGAGTACACCCGTTTTAAATCAGTTCTTGATCTCTGAATGCCAAATCCTATGAGAGATAAAGTAATTCTTAAATATTACAGCCAAATGTGCAGCATAAAATGAAGGCGTGTTTATTGTTTGTCTTACTTTCCCCTAACTATTTAGGGTCTGCTCTGCTTGTCTCTTCCCTAAATTTAAAGCAGTTGCCTGAATATTGCAGAGTTCCTTGGTTAAGTTGAGAAACAGATTCTTTGTACTAACCTATTTCCAAAGTTTGTGTTTCCTAAGTACTTTCATAAATCTACCAGACACTGCAACATATCTTCCCCTGATTTTTTTTTTAATTTTAATCTGAAATACTGGCACATAGATAAAATACAAGGTTCTGTTCTCTTTTCCTCTGAATATGTGCTAGTATCACATCATTCATACAGAGACATTCAATTACTATTATTCCTGCCTCAAGTCCAAAGAACATAATTTTGACTGTTCACTGCAAGTGGATATATAAGATTGTTACAAATGGATGCCAAGGGGCCCATACTTGGAATCCGTTTTGTTTTTCTTTGAGTTAAGTTCCAAATTGCAAGACTGCACATAATGAATGTGTTATCTAGTCCTTCTGGTTTGTATTTTTGAAGGAGAAACACATTCTGCAAAGTAAGTTGTCCTACTTGCTCAGGTTCCATGGCAACCCAGTATTGCTGCAAATTCATTTTGTTCTAATCAATTAGAAATTTTGCTCTGGCAGCTGGAATGAAAGTTTATGGGCTTGTTTTACTTGGACTTGCAGTAAATTCAATGAGATACTTGTCTGGGAAGGAAACAAACTTGTAGCTTTCGTCTCTCTCTTGGTTTAATTTTTGTGAAAAGGTCAGATTTAATTCTTGGTTTTCTGTCCAAGCAGGAAAAAAAGGAGGCAGTTCTCTTAAAGGATCCACAACTTAACACATGCTTGCCTTATAGCCTTGTTGACTTCCTAAAAAGGAAGGTATCACTTTGCTTCCCATGCATTTTATATCTGGTTGTTGTCAGCAGAGCTGCCTAGTGCACACCTTCCATCCAGCAGCTGGCAAAATCTCCTGTTGAATCCACCCCGTCATTCATGCCCAAAAGGCAATTTTCCACAGAGCACGGTGGTATGTGCCAGTGCCCTTCATAGCAGCACAGCCCTCAGTGGTTAGTATGCACAATTCCTGGGGAATCTGCCCTTGTAAAGGTCAGCTCACGCACTGCTGCAAGTGCACGTAACGACCGTGAAAGCCCACGGGATCTTCTCATGTGCGCTCTGCAATGGTGTAGTTGATTAAAACCCAAAGTTGCCATTAAAAAGGTTTTGGTTTTGTTTTTTATTTATATTTTTTTATTTTATTCTTGCCAATACTGCAATACTGGGAGATGGGGAAAGCTCCTTCCAAAAGAAACTCCCAACAACTTGCAACCATGTGGAAATGGCAGAAACTCGGTGATGTGGACTGAGAAAAGCACTGACATTTTGCTTTTAGGGTTTCAATTCCAAATTCAGCTCATTCTGCTCCTGCTCTTTACCTCCAGACTATAGAATTAATGTGTAGTTATGCCAGCATACTGTCTAAACAAAACACAGGGAGAACTTTGGGGCTCTACTGTACTTGTTCACTTTTCTTTTTTGGTCAGATAGCCACACCATTAACTCCCTTTTATGCATTTCACTGGTATTTGTGTAAATTAATCATAGGCTTGAAATAAATTTTAAATCTATATTGTCTTTCTCAATGGCTGGAAAAATGTGTCCTCTCCTTACAAAGTACACTGAAAAATTGTATGGGTCTATAGGAAGACATTGATTTTACACTTCTTTTCCATTTCAGCCACCATCACACTAAAATTCAGCCTCTGACTACTACATAGGATTAGAAATACATGTCACCCTGTTTTGTAATGAAAGCATGGCAAATAAAAGTCCTGATTTAAACTTTGTTACATGTCAGGGCTCATCAAATCTCTATTGCCACAAAGAAGATGGTGCAGAGTATACTTTGCTTCTTCAAAAGCAGATCAGAATTAGAGCTGAATCTCAGTTTTCATGTCAGGGACTGTGACAAGGAAAGTAGTGCTCATTCACTTGCACATGCTTCTTTTTCTTCCTGTCTGTCTCCAGCTCCTACCACTAGTTAGCACAATGGGAAGGTTACAGCCTTGGCACCATTAAAAGGGTCAGGGAGTGTGAAGTGGGCTGCAGATTCCTTAAAACCTGCATTCCTAAAGGAGGAACTTCTCTGTCTGGAGGGGTGTCAGAAAGAAGGCAATCCAGACAATTCCACTGCTGATCATAACAAAACACACAGGGCTGAATTTCGGCTCATGGTCTGCATGCTGCACAGACTGCTGTTCAGACAAGGGAGTGTAGCCTTTCAACCAACGCTGGCTTTTCTCCTTCAGGTGACAAGTGTCTCTAAGCACAGGTACAGTCCAGTACTCTCCTTGGATCCCGGGGTTTGCCTCTGATGCCACAATTTCTTCTCTGATTATAATTGGCAGTTTATAAGACTGGCATATGCCAAGGAGGTGACATCCAAAGGCTTATGATGAGAAAAACTAATGACCAAGGTGGAAGGAAATATATATGCAGAATCAGCTTTGGGGGATTTAAATGTTAAACCCACTTTATTGTTTTAGGTTTGTGTCCATTTCTAAAGTGTTCATGTTGTGTTTAGTAAGAAATATTGTACAGCTATGTTGTGAGCTATGCTATGTTCAAAATGTGTTTTTATAAAAACAGATGATTTTTTAAGTTTACTGATTTTGTTGTGCTGACTAGTCTTTTATTTTGATGGATTTTGCATGATCAAATTTCAGTATTTGGGAAAATGTGAGAGATTAATAATTATGACGTTCAGATCAAATATAGCAAGGGGAAAAGTTCATGTTTAAATGCACTGTCCTGTATTATATGTCTGTGTTCATATTCCCCCTGTTTTTATTGATGTACTGCGCATATCTGACCTCCACATTTGCCTGATAGTTTTTTTGCCAGTCTGGCACTTCTGACTTCCCAGTTTTGTTTAAAAATATGTTTGGAATAAGACCCTGATAACCATTAATTGCTTACAGTAAGCTTTTCCAATTGGATCTACTTAACCTGACATACCTGATTAAATTTTCTTGCAGTCAGTAGAAGCTCTTCCTCAGTCAGGCACAGCTCTATGTAAAATATAATCTTAGAACCCTATTTGTTATGTTTTTCATCGTTTAATCAACGAAACGACGCTGGTCTGAGCTGTGCTTCTGCTGTTATCAGTGTGGTGGTTTGCTCAGTTGCTTCTACCCCACACAGCGGTGTCCACACCTTTCCTCCACCTCTTGCCTGCATAGTGGAGGTCTTGAGCCGTTTGCTTTATAAACTAGAGGGAAGGGAATTGTTAAACCAATCCCCAAAAGGACTTTACACTTTTCACTTGAAATCTGAAATAATTCGCCTCACAATACGTCGGGCAAAGCTTTCCCGTTAGTAAGACGGAGGGCGTCCGCGTCAATGAGTACGACTCATTGACAGTGAGCGCCCACGTCGTGGGAACAAAGGGCATCTCGGATCAGGGGCTCTCACCAAAATCTTAAACAAAACAAAACAAAACCAAACCGAAAAAGCCCAACAAAAAAACTGACGGATGCGAGTTTTAAAGGATGGTTATTAGGAGGATAGGCGTTTTAAAGGACAGTAACAGCCCGAGGGGCAGCAGGTAATGGGGTCAGATACGTGCAGTCGGCCGCCCCTCAGGCAGGGTTGCCCCGCTGGGGCAGGCGGCGGGGTGGGGGGGCGGCCTTCCCTCGTGCCCCGGCTCGACTTTTATTGTCTCTCTGTCCGTGTTTTGCCGTGTTTT
>NW_005054302.1:16476329-16532948 GCF_000277835.1 Geospiza fortis
CGCCGCCGGCCAATGAGGGCCCGGGGCGGTCGCTGGGCGACGGCGCGGCCCGGGCGGCCGCGGGCTCGGATTCTGAGGAAGAGTTTGTCCCTCAGTCATTCTTAGTTCAAAGTGGCTCTGGAAACCTCTGTGCCGCCGCCAACGGTGAGTGACTTTCTCGCTCTCTCTTTCTTTCTTTCTTTCTTTTTCTCTCTGTGCCTACTTTTTTATGCCCGTCTTTACAGCCGTGCGCGGGGATGTAGGATGGCTGGGAGAGCGGGTGTGCCCTTTGGGTTGGTTTGGGGGTTTTATATAAGAAGTTAAAAGTTGCCTGGCAAAGGTTGGCAGCTTTGGGCAGGTCTGTGCCGGGTGCGTGCGCACTGCGCGGTGCGGGGCGCACGACCCCGTTTGGTACCCGGGTAGCGCTCACAGACTTGGCGTGACTTGACGGCTGGAGCCCGCTCCCTTTTGCGGGGCTGCAATTTCGAGGTGGTTTGGCTTTTTTATTTTATTAACTCTTGGCTGAAAGACTGGGCAAAGAGCTTTCCCCTTCTCTGTGAGGGCGGCAAGGTGCAGCCTGGGGGCTGGCGGGGCCGGAACTTGCGAGGAACCTGTCGCCCAAGAGCAGCGTGGATAGGAAAGGGGATGAGGAGCACGAAGAGTTCCTGTGATAGTTGACAGTGGCATCAACACCATGTCAGAGGAGGGTGTCTGTGTCCAGACTCCCTCCGAGGCGCTGAGATGTGCCCTCAGGGGAAGTATTTGAGGAACAGCAGCAGAACCACATCCTATTGGGATGCTCTGAGACTCCCAGATGGGTTGCTGAGGGTGCTCAGCACCGCCGGATGGTCCACGATGCTTAAGCAAATTACAAGGAGAGGAACGAAATTCACAGTTCTCTGTTTCAAAGACAGTGAGTCATAAACGGAGAGGTAACGCTCATTGGCAAAGAAATGTGAAATTTCATCAAGGGTAGTGTAACCTGACGAAGTGCAGATTACAGCAGTGGAATAGCAGTGGCCACTCAGGCCGCTGCCATCCGGCTTGAGCGATAATTGCTCACAGGTCTGATTTATGATGAAGGAGAAGGCACTCAAAGATATCTTGAAAGAGAGAAAGAAAGGTGAGAGGGAGGTTTACTGCAGCTGGCAACAGCTTAACTGCGTTTATGTTAAGCTTCTAAGAAGGTTCCCTAGTATGCTGTTATCTTCAAGTAAGGAGAGAAAGTTTGACATTTAATTTGTCCGCCCTCTCCCTTTCCCAGCTTCCCTCTTCTTTTGTTGCATTTGTTATGGTAAAAACAAACTTTCCTTTCAAGGTTTTTCAAAGGAGAAGGTTATCTCCTCTGAATTGTTCATCCTAAGGAGAGTAGGGGGAAATACAGTGTTGTATTCATTCAGGAAACTGATTAAAATTCATATCCTCTGTTCAGCTTCCCCCTTCCCCTCCCACCCTATAACACACACACATCTGACTGCTTGCAGTCACAGAATGTGGAAATCTGAAATAATGTCAATTACCCTCTTGTTGGAAATAAAACCTAACTCACACTCCACATCATAATGTATATATATGTACTTTCTCTTTGCTCATTTAGGAAATACTTTTGTACACCTACATGCACACCCTCCAGGTAAAAAGAGGGAAGAAAGAGCAAGAGATTAAAAACCTTAATCTCTTCTTTTACTAATTAGCTGAAAACCAAAAAAATCCTTGTTCAAAATCCACAGGGGATTGACCACATTATTGTATTATCAGTGTGCTGGTGAGTTAGTTAGACTTTAGGCTTTTCAGCAGCCTGCTTATTTATCCTTTTTTTTTTTTTCTCAGTGCTTTTTGCATCAGCTTGTAGACATACTCCATTCCCTGAGGCCTTCTTTGTGTGCAGGATTCAGTAGGTTGGTAATAAATATGTCCCACACAAAGACAAGGCATCTGGGGTCTCATTTGCCTGCTTATTCTAGTTGTTCAGTAATCAGAAGTGCAGGTAATGGCAGGACACTGGTGACCTGCTAGGATCAGCTCAGCATCACTCTGCTGTCAAGAGGAAAACAAAGGTGACTCACTTTGCCACCTATCAACCCATAATCTAAAAGTTCATGTGAATGACAACCACAGACCATACAAGCCCATCATGCCTAAAACCCAGAGACTCTTCTGACCTCTGTAAATGGATTTAATTGCTTTAGTTCTTTAATGTTCTGTTTCTATGAGGCTTAGTCAGCTTAAATTTTGAATGACAAAGGCAGGTCTTTATGTTCCTTAAATGGTGAAAATTAGTAAAAGCTTATTTTGGTTAGGACTAAGTTTAATACAGTTAGAGCACTCGTTCTCAGAGAATAGTAGCTGTCTCAACAGCAGGACAGCCTGAGAATGCTGTTCAAAGGATTTGTGTTGCACTTTTTAATTGATTGTGGCTAGGTTTTCCTACCACAGCTGTGTAAACTCAGCCTTAGAGAAGTCCATCCAAAGTAAGTAACACCCAGGGAGCAGCACTGCTGTTACAAATCCCCATGTAAATTGCAAATATAATGCACATGGAGCTTAAGAAGCATGCTACTTTTTTAATATACAGTAGGCTATTCTTTATCTAAGTTCCTTTTATTCCAGAAAGGTAATATTGTCCATGATATTATTTTTAAACTTCAAGAAAAATGTCCACCTAAGCTTTCAAATACAAGCTGGAACCAACTGATATGTATATAAATACATGGGCATCTTTTAGGGCTTGAAGTTTTGTGATAGATGTGTTACAAACCATGGTTTGATTTTCTTTATTTCTAAGTAATTTAGAACATTGAAAGTCCAAATTTTTATTGTACCTATAATATCAGCAGGCACACAATTTTAAGGAAAAACAGATTTTTCAGACTTGGACCTTTTCATATTTTCTTTTTATATATGTCAAGTCCAGAAGGCTTTTTACTTTACCTAAAATTACCCAAAGTAACTAAGATGTGAATGTCTCCATTTCAGAGAATTCTGGAATGCTTTGGATTGGAAGGGCCTTTAATCATCACCTTGTTCCAACCCTGTTCCTGCCATGGGCAGGGACACCTTCCACTAGACCAGGTTGCTCAGAGCCCCATCCAGCCTGGCCCCGAACACTTCCAGGGATGGGCAGCCACAGCTTCGCTGGGTAATCAGTTTCAGTGCTTTATCACTCTCATAATAAATAATTCCTTCCTTATGTGAAATTTAAATCTATCCTCTTTCAGTTAAAAAACAGTTTCCCTTATCCTGTGAGTACAAGCACTTGTAAAAAGTCTCTCTCCATCTTCCTTATAATCCCCATTTTAGCATCAAAAGGTCACACGCCTTCCCTTCTGCAGACTAAACAGCCCTGTCTCTCTGAAATATCTCAGGATGTTTCCCTTCAGAAACCTTAAAATTTCCTGATTTTAGGATTTTAGCACTATTTGAAAAGTTGGCTGACATGTGGTATCTTGGTGGACATTAAGAAACACTAATAAGTTTTTCAGGTTTCTTATTATGCTGGTGTGTAGGTATATATGTGTAGGACTCAGGAGAAGCCAGAACTGTCTGAAGGCATCCAATCTTTAATCTCATTGTGCTAAGAAATTTAACAACTGCTGTGCTTGATCAGAACATGCAGTCCCTGACAAGGGTATGGGAGAAGAAGCATGAACAAGTGGGGCTGTAGGGAGGACCTTGGCCAGCTGAGAAAGGTTGAGGACTAGCCAAGGAGACTGTGGATGTGGGTGCGTAGCTCATTAATGGCAGCTTTCTTCCATTTGAACCAGTAAATGACATGAAAAATACATTTTAAAAAATGAAGTGCCTGTAGGGAATGGTGTTCAGGAGGAGCACATCAGCCTGACCATTGCTGCCTATGTCCCTTCAGCATCCACAGCTGTGGCACTGGGGACATTAGCAAGTGCATCTCTGAGGTAGGGAGATGGCTATTGCACAGAGTGACAAAGAGCGGATTTGGAAAGATATATAAAATCTGTGAAAAGCCTCATAGTCAAAGCTGAAATGTGTGACTTCTTCCAGCTCCTCCTCCAGTGAGCAGGCGTTCCATAGGAAGTGTGCTTTTGTTATTTGATGGGGTGTGCTGTGTTTCTCTTAAGCTGATTGTATCAGGCAGACAGGAAGGCTGGATGTAGTCGCTTGAAACAGCCTCTGCACATGGGAGCCACAAAATCCCAAATCACCTCTGGTTTGGGGTATTTTAGTATTTTCAAATACTAACACAATTTTTGAGACCAGAGCATGGAATTTAATTAATTCTAACAGAAGTAAAGCAATACCAGTAAATTGTAAGAATATCTAAAACTGATCTCTGGTCCTAGAAATTGCTTTGGTGATACTGAAGGTAACATCTACTAAAGTCTCTGGGAAGACTCTAATACAGTTTGGAGTCTTATCCCCCCCTCTGCATATATGTACCCCAGTTTCTTTGGTTTCTCCCTCAAATGCATCCCTATTACAAAGACTTGTGGCTCACCACTGCTTAACCAGTTTTGCACCTTTTCTACAGCTAAGGGCATTTTTCACAGAAGAAGCAGTGGAGGGTCATGATGCCAGTCACCCAAAGTGACATTGCTGCTGGAGAGACAGGGGAAAGGCAGGCATGATTCTCAGTCTTACTAAACTTTGAATTCCAAGAGGAGGGTTAAAAGTTGCATAAAGCATGGATGGTGCAGCCCTTACCTCGGCACAGGTTACATTGGCAGTGGACAAGGAGGGAAATCCATGTTGAGTACATACATAAATATCCTAAGGTTAGATCCTGGGAGACGTGTGCAATTTCTCTATAATCCATGATTTTGGTGGAAAATAGACCACATCAGGATCAGTTTGTCCCCAGCAACCACACCATGCTTCTTCTGCACAGTGGGATCTGCATGAATGAGCTGCTTGGCCAACAAAATCCATGGTCATGTAGTTAATGAAAGTTCTTGTATTGCTTTTGCCACTTTTTCTTGTTTGGAGTGCTGGACAATTTGAAGCAGTAAATCCCCCAAAGACTTTAATTTTCATTTCATTTCTGACTAAATCTGGACCTCCTGATTTGTAACCTATTTTCTTTAAAGTTTTTTTTCCTTAAGCTTTAAAAAGCAGCCTTGAGCTGTTAAATACAATCACTGTTCGTAATTTACCTTCCTTCAGTAATTTACCTATCCTTCAGTAAGAACTTCCCACTATTTATTCAATGGTTTGCCCCAGATTTGAGAAGATAAATCCTTTGTAAAAAGGCTGCTGGGGACTCCTATAGCCTTATCTTTTTTTGTCAAGTAGTTCAGTTTTATATAAATGGTGCATTTCTTGCAATTTACAGTAACTGACCAGATCATGTGCCACTGCTGCTGCTATGGCTGGATTTCCTCAGGATCTAGAGGGAAGTCATCTTCTTGAAGCACAGGGCATTTCCTGCCGAAAGATTTAATGTGTCTGTGAGTGCTCAGTGTTTATTTCTTTTGTGTCCGTGGTGTGGTTGGTGCTGCAGAGTGTGCCGCAAGCGACGGCTGCTCTCAGATTCGCTCAGCAGCCCGGTGTGACCACTGGCGGGCTGAGTGCAGCATCAGCCTGCTCTGCATCAGGCAGTGCTCCTCTGATCTTTGGGCCCAAATTCAGACACAGCAGCTGTCCTGTAGGAGTCCTGCTCAAGCACAGGGTTAGGTGTTCACAGCACCAGGACTGAAAGTACAGAGAGATCAAACTGCAGCAGGGAGGCCAAAAGACTCTGAATATTAAAGGATTTTGAAGAAGGAATAGTATCATGTGAGGTGTCTTAGAAGTGGAGAATTTTCAGGAGTCTGACTGAGGAGAGCAAAAGAACCTTTGATAATGTAATCTGAATAATTGATATTTTTCTCATCTAAAAACTAACAATAAATTCCAATTAAATTCAGTTTTCTTTTATGGAAAGCTTTCATTTTTCTTTCCAGAAAAGCTTGTGAACAGAGGATCTATTCTCTTGCTGTGTTTTGTCCTTGCACAGTGCTTTCTATTGCTTCTTTTTTACTACTCAAGCAAGTGTGTTAAGTAAGAATAGCAATTAATCTCTGCATCCTTTATCAGAGATTTGCAGAGTCCATTAGCAGTCAGTGTTACTCATAATGGTAATTCATAATTACAGAAGGGAAACAGGAATTGGAAGATATACCCAATCAATTTCCAAGTGTCTTTTAAAAAGTTTTAAATATTCTTTGTTATTGCATTTCCTATTAAAACTTTTTTAACATCATCACCCTCCTCCCCCTCCTCTCCCCCTCAACACTACAGAAATTTAGTAAAAAACATCCTAAGGAGAAGAAAGGTTTAAAAGATGTTTAGTTTAGCAGTACTTTTAAAAATATTCTTTAGTAAAATTATATTTTTAAAACAGTAGTGGTGATTAGACGAGATGCTTCAACGAAAGCATTTTGAAAATCAGTTTTACATAATTTTTCAATTAATTTATCCTCTAATTTGGGAATGTGCTCAGAATTCAGCCTGAGAAACTATAACCTTAATTCCTCTCTTTTAATTTTAGGCAGAAAACTAAACAAGAAACTTATTAACCATGAGCTTTCAATTTAGACAGAGGCATTTCAAGCCACCAGGATTTGAGTCATCCTGAGGAGATTTCTCTTTTTGCACTCACTGTGGCTAGAGCTGTGTCTTGACTATGGGTCCCTAGAAGCCTGAGGGGTTAGTGTGGAGATGACCATTTTGGCTTGATTTTCACAGTTGATGCCTACTCAAACTCACTGAAACCTTCCAAAAATTCACTTATATATTTGAAAATTTGTCCTCACATCATTCCTCTGAATTTATCTCTGATGTAAAGATGACAACAAGGTTGAGGTTTTGAGTTTCTAGGCATCAGCTATTGCCTTTTAGACCCTGAAGATCAAGTAAGAAGCTGTTGACTGGCAGCTGTGAGGAGGATCAGATCATGAATTATTCCTGCTCTTATTCACTGAGCAGTGGAGCCATCCTGTTGAGTATTTGTTCCTCCTGTTTCACTCTTCCTTCTAAGAGGAAAGATCAGAGAAATGCCAGTGTGTGAGCTGCAGATCTTTCAGAGGACATGAGGCTCTAGATGTGCCCACTTAAATTGCTGTCCCTTAAGCTCTTGCTTCATGAATTCACTTTGCATCCTGAGAATATTTGTTTAACCTGGCAATTGTTTGGCTTCAGGATGAGCCAAAGGTGAGAAGCAAATCATTTGCTATAGGAGTAGATTCTTATCGCTGGTATCAGTGGGAGGCATTTGGATTAGATTCCTAGCATAGCCAGGGACAAATCCTGACCCAGCTCAAATCCTTTTGGCTCAAACAGAAGGACCCTTGCTCAGGAGGGGATAGTATGAATACACAGAGAGGTAGTTCGGGGACTTTTGGGAGGTTTTTTTGCAAGGAATAAACATCTCAGAAAGAATAAAGCAAAGTTATGATTGTCGCGTTCAGTGAAGGGCAGCAATGAAGCAAGTCACCTTCCCAGGCCAAGGAACACACTGAATCAGTTAAAGCAGATTTATAGCTTTCTAGCTGTGATAAAGCCGTATCAGTGTGTATATGAATTTACATAGGAGTAGGAGGTTTTTTCCTCTATTTTAATGCAAGCCACATTGGAAAGTGTGCACAAAGGAGCCCCACTCCAAGGAAAGACAACTGGAACAAATTATATGCATTCAGACTTGTTAAATGGAATTGGCAGCAGAAATATTCCTGGTAACCTGAGATTACAGCGGCATTGGTATAGTTAAGGTTATGTCAGCATTTCCATTAGAAACCCCTACTTTCAGAGGTTTATATCTGCAAAAAAAATTCGCTGTGGGTTGAAATTTGACAAGCTGTGCAAGGTCTCATCTGAGATGGATTTTTTTACCTTTTTACAAAATTGGGGAGAAAAAACCGTTTGAAGAGTCAAGCTACAAGAGCACAAACAAAAATAGCAGTGTTCTGGCTTTGATCCTTTTTGACGTTAAAAAACCCCATTTCTTTCTTTATAGTGTTACTATCAAATGTACAACAAAATCTTGCTCTGAAGAAGGAATTAATCATTACACTATTAAAGGAAATGAAACATTAATTTATGGCCCATTAGATACTTTTTCACTGCAGGACTGCCAGTGTTTTGGTCTACCTCAGGTTATACTGAGAGATATGTGAGTAACATGAAACAAAGCCCCCAAAGCAGTAGATTCTGTGTGAAAAAAATGCTTTCAGGGCAGCTTTAGAAGAACAAAACATTGAAGGCAGAGTTGTCCAGGGACTGGAGTGAGTACTAGGAATTCAGCCTTCTGATTTCTGCCACAGGCTTCTCAGATACAAAACTTAAACCACAGTTTTCTCAGTTGCGAATGAGAGCTATAGCAAACCCTAGGATTCGGTATCCTTCTGAACTGTTTTCTTATTTATATGATGTTACTGCAGCTAGACATGGTTTACGCTATGGTGAACAAGTAGACAAGAAGGGACCTGTGGCTCCAAACTTGCAGACATCAAGTTTCAGAGAGTAAGCTAATATTTTTTCTAAATCTTTTCAGATTTTTCCATGCACAACATTGAACTTTTTGTTTCTGGGTAAGTATCATCTCTGAGCTGAAGCCTGTGTGGCTGAGGGTCTGTATATGTTCTCAGTTCCTGCAGTGCCTTCTACACTTTGAAAAGTCATAACTGATGTTCATCAGAACTTTTTCCACTCACCAGATAAAAGCTGCTGTGGAAGTGCAGAGTATTATAAAATACAGGAAGGAAGTCTGAAGCTCATGTACTCATGGCTGCGTTGTGTTATTACTGTGAAATGGATCTCTCAGTAGGGAATGAGCTCAAACTTTGGGAAGGCTTGTTCCATTAGCTCTTTGCAAGCCATATGTCTCCATTTTTAAATGAGGACCTGGGGGCTTTGAACTTTATTTATAAGCTGAAATTTGCTGGTCACTGTGAACTGGTGATTAATTTGTAAGGGAGAAGATGCCAGAAGTCTCACTATGACCTGTGTGTTCTTTCAAACTAAACATCCAATAACTGCATAGCCTCAGAAGATGTATTCCCCCCCCCCACTTCCTCCTCCATCGTTTCTGTGCTTTGCATTATTCACTGTGTTTATTGTAACACACTATTAATCTCAACCACAGCTTTCAAACCATCATGTGACCCCAACAAATTCTTCAGCTAAAGCAATGATAGCTTTAGGTATTTTGGGTGGAAGCTTTTGAGGCTCTGAGTAAAAGAGAAAGGATCAGGTTAAAAACTACTTGAGTCAGTAATTCAGAGGAAAAAGTATTTTTTGTGAATCCAGCATGATTTTTCTGGAAAATGATATTTGAAATATGACATGAGAGGATCATGCAGCTTCTTGCTGTGTGTGTATAAGCCATGGTATGTCCTTTGAAGTTGCTTCCCATGTGTACCTGGGTGCAAAGCAGTAGGGTAATTTTTCAAGGGAGAGCAGTCCTTAACCATGTGTCTTAACAGCAGGACCAAGCCCATAGTGCCCATTCTTGGTAGCAAAGCCGATGTGACGGGCGGTTATGGCGCAGAAGGAACCTTTGCTGTGAAGAGCTTTGTATGAAAGACTGTCACGATTCTTTAAGAGTCAGTTGGGTTGAGGCTTTGAGGTCCACAAGCCCCAGTGTACACACCTGACTTCAAAATTCAGTTTGATGGCAATTTGGAAAATACCAGAATTTGAAGGGTTAAAGGTTTTGTTTGTTTCTGAGTCCTGCCATATGAATTTAGAAAAAAGCCCCCAAGAGAGATGGAATAGCTGGCATAGTGCTTTAAATGCATGATTGGCATTAGCTCAGAATCTACATCTGCAAGGTCTATATTTTGTAGTAAGTAGTGCAGTGGGAGTCAACATCAGTAAAAAAACTGATGGCTAGTTACAGTTGGTGACCTTGGCCAAGTGACCTAAATGCTGGTGCTGGACTCTTACATAAATAAAATGGAGGATAATCACTATTGTTTGCTCCTTAGAAGTTTTGGAGATTTTAATATTCTTAATTTCAGATTGATAATGAAAAATACTGTTTTATTCCCTCTCCATTCAGCTGATAAATCCACAGCATCTCAGAGCTTTACTGCTGGCTTTTAACACGTGCTCTGTCTCTGGAGGTAAGGGATGGTGATGCTGCAAAATTTAGCCAGCCTTTTTGTAACGCATCTTCTCAATCTGTCCTCACTTTTAACAGGAAAGATATAGTAGATGTTTTTTCTCTTTCCATGTAATAATTAGGTCTGTTAATGGCAGCCTAGTAGTTGAGGCCTTTTCCATATAAAGTAGCGAAAGTGTAAAGATAAAATGTAATATTTTATGACAGAAGGTGATAAAATTCAGATGTAGTGTATGGTATTTCTGTTTACAAGAGGTCAGCTAATACTGACATGTCAAAGTACCATGAAATGTGCAGCCATTCACTAAAGACAACAGTGGTGAGCCAAAAGACCCATGTTACACGTGGGCTATGTGACTCCGTGTTACTTCATAGGTACAGTAACTCATTAAGGCTGGAAAATACTCTAAGGTCACTGAGTCCAACCGTTAACCCAGCACCATCATGTTCTGCACTAAACCATATCCTCAGGTACCACATGCAGTACCTTTGGAACACTTCCAGGGATGGTGATGCTGGGAAATCTCCACCAAATGGCACAGATCTCATATCTTAATCTACTACTTTCTACCACTAAAACACAAATGTATGTGGAACACAGTTGCTAACAGAATGGTGGTTGATGTATTTCTCCCCAGCTCACATACCATTTAAAATTCTAAAACAAGCAAAGCTACTGAGACCCAAATCTTTTGCTCATCAAGCGTCTCAAACACCAAGTAGCCTTGGTGTTTAGTAGGAGTGGTCAAATTAAGAAGTCTGGACTGGTCCTCATTAATTACCACCTAGTTGTTCCTATTCTTTTACGTCTTAGGACAGCAACATTACTCAGAAATTAACCTTACAAAATGTGGCAAGTGTCTTTGAGATGCCTTTCAGGGTAACCTAAAAGCTGCTACTCTAACCTCTTGTCTTTCTTACCTTTCCTAACTGATGTCCTGGCAAGGCACTAAATTGATAGAAATCATAAAACACCTGGAGTTGGAAGGAATTCATACCTGCAGGTCATAAAATATATTGGTCCTTTCTGGAGGATCTGAGCCTTTTTCTGTTTTGCTACATTTCTGTAGGTTTTCAGGGTATTTCTAAGTGTCCTGACAATAGAGTCTCTTAATCATGCTGTCCTTCATTTTCTTTCAGTCTAAATAAGACCCCTATTGTAGAGATAAAAATTGTCCTCTCAGAATTATTGAGGTTAAGTAGGTTATAATTTCAGCATTTTGGACACCTCAAGATATTAGGTGTTTGGTAAGTACAGTATGCTGTAAATAGGAAAAAGCATTCTGAAACCATAAATGGCTATATTTCTTTCAGCATTTGGGAGGGAAGGGGTGTTGTGGTGGTCAGGCCAGTAAGATGAGAGCCTGTCATCATATGCACTATTCAAAATCAGCCAGCCATGACGGCTCAGGAATTGGACTCTAGGTTCTCCCACGTGAGGGGAGAATTGAGCTTTGTGACCTGCTTCAGAAAAATTAAAGTAGCGACACATGGCTCATTAGCATGACAGCTCAGGGAGTGGGCATGGGGTGTAATAAAGTGCTGCAGGACCTTAGAGTGCTCCGGCAGGAAAGCTGGCAAGTGTAAAATCGATGCTTTTGATACATTAGGTGGTAATGGAAGAAGCACAGCACAGAAGTGGTATGATCGGATGATTTAGTTGGAGCCATAAATCTAGCGGCAGTATCGTAGCAACATGATAGGACACAGCATTTCATAAGGAGCACAGCATAAAGATTCATGCATTAGTCAAGTCTGGGGTTGAAGCACATGTGGGTGGGAGTTGCATTACTGATACAAATGATAGAGTGGTTCATCCTTGCAAACACACTGAGTAAAACAAGGGTGCTTGGTGGTAAATGAGTGCTTTAGACAGAGGTGCCAGTATTTGCATTCTGTATGGTTTTTTCTGGTGTAAAATTATTCTGGTGAAATAGAAATCAGCATGGATTACTCCGGGTTAAAACTACTACTTTCACACTGGCCCCTTTCTTGCCTTACCCTTCCTGGCCAAGTGTGGAGATTTTGTAAAAATTCTCCAGAGTCACATTTCAGCAGTAAAACTACTGCTACTTGATGGTTGCTTGTGATATGTTCTAATGTAAATCATCTCTTTTCCTTGCTACTCATTTTACATAAATCCTGCCCAAATCACCTTAAACAACTTCTCTCTCTAAAACCGAATGGCTACATGAAACTATCAGAAGGATCTACATTTTACCTCAATTTAGGTATCTTGTTTTAAAATCAGTCATCCTCTTAAATTACCATCCTTTTTATGCCCTTCTTAACATGACAGTCAGTTTTTCTACATCTCTCTAATAGTGAGAGACAATTGAGCTTGGTATAGCTCCACAGATACAGTGAGCACCCAAAGACAGGTCAGGTAAAACCAGAAAGAAGTGACACTGCTTCCTGCCATTAACATATGCTTGATTAAGAAAAATATCATTAGAACTAGTACAGAGGAGTAGGATGTCAGAGGAGATAAAACAGATTAAAGTGTTTTTGTAGCATGAATTACAGAAACCCTTACTGTTGCTGCCTGTAACTTTTCTGATACACCAATGAAACTTGAAACGAGGTCGTCTCAAAGGGTAATAGCTTCCAGCCAAAATGTGCTTCAATCTACCAGACCACCCATCCTTTCTTTATCAATGAGGTCAAAATAATAGCAGTACTTGACACTTTTACACAGATGGGTAAAATCTATTGTGTCACCAGTAGATATTTCTAGAAACCTAACCCATGTAACTATATATTGTGCCTTTCCCGTGTACATCGCTAAACAATTAGGAAACGGTAGGTCTCCTGGTACCCCCTTGAATCAGATAAGTGTGATTGTCTCCATTGTACAGAGGTCACAACTGACTAGCCCGAGGTCACCCAGGCATTCTGCGATACCACCACAACAGGATTCATGTACCCTTACTCTCCGATTTCTTTAACAACCAGTACACCCTGTTTTCTGCCCAAAGCTACACAGACACACCTAACACAATTGGAATGAGAGCTAAATGATTTTTAAACATAGTGGTGGAATTTATAAAGGCTGTTTACTTACCTACTTGAAAATTACATCCCAATGTTTAGTCACTTGACTTTCGGAACAGAGAATTTTGGCTTCTGCTGAATATTATGGTAGCTTCAATTTAAAACAGTTTGCTTTGTCTTCCATTTATTCTCTGTAAAAACTCTTGAGCAGTTTATATCAATGTCAGTTCATGCCAGAAGTTCTTCCAATCCATCTTGGGATTAAACACAAACACTTCTCCTCTGATTGAACTGTGGGTTGGTTGCTGTCACATGGAAAGCTGACTAAAGCCCTTTAATTTATGAAATGCTAAATATCCTCAAGAGATTGCCTAAATATTTTACTGCATGTCACTTTTTGTTGGAAACCAGAACCCATATTTTCTGTGCCATCCATTAAGTAGAACTTCTTCAAATTACTTCTGCTTCTAAATGGGAATTTATATGTGCTAACTTTTATCTGAGGACTTCAGACATGTCTCAGGGTTCTTGCATCTTTTTTACTACTTGTCTTCATCTTGGCTTAGCATAATATTTATGTGCAGAATGTAGAGGTGATCTTGAAACTTTACTTCTTTTTTTCCCCAAATTGTTCTTTGCAAGGCAAAGAAGTAGTATTTAAGATTCTTTCAAAGATTGTGGGTAACTTCCATCTGCTGAGATGCTGAGAGTAGGATCTAGCCTTGTAGCATGCTACAATGATTGATAAATTATTGTGTACAAGAAGTAATGATAATGTTTGAAGTTTTACAAAATAATTTCCCTGGAAGGGTTTCGGCACAGTAGCCATGGAAAATTTACTTCATATAAACCAAGAAACAGAAGGAAGGAGAAAGGCTCCTTTGAGATTGTCATAAGTGACTTGCATGGCAGAAGGATAATCCCTGCACACACCTGTGCAGCAGAAACACAGAGTGTGGATTAGTTTTGCTCTTAATGTGTCACTCTGGCATTCCCCCTGTGAGCTGCCCGAGTGGTTTGTGCTCCTCAGCTCAAGTGTCACTGCAGCTTCAGCAGCAGCCGTGTGAGGGTGGTGGGTTTGGATAGCGAACAATGCGTGTTTGTTTGTTCACTTTGAGTCTGGTGTCTGAGGTGGAATTTTAATGGTGTGAAAAATGAGAGGAGGAAAGAGAAAATAATAACCTGAGCACTGAAACACAGCACTCAATATATTTCTCAACCTTGGCATTCACATCTCCTGCCATTCTCATAAGCACCGTCCCTTATCCCAGTAAAGTGGAATGCTGCTGTTAGTGTTGTTCTGCCAGAGAGTGGAGCATAAGGGGAGTCTAAAGTGCCTAGTCCTGCACTTATAATCCTTCCAGCATGCCTTTGGACTTTTTCTTTTCTTTTTCTTGTCTTTTTTTTTTATTTTGTGGTCTGAGAGTCAAAAGTCTTGAACAGAGAGACTATATATCTATAAAAAATTAGTTTTGTAATTTCAGAAAAAGTTCTTCTTGACTTTCATAGTGCTCCATACAAAAGGAGGGAAGCAAGAAACAGAGAAAAGATGATAATGATCTGTCTGTGATTTCTGCCACTGCTGTGCATTTTGGAGGAAATGGCACACTTGGATGAAGTTATTTCTTGCAAAGGCCAAACTTCTGGCAGAAAAAAGAGCACTAAATTCAAACCTGCAAACATTAAAGAGAGAAGGAAGAAGTGTAGAAAAAGACCTAAAAGCATGGAAGAAAGCTTTGTTTCAAATATATTTGAGTTTCAGATTGGCTTGGTGTACTTCCTGCGGTGTTGGAGTGCTGTAAATTGGAAGCGCTCAGGTTGGAGACAGGTCTGAAGCACTGATTTCTGAGCCCAAACAGAGTTGTGCTTACTGCCAGACTGGTTTATTCAGCTTGCTGGATGGGAGCCAGAGGAACTGACCGCCCTGTGAGCTGAAACCAGTGCCAGGCAGCCAAAGAATAACATTGCTTTGACTGAAATGGCAACTGTTTGTTTGTTCTTCCAGCAAAAGGGGGCAAAAAAGCAGCTTTTAGTGCTGGTGGTGACAGAAGAGGTTAAAAATTGAAGAGAAAAAAAATTATTGTGAAAGAGGATGAAAGGTTTGGGGCAAATTTTTCTCCCTGGTTACACTTCTAGTTGCTTGGTCTTCTCTGGTTTGTAATTTAAAAAAAGGCTCTTCATTAGTTTTACAGATTTTTTTCTGTCTTCCGGTAAAATATGGTAATTTTTATTATATGGAAAATTGCCCTGACTGGTAGTGATTATAATGTACAAAAGGGACTATACTGTGACAGTGTAGGCACTGTCACAGCAGCATGTGGTAATTGTGGAGATTGCAAAGGACAGTTTTCCATGTGGTAACAGAAGAATGCTACCCTGAGTAAATCAGCAGTCGAATGGGACTTAGGCCTCAATTTCAACCACTTTAGCAGGAGTTTAAGGTGAGCAAAATATGCAAGCTCAGTTTATTTTCAGGTCTCTATATTAAGTGCCTTGTGGAAAGGCTGGCTTTCCTCCTGATGGTGCTGTGGGCTGTCACACTGTGAGTTTGGGACGTTTCCCTTCTTGATCTCAGTTTGTGGTGTACAGGCAGCTCCCAAAATGCTGTATTGCAGAAGCACCTGAGTGCTGAAACTGCCTGAGCTGGGGGACTTGTTTGCTGCTGCCATTTTGCACACACTGTTTAAGTTGATCTTCTGGTTTATTTCTCCTGAGAGCTTTCAGACCATTTGGATGCTGAAAGCTGGCCCCATTGCACACGAGAGGCACTGGCAGAGAGCTGGCGGAGTTGTGCAGTGGGAATGGCTGCCTGCTGGATTATAGCTGGTCTAAGGTCAAGCTGGCAGCACCCAGCAAGCTCAGCTGGAGCCAAGTTACTGTCTGCTCCCTGTTTGTGCCACACTCATCCTCAGGGAGCATCCCTGAGTCTTTTTCTTGTTGCCATGCAACTGTCAAAGCTGCTTTTTTCCCACTGGCCTCTAATGTTTCTGTTAAAACAAACAGTACCAGTTAGGAGATATTACTGGTGATATTGGTAGCACTTTTTTTCTGCATGTGTCAGGGCAAATCCTGCATTTCTTTTTGCTGCCTCTAGAAATATTTGTTGTTTATTTTGTTATGCCAACCCTATGAACTTTCCAAGTACCCATTACCTTTAGTCCAACTAAAAGAAGAGTAAAATGAAGTTTCTAGTGCTCTTTCTTTTATTTTATAAGGTTTGTATATGGGACAGGTACAGGGAACCAAAGAAAAAAGGAAAAAATTCCAAACCATGCTATTAAAATAGATCTTAATTTTAATAATGAAAACTATTTAAATATTATCAAAATTAATTAACTTTTTTAAACTTTAGAAAATTTTAAGAAGTCATGTCAGTCACATGTGTTTTGGGGGTCTGCTTCTTTTTTGAGAGAATTTACCCAATGCTTTTGGGTTGGGTAGACAAGTTAGGGGACAAGAGCTGGTGAGGACAGGTCAGTTGTTCTTATTATTCGAATGAAGAATGCGAAGAGGAACATGGAAGATGGTATTTTTAATTTCCATTTACCAGATACTGTTGGAGAGGAGCATCTTCTTATGCAGATATTCTGAAACTCAGTGATGGTTTCAGAAATGACAGGCGCTGTAGAGAAACCTGAAAGGAGTCTGAGTCATCCTCTGGTTCTTTTTTGTCTTTAATGTTCCTGGAAGATCTCATCTGGCCTTTGTATTCCAGGAGTATCACTTGGGTGCAGTCCAAGCTGTTTGGTCCTTCCAGCCTCACCATACTATCAGCTTTCCTTCTGTCTCCCAGAGGGACTTTGGGCCTGCTCCTACCATGTCTGACACTCCAAGGTTAAATTTGAGTCACAGGTTGCTTGTTGGGAGGTTCTGTGGTTTGTCACACTTCCTCCTTGGCAAGCATGAACGGGCTCCTGTAGTGCCAAGAGCCCCACTTCACACTCCACTAAGGGTTAAATTGTATTTCTTTGTGGTGGTGAACTCCAGCACAGTTCAGCTTTACTCCAGGTGAGTGGAAGGACAAAGATTTGGCCCATTGAATTTATAGTGCTCCTTTTCAGCGATGTGCCAGAAGGAGAGATTCCTCCTTGCACCAGATGTGCTCTACTTCGGAATTGCCATTCTGGGTATTTAGAAGGGAGGCAGAATGATAGACTAAGCACCAGCATTGCTAATACCTCAAATAAATGTTTTTCTGATTAATTAAAATAAATTGGCATAACAAGGAACACAGTGTGCGTTCTCAAAAGTGCAAAGTTGTTTTCTAATGCAGCTTCCTGTTAGAGCAAGTGCTTTAATTATCTCTGTTTGTGCTCAAAACCAAATTTAGATTTTGTTTTTTCTTAGAAATCAACATTTCTTGATTCCCATTGCTGCTTAAAAGGCAGCAGTGTAAAAGGCACTTGTCTTAAGCTACGAAATGTGCTTTCACCTATGCACAAAGACTGTTCCCTTCAGCCTCCCTTGGGAGTGACCTAAGCACAGCTCTAGGTAAAGAACTTTAATCTGTATTTGTACAGAATCACTGTCTTGGTTTCCATTATTTTATTGTTTAAACGTAATAGACTTCAGTAGTTCATGAACAGGACATTGAAAGACAAAGAGTTGTGATAGTAGAAAAACCAGCAGATTTTCCTAGTTCAATATAGAGCCTAAAAAGGAATGAAAGGGCTCAGTGGACATGTCAGTCATAAAATAGTCCCACCACTATCAGTAGGAATGGGAAGAGTTGTTTTCTTATAGTAGTTACTAGAGGTATTTGCCAATTCTTTACACATGACATTAATACGTAAATATATTTCTTAATATTTCTAGATTTCAGTCAGGATGAAAATGAATTTTCTAATTGCTTTTTTGTGTGCAAAGTGTTAAGCAAATTGCCAAATGCTGCCTCCTTCACCATAAGCAACAGTGTTTATGTGTTAGAGTTACACTAGGCTGTCTGAATAAACTAATCATGTATTACTTTCTTTGATGCAATAAGGTTTTGGACTAGATCCATCCTTGCATTGGAAATCTCCCAAGAACTCTTGCGGATCTTGCTTGGCTTGTTGCTGGTACTTCCTGAATGATCAGTTTTTGTTAGCAGTCAGTGCTGTGGCACCGTATCGAGCACTCTCTTTAACTGAGACACAAACCAAAACCTTGACCACTTCTTTGTGATCCCTTAAAGATCTCTTGTCATCTTTCTAGTACATGGATATTGACTTCTCTGTTCTAATTGCATTCCAATTTCAATAATTCTACTCTACCCGTCCAGATTTCTCTGCCTTTGCAATTGGTTCAAGTAGTCTCTTTTTTATTTTTTTCCCCCCAGTTTGTATTCAAAACTTTTGGTTTACTGTTCAGTGGAGTGAAACATAGTGGACTGGGTTACCCAGGAGAGGAGGCTACGAAGCCAGGTGGACCCTTTTTATCTTGCAGTGCTGTATCTTAGGCATCTGTGATGGATTTCACTGCAGAGGCACTCAAATACTGGTGATGTGTCTCCAGTGTCTCTTTACCTACTGCATAACAAGGTGGGGAGGAGCAATTAATTCCATTGTCACAAAATACTCTATTACCATAATCTCCAACCAAATGCAAAGCAGTGTTGTCTTCATGGTTAAATAGCACCTGGCCACTATGTGACAGTCACTGCCTTTCAGACAGCCTCAAAAACCAGTCCTACTGCAGCTAAGCTGCCTTTAAAATCTTTGCAGATTTGCAGTAGAAGTTAGTGGTTATACTGTATATTGAAAGAACAAATGCCAGAATAGGAAAGTTCCTGTTGTATAAAATAAATTTTTTCTAATGCTCTTGTTTATGCATCCCAGCTGTCCTTATTTTGCAAGTCCTATGATTTGAGTTTTTGTAAAAATGTTTGTTTATTGTTTTTTCCTCTCCCTGCCTCGTACGCACACCAGGAATTTTTTTCTGTATGATAGCTCAGCTTTTATTTCCAGCAAAATAAAAGAAAACAAACCACAGCTAATTGGCTCTTTGTTCTCAATTTTTTGACAAGTGACAAACACTGAGATCAGATTGTAGTGCATATCCTGCAGCGGTCATATGGAGCCTGAGTTAGGGAATCACGAATCATCTGTAACAGACTTCCACTTGCTATCACACTGCCTGTGTTTGGGGTATTTGTGTTTATACTTTCTCTGCCCCAAATGCTTCCTCTCACAGTTAAAGGGATAAGCTATGACCTCCCAGCGTGATGTGGAGAACAGCATTCAACATTTAGACTTAGTTCCTATTTTGTGACTTTTTTCTTTGCTTTATCTCATAGCTTTTGCGACATGGAGCTTTTGAACCATTTGCTAGGAAATGGTGAAGGTTTGGGTAGTACTTTTTAGGCTGAACTCATCCCAGAACACCCACCAATATATGACCTGCTGTTGCCTGAGAGCTGTTTATGACTACATCGGTGTTTTTCCAGTGCTTGCTGTTCTAGAGGGTCTGTTCTACTCAAGTTTATGTCAAAAGTGGAATTCCTGTTGTCTTCATTACGAATGGACAAGGCCCAAACCTTGGGTAATCAGAGAAGGAAGACATTTCCTTCCATGGATTAGGGCAGTTACTGCTATGAATTGCCTCTGCCAGCCATACCTTGTAAAAGTCAATGGACATTTTGCTGCTGGGAAGAACATTGCATCTGATAGACCGTGTAATTAAGGAGTTATCTATTACATTCTGTTCTCTTTTGTGCAGGACAATGTGCCCCAGTTATGTTGTTAAAGCAGTGGAATCTCCAGCAGAACCAGAGGTGAAATTCCACAAGGGTTTAGTTGAAGTCGTGCTCCCCCTTGACATCTACTTGGTTATTTCTTTATCTTTACCATAAACAGTCTTCATCAGCAACATATTTGTGCTAAGATGGCATAATTTTCTTCTTTAATTTACAAATGACCATCTTTCTGCCAATGAGCAGTTTATATAACCGTGTGAATGAACAGGAGTGGATCATGTGAATTTAATTTACAGATGCTTCCCCCTCCACCCCAGAACTGAAGCCAGCACTGGCTATTCCGTAAGAAACCATGATGATTATTTTAAATAACCATTTGTCTCCCTCCATAATTCTCTCTTCCTCATATCCTACTGTGTGTCTGTAAGCAGAGGGGAACCTCTGAGGGCTGAATGGCACTTCCTGGGTACAGTCAAAACTGGCTTTGCCAGCACGTTCCCTTGCATATCTCTTTGTTTAGGTGAGTACCAGGGAAAGGTAGAGGAGGCTGGCATTTCTTTCATCACTTCTGAGCAAACATCATGCTGCAATTGGAGACTGCAGCTCCTCTCAGGGAGTTTCCTTGACCTCGACATTTGCTGCTTGAAGCCACCTACTTTAGTGTCAGAAAACCCACAAAAAGACCGAGGGACTAACAAGTATTTAACTGGATACTTTTTCTTTTTAGGGAGAGCTGATGGGGTACATGAGAAGTTCCCCTCCCTGCTGGTACCTAGTCTGTTCTTTCTAAACTATGCAGAGACTGTAAATCTTCATTTGCTGAAGGAATAGCAGGTATGGCCTGCTGGTATGTAGCTGGCAAGTGAAAACCAAAACATTTTCCTGGGTTGTTAAATATTGACATTCCTTTATTTCTAGTAAGCTATTAGAATTTCTAGATTTCAGGGATGGCAGTCCTGTGGTCAAACAATTATAGTCTGAAATGAGGAGGGGCAAGGTTTCTGGTCAGTTTATTGTAGCTGTAGAGGCATGCTACTCAGGAAGACTGAGTAACACGGGGAATTTTCTGTGGTGGGAATACCTGTACCAGAGAAGTGTTGTTGTCATAGCGCCTTTGCTTCTCCAGTTTAGTGCCCAGAAGAGAAAATCTGAAGACCTCCTTGGACACCACGAGTGCTTATATCCTTATTTTCTGTCATCCATTGAACATCAAGAGGAATATGGTCATTGAAGTTGGGAGAGCTATTGGCTGGCCAGGGTGTCTCGATGGCAGAACTGTTTTCATCTTTGCAGATCATCCCCCAGATGATCTGCCTGTGTCCTTTATTTTAACACTGGTAGGTCAGATTGGGCTTTTGGGGCTGGTAGGCTGCGTTTGAGCTGGCATTGCTCCAGCCCGAGCAGCAATTCTGTATCAGTGATCACTGGGAGATTTGATTAACAGGGATTTATTGATACACAAACAGTGGCCTTGTGTGCAAGTTGTCCTCTTGCTTTTAAAAGACACTAGAGGACAAGGTGAGATTTATTTACACATATAAAAATGCAGGAAGATTCCCAAGGGATTTATAAAGAGTGCCTAGCAGGCAAGCAGCCTCACTGTCCTGACACTTACGAGAGGTACCTTGCTGCTACAGGCACTTTTGTACATTTACTAAAGGTGTACTCTTCTGAAGTGCCCAAGTGATGTATGAGCCTAAGTCACAGTAACTTTGGGAACACTTAGACTCTAAAATGCATGGCATACTTTTGAAAATGAAGCCCCGCTTGGGCCTAAGGCTTTGTAGAAAATGCACCTCTGATGCTTTCCAAGGTATTGACCTCATCATTTCTCTCTTACACTTTCACACACCTAAATATCCCTATAGACTCAGCCCTCAGCCCCATCAAACCTTATATTTTACCACTGTGACAATAAGTAGCTTCAGCACTTTGTACTCACAAACTACAAGGCACTGCCTTAAAGTGAATGAAGAAGAATGAGGAAATGTGTCCCTACAAATGTAGCTTATGTCATAAATCACAGTCATAGGGAAGCTGATTGTTTTGGGATGGTTTTGTCCATTCTATAACACTGGCTGTGTGCCTTTGAGAGGGAGAATTGGCACACAGGAGGGGTTTGCTTGAAGCTATCACAATGATGAAGTGAAATTTAAAATTACATTAGATGTTTGCTTAACAGGCAGCAGATGAGAACCTGCAGATTCTCAAATCCTCCTTGCTACACTGTAAAATGGAACCATAACCATTTGTTATTCTAGTGGGGACAGGGAGGTCAAGGCAGGAAGGAGTCACCCTTTAATGATGCTTTTTGACTTTTAAAGGGTTTGAATGTGTTACTTTTGCTAGTTCTATCCAAGGTTCTGGTCATAATATGAAACTACCTTTTCTTCTCTAGAAAGTTTGAAATATTTTTGGGATTGCACCAGTGAGATCTTTAAAGGCATTTTAGTCCTCCTTCCCAGATTTTGCATGAATTTATCAAGCCATTTGAGGTAATATGGTGAGAGCTTAATTTAAAGTTACTCCAAGTGGCAAGGGAGTTAATAAATGAATTTGGAAACACCACCTCTGGTCTCTGAAACTCTTAGCTGATGTGCTGAGCTAGTGGGCCTTCCCTCCTTGAAGGAATATCCCTGTTTACATAGCTTACATTGCAAAATATAAATTAGGGCTCAGAAGGATTTGAATGATTTAAATACAGGTTTGCACTTACCCAATGATTGCAGTATAGTTTTTTCCCATCACAAGGCTAATTTTAATTAAACTTGGAAATGGAGACTTCTCAGTATAATAGGAGGGCCTTTGTTTTCTCAGTGTTGTGACTAAAAATGGCACATCTTGCTCTAAGTTAATGTATAAAAAAAGCTATAATTTTCTAGGTTGTGAACTTTGGACACCAGTGAGAATAATTCTGCCAAACAAAAATCCATTGCTGTTCAGATTCCTTGCCTGGCTGTATTAATGCAAATGTTCCTTGTAGTCCAGCATAAAGCGGTGTATTATAAACCATTATAACATAGTCATCCTTTTTTCTCAGTTTCAAATCATTAGCATAGGTCCAACAGTATAGAGGAACAATTTCCATGATAAAGAAAGTCCTCTCCCATTTAATCACTTACCACCAAATGAACCATTTAATGCCACATTCAGACATACTGTTTGAGGATTTCCCAAGGCTCCCCTTGACATACTTACACTCCCTTATCTGCCTTTTGTCTCTTGTTAACCTGCTTGGTTGTTATAAGGTGGGGAAGGGGGAGGAAAAATCAAATCCATTGCAAGAGGTCCACAGCTGTTAACTTATTTTTCCTCCTTCAAAAGTTGCTTGAGATTTCTTGGAGCTTCTTCTTAGCAGTGCCTAATCACTGTAGTTAAACAGATTCTGTAATTACCTGCCTCACATGAAAATGGCTTGATTGCTGCCTTTTGTCCAATCTAGTTCAACTTTACATGACAGCTGAATTTATTCTAGATGAATAGCTTATGCTTTGGGAGCCTGGCAGGGTGGTCTTGATTTATTTGTAGCCTTAAAAGCTTCTAAAACAAGAGAAAAACTTAATTCTAAATTCACAGAAGAGTGGAGGTGCAAGTCTTCCATGTTTATATACTGAGGAGTAGCCCCTCTAACCTTTGCTTTGAACAGAGCATGGGACTCATTTGGGAGTACATGGGTAGGTAAATTCTATTCCACAAGAAGAAAAAGCTGTGGAATATGCTTCAGGTGGTGTACAAAACCGATCAGTAATGATTCCATACTCTAACAAATTCAGACTGTGCTAACAGTGTTATATAAATCAGGAAATTGAGCATTTGACTCCAACTGTATTTAACTTAGCTCTGGCTGTGCCTAAATAGTGTTGTCTGTGTTCAAAGAGCCACAGTTGCCACAAGGAATGTTCATACAGCACTCTGCAGTGGTTCTAGTCTGGCTATGTCTGTGCTTGGAACTTGGAGTCTGAGTATCATGGAACAGCCCCCACTTGTTCAAGTAAATCTGCTAACCTAGAAAACAGTGAGGCTGTGTGAGCACAGGCCATTGGGCCTGGCTCCTGGATTCTGGTATCTCTTGAGCCATGTGTGGCCAAACCTGTGTCAGGAAATGCTGGTGGCGTTGTCCAGCCCACTCAAGGAGCACTGTGCCAGTGGGTGTGCAGAGCCAGAGATCAGACTGGTTAGTGCTGGACTGGGAGATGGGTTTGTAACGTGTGCTCCTCCAGGTGATACTGAAAGAAAAGGAAATGCTTTTGTGGATGCACAAGTGAGTGCAGCATCCTATTCTCCACTGTGTGTGAAGTTTGTAAGGTGGGAATGATACAGCAGAGAGTAAGTGTTCAGGAAAGAAGAATGAGCTGGAACAGTTGGTCCCTTCAGCTTCCATTGCAGGATTGCTTCCTGCGGTCCAATTTTATATACTTTCTACTCTTTTGTTTTGTATGTTCAAGCAATGAAGTTTCCTTTAAACATAATGTGGAATTAGGTAACATTAAAAACACATCCAGACATGCAAAAAAATGACAGTCTGTGCTTATAAACTAATGCATAAAATAATATTTATTTAAACACTGTGCTCGCTAGGACAGCCTCATTTCCTAAGGGTCTCAAGAGGAGAGCAATCATACGGTATAATCTTGTTAATTTAATACACGTCAGTGCAATGCAAACAATAAATACAGAACATTCAGACTAGAAATTGCAGTAACTATATTAAGCAACCACAATTTCAGTTTATTATGTACTGACAAGCTTCTTAAGATAAAGATATACTATTTTCTTTAATTCAAACAATACGTCACATTTTTAATAATAATAATATTTAGCAATTACATAGCATGATTCATCTTCAACATATTTTAAAAATAACAATAATGTTTTAATCCCAAAGACGTGAGTAGGTAAATATTATTAATCTGTTGCACAGATGGAAATATTTATATGGGTTAAATAGCTTGTCTTGGACCACAAGGATAGTAGTCAGAGTCACTGGTGGGATGAGAACTCACGTTGCTCTGTTTTTTTATGTTTACAACTTTTTTGTCTGGTAAATTGCTTGAGGGATCTCTGGAGACCATCAGTCCCTTCCACAATGTATCCCCAAACTCTATACATTTCTGAAGCTGTTCCCATTCCTCACTATTGTTTTTTGGTGCTTTTTTTTTTAGCTGAGTTGGTCTGTGTATCTTCCTTTTTATGCAAACGTGTGTCTTCCTGGAAGGCCAATTATTTCTTGACTTTACATTAAAGTAGCTGTTTAGATAAGAGGAGAGATAATTCCCCTGATTAGTATCTTTGGATTTATTTTTCTTATAACCTTGTAAGAAAATCCAGCCAGATCCCTGTGTCTCTTTTTTCTCTCTCTCTCCCCCCTGCGTGTCTTGAGATACAAATTCAGGATTAACATTTCTCTTCATCTTTCTTTTATCAAATGTTTATTCAAGCAAGAGAAACAAAGAGGCATGGTTGTAAGCTCCAGGACACCTACTGAACCTTAGACCTATGCCTGTAGACTTGCAGAAATTATTATGTGGGAGATTATTCTTTACGTGGAGCTCTCACTGAGTGAATTTTACTTTCCTAATAGCCGCACATCCAGTTTTCAGATACAGCCAAGAATAAAAACATAGTAAAATTAGCTGCCTCCTGGTATTCTCAGGAATCCTTTTGACAACAGGATTAGTCCAAATGGTATAATGGATTTACATGGTAAGAAGGTGGATTGCTCAAGGACCAAAGTTTTCTAAAATTCAAGCAGAGCTGGTGCTGGTATTGCAGTTTTGAAATCAGTAGGAAAAAGGAAGGCTTCATTTAAAGTATTTACAGGATTGTTCATCTCTGTTTACTATGTAGGTATTGAGTAAGCACTGATTGAGGAGTATGAAAATGACATTTCAGATCAAGTGCTATTAAAAGCGCCTCATGAGCACACTTTATATATATTTTTTTAAAGTTTTTACAATACCATTCAATAATTTTTTTTGGTTTTATTTTTCTTTTGACACAGAAGTGCCTGATTTTTGATACTGGTCAGCACCCTCTTTCTCAACAATTTCAATGTGAGCTGTCTTGTCCTGTGCTTCAGCATGGGAGACCTAGCCTGTGAGAGGCTTAATCATGTAATTTAACTGAGGTTGTGTGTGTGTGTTGTGGTCTGGTGCCACTGAAATTTAATGAAGATAAGTAAATATTTCCTTCAAAAGCAAACTGGATAGGTCTAGTCATCACAAAATGCTTAGATGTAACCAGAACTCTTCTTGTTCTTGTGATTCATGAAGTGTATTAAGAGAGTTGCTTACATCAAAAATAGTAAATAAGGATGGTGATTTAGTTTGATGGCTGTAGAACTTTGAAAGCCTGCTTCAGATGCCCTGTACAGCAAGGCTTTTTCTTTCTATTCATCCTTGCGCTGGTACTGAGAGCTGCTGGGGACAATGATAGAAATATTACATTTAGCCTGTGGAACTGGACATTTATATGTGGGTTGAAAGAGAGCAGAATTAGGGGACTGTAAAGTGCTGAATTTAGGAGTGGTTGTTTGCAGGTAATAGGATAGACGAACATTGTCTGGCACATGATAGAAAGATGGCACGTAAGGTAAAGCTGATGAAATACAGCCGAGGAATAAGACTGTGATTTACAGTAATATCTGTACTATTATTTGAAGTGTTCCCTTCCAAACAGGTTATTTATCTTCCAGAAGTGTGGGAATCTGGCAATGCAGATGTCAGAGCTGATGGTTGCCTGCGGTTACATGTGCACAGCTTTCATGAACTCTTTGGTGCCTGTGACCAAATGCACCATCTGGGTTTTCTAGTGCCTGCTTCTTTGCTTTACTCATGTTCCTCTTCTGTTTTCTTTTAGCCTTCTTTTGTTTGGACTTCTCAACCTACAGAGAATTTTATTTGCCCTGCTTAGAGCTCTATGGCTGATACTGTTTAATGCTCGGTCTTCATTAACTCCTTCCATTGTATTTTTTTGCTTACTTTTCAAGCCTCAAAGTATTGCTCAGATCCTTGTCCTTTGCCTTGTTCCCTGTAAGCCTTCAGTCTGCTAGTAATGCTGCCTGCAATGCCACCTCCCCCTGCAGACTCCCCCATCTTTGTGATGGCTGCAGGGTAGCTCCCAGGTTCACCTTGTTTAGTAACCCACCTGCTCGACTTCCTTGCTGGAAAAACATTCCATCCATCTGTCCCCAATAAGCAAGTTAATGTCACTGTGGCTCTTCCCTGGCTTGTCGATCGGAGATTCTGACTTTTACTTTGAATTTAACTAGTGACTTCTAGTTAAATTGTTTGCAACATTTTAATTTTCTTTGAAGACACTGTTTTATCTGTATATCTGTTACAGAACTTCGTTCTCTAGGGACCTCAGTTCTTAGGGACCTCAGCGACAATTTTTTTGTGACTTGCAGTAGCTCAAGAGGAGGTGCAACCTGAGTATCTTTACAGTGCTTTGCATGCCAGCAGAAGCAGGAGCTCACCCAGGAGCATCCCAGTGCCATGGTCTTGGCACCTGAGCAGCTGCTGTAAGCAGTGTGTGCCTGAGGTGCCAAGCGAGGCCAGCCAGTGTCACAGTGTGGCCGAGCCTCTTGCTTTCTGCAGGGGTGGTTCTGTAGCCCCTGTGAACAAAGTGGTGTCTGAGCAGCTCACGTGGGTAAGTTGATCTTCCCATTAGCTGGCTGAGACAGGACAGTGCTGGCAGTAGGACTGTACTGGTGTAGGCTTTGTGACGTGTAATGAATGAGCAGGTGTGATCCCCTCCAGCAGGGGGTGGTTTTATGGATACACCGCATGGATCTACATCTGAATTACACCAGCACGAGTCTGCTGAAGTTAACAGATTTATTCTACACTAGCATTAAATGAACCACAGAGCAGATTCTCTCTCATACAGAATTCATTATACCATCAAGTTCTTCTCTGGTCCGACCCAGTAATAACCATGCAAGTTGCTGTACAATACAGTGCAGTATGTGAAATAGCTTCACAGCAGAAATTGCTACAATAACATACAATTAATCTGTGCATTGACACTGAATAGGGAAAAGATGCTGAAACAAAATCTCAACTATGTAGGAAGGGAGACAGTATCTCCAAGAAGTACCTTGCAGAAGCACTTGTCAAATTCCTTTTCGGTTGTCGTTTCCCCTGTGCATGCATGCTGTACTAGGTTTTTTTTAGGAAAAACTGTTGCACAAAAGCCTACCTTTTAAAGTGTCTTTCAGTGGGTACTAAAAATAATTCTGTCATTGTCATCAGGGACTTGGAGTGCTGAATCAAAAATATATTAAAATATTTAGTGCCATAGAGGTAATTTTCTACAATCTAAAATTGCTGATCTAGGTAGTAGTTCTCATTATTGAAACTTTTTGAACCTTGATACATTCTCAAACACTTTGTTGTAGTATAAATGGAAATCTAAATTTTCTTCACAGTTATTCCAGTGCAAACAGGTGCCTTCCACAGAGACAGGAGTAGGATTCCAAGGTTCTGAGGGCAGCTTCAGCTGCTATCACCAGCTAGTGGAAAAAAAAAAAAGTAAAGAAAATAAGAGGGAAGGGATGACATCTCAAGGTTTCTGCAGACTCTCTTCTGTCTTGGGATGCCTCAGTAGAATAATTAACCAAATTGCTTTCACATGTGTTTCTGTAAACCCAGTAAAGTCAATAAATAGTCTTTACATCAATTTCTCTTCAGATATTTTATTAGTGGTAATACTTAAGGTTCAAACAAGTCAGTTTACCTCTCATTGTCTGGGTTATGTCAGCTGGTTTTCAAAGTTAAACTTGCAAAGTGGCCATTCATGATGTGAAGCTGTCAAACACAGTGTTACTTTCTACGTGAACACTGTTGCAAATATTCCAAAATAACAGTTTTAAGCAATTCTGTGAAAGGATTTCCAATTGCAAGAGAACATAAACATGTGGAGTAGCGTATGGGCCAATACATTTTCCTAACTATGTATATGCACTTCTATTTTCCAAATCAAATGCATCTGACTTTGGTGAAAAGTAAATACTTCCACGTGTGGTAGCGATACAAAGTCATGGCATATCCATGCTCTCATTTTGTAAAGGTTCTTGCATTTTCTCAGATAGGAATCTTCACAGAAAAAGCTGGTAATTACACTTGTCATCCTCTCACTTGGCTACAGCTGCAAAGATATAATACAGTAGCAGACTCATGTTTAAAATGGCATTGACTCAGCTGTAAGTCCCAAAGGTCACCATTATTAAAATCTAGGGCATGAGTTTTACACATGTCACTAAGATCATGCAGATGAAGAAAATAATCTACAAGGAAAGAGATTTTAGGAGCCTTTAATTCTCCTAGCTTTTAAAGCACTGGTTATATAATGCCTAAGCTAGTGGGGCTGCAGAAAATAAAAGTATATGAAAAAAAAAGCAAAAAATTATGTATGAGGTCAGTCAAGGCAAATAACACTTGTTTTGTAAGGTCAAGACTGCCCCCAGTCTTCAGTGCCTGGACTTCCTCATGTTTTCCTTCATCCAGCAGGACAATATTGAGCATTACTATTCGCATGATAATGAATTAATCATAAGAGGAGACTGACAGATGCGGTTGCTCAGCTTCTCTCCATCATATTTTAAAGTCATGGCAGTCAAGCAAAGTCCTAGAAGAGGGAAGATATTACACCTTATTTTAAAAAGGGTAAATATAGGACCCTGGGAACCATCACTGATCAGATATTTGTGTGTCTGATAAGGTCATGGATCATATCTTCCTGGAAGGTATGTGTAGGCATATGGCTGACAGGGAGGTGATTAGAGTCAGCCATATGGCTTTGTGAAGGACAGATCAGACCTGACTTGATCCAGTGTCCTTTTGTGATGCAGTGACCATGTGGGTGGAGAAGGGAAGAGCAACTGGTGTAATGTATCTTGGCTTCTTTAAGTCCTTTGACGTGGTCCCACACAGCATCTCTGGTGCTCAGTTGGAGAGCTGTGGTTTGATGGTGTGGTGAGCTGACCTTGTCTGGCTGTCAGATGCCCACCAAGTCACTCTGTCACTCCCCTTCTTGACAGGACACAGGGAGAAAATACAACAAAAAGTTCATGGATCAAGGTGAGGACCAGGTGATCACTTAGCATTTACAGTCTCAAGCAACACAGACTCAGCTTGGGTAAATTAATTTATTTTATTGCCATTTAGCAGAGTAGGATAAAGAAAAACAAGAGGAAATACAAAACTACATTGTCTGATTCTGTGATAGCACTGATGAAAATAAAAGTCCTCGAACAAGTGTTTGTCCAGGCAGTGACATTAGCTCCCAGCAGCCTGAGTGTAATGCATGCACTTCTGTAAGTGCACAAAGGACTCAGCCCACTTCAGCATCTTGGAGTACCAGTCATTTGTTTCCTTGGTGTATATTGATCCCTGTGCTATGCATTGACTATCAGACCTCTTTCCTGTCATTTTCTATATGTTCTGTGCAATATCCAGATAAGCTTTTGTTGTGCCTCCCCACCCCTGTCCCTCTAAATCCTTCAGCATGCTGCCAGCACTTCTGATACTGCCTGTTTTGTGTCAGGTTGCAGGATGATGAGCAACTGCATCAGTTCATATAAATCCGTACTGAATTTAAATGACTATTCATTCTCACTGTAGTATCCTTGTTTTTCATGGAATTTTTGATTGTGTTTGCATCTGCATTATAACTAAATGAGAAAATGTAAAGTTTTCAAATTTTAATGCAGTAATAGTAACTATTCCATGGGAAAATATGCACTCTAACTGTCTGTGCAAAGAATAGAACTAGGAATTAAGAAGTATTTTGTCATTGTTTACAAAATGGCAAAGGTGGTACAAAATGATCTCTGCTTGCCTGGAGAGAGAGCTTGAAGAGAAGGGGGATGGAAAACAAAAGACAGAGTGGTGATTACTATAATCATGTGCATATAGCATGTATATAGCATGTAAGTTATCAGGCAGATAATCTGACAAATGGTCAGGGAATTTCCTTTAAGATCTGTATCTCAGATTGACCTCACAACAAGCAGGTTGAACAAAAGTTCCAGACTGGTGGATGAGATACAATCTTGTGTGAGTAGAGGGAGAGGTTGACTGTTCAGAAGAACCTGATAGAATTTCTGGCAGTGATTTAACTATGATCAGATTTGGGTGTAATATGTTACCATGGCAATTGTTTCCTAATTACTGAGTTCTCACAGGGATAGTACAAATGAAAAACAAACAAAAAAAATCAGCAGGAGTGTTTGATCTTTTCTACCAGAATTGCAGAGGACTGGGTCTGATGTAGAAATGATGGGGAGATATTATATGGCCCATAGCATATGAGTTTCATTTAGATGATCCTCATGGTCCTCACAGCACAACTGGAGGGTCTGTAAGAGGAAAAGGAGGAGACAGATAAGAAGAGTATGCCTAAGAATGGAATAATATATGATTTAGTGAAATCGATTCTGATCTAACTAATTCCCTGGATTCAGTGGAATTTAGCTTGGATTTACATTGGTGTAAACAGGATCATATCTGATCCAGATCTGGATCACTGAACCTTATATAGCCACAAGAAATATATATGGCATTTCCTGTAATGTGTGGTATATTATACCACTGTAGTATTTGCTAAGTCACATCCCTTGAACCTTAGCCTATTTTGGAAGGGCAGTTAGTAAGGAAAGAGAATTATTTTTTTAAATGTCGTGTTTGATGTCTTTCTTTCAAGATAACTTCCAACCTCCATCACATTGCTGTTTCATTCTAATTTAAATCATTAGATGTAGGGGAGGACAAGCTAATCCATCCCGAAGAAAAAAAAATAATCAATGCAAGTAGGTGTAATTAGTAGTACTTTCCTCTGGTGAGTCAATGGTGTAGAAAGAGCTGAAAAACCACTGCAGACTGCATTTGTACTTCGTAATGTGTTGTGACTCCCTCACAGCTTTCATAATGAAGTTGTTTAGATCTCCCCTAGGACAGATATGTCTTTTTTTTCCAGTTAAACAGACTGACAAGCTCTAATATGCCATGAATAATTTTATCTATGAAGAAAGATCCAGACATACAGACTCATGTGGGCAGCAGGAGTTTTAATTTTCTATTTGTTGAAAACCAAAATAAGCTTTTGATGAAGTGCTTACTTCACACTTCATGTTTTTACTGAGTTTATTAAGTATATTTATAGGTGTAAATCCTTGGGGATATTCTGTCTAAACCTGAATGTGCTTCCAGTCCCTGGGAGGCTAGGTACAAAGATTTGTGAGCTATATATGTTGTTGATTGCTCCTTTGCATTCATTCTGATTTGCCAAGAGAGTCTTCCTTTCTTGACAAGTTTAGTAAAATAAATTAGAAAAAGGAAATGGTATGCCAAAAGATGAGAGCATGCCTACTCCATGTGTTTAAACTTCTCCACCAGTCAGGTTATTTGTTTCATAAACTTGAGCTAGTGGGAATACGCATGGAATAAATAAGTCAGCATTTGAAATGAAAAATAAAGAAACAAACCCTACATCTTCTCTGGATGTTGGTGTAGAAGTAGATGCTTAACAATAATATCTTACACAGTTTGCACAGATTTTGCCTGTTGGTTTTGTGCACTCCTAATGGTTTAGAATACTTTGTGCAGGATGCCTGGCAGTTTTTGGGTGCTCCACCCACTTCATTTTCCCCCCTTTTTACATCTTGCTGGAATCTTCCTTCCAGTTGTATCTTGTCCAGCATAGAGTGTTGCTTCTCTAATTGTATCAGAGCAGTATCTGGGCAGGCTTTCAGAAATGCCAGGGTCGTGTGCTTAAGGAAAAGTGTAAGAATGCAGTGCGTACATGTATAGAGAAGCCTCAGCTACAAGAATAAAAAACAACCTAAGTTGCCCCCCTGGGATTTTTCTGTTTAAAGAAGCACAGTTCTCCTTCTTGCTGCTGATCAAAGGTGTCTGTGGCTCAAGCTGTGTTTTTGTTAGATCTGTGAGGAATCACATTGGCATAACTCTGACCCTGGCTCAGAACTAAACCACAGTTGCTTCTGGCGCTGAGATCTGAGCAGTAGGTACCAGTGCGGCACCGCAGCCCGCACCAGACACCAGCTGTCGTGGCACTGACCCCTCAGAAGCCATCTCTTGTCCGGGTGAGTGCATTTACCAGCAGGTCACTCAGGCAGCCTGTACACTTCCACACCACCACTTGAACACTCTCTGTTTCTGTGCCAGAAATGTACAGCAGATGAAAGCTTATGAAAGGCTGTTCAGATCACTACGAGATGGAGTCTTTGCTAATTTTTCAGCAGGAAACCACTCTGTTCCCTTTGTTGTGCCAGGTGCTGAGTTTCTGGACAACCTTACACAGCTCAAACAGCTGCCTTTGTCTGCAGATCAGCTGTTTGAGCCACAATGCTGTTCCTTGCCAACCAGAGCCTTCCTTTTGCTTTCATATCTGTTTGGCGAGCTTCACAGGTACAAAGCCTTTTGGAGTCAGCAGAGTATTTATCAGCAGCTCCAAGTCAGCTAAGTGGTAGAAACACTGTCGATACTTGTTCATGGATCACTGCTTGATTTGCTAGAGGGTCTGGTCTCCAAGGAAGGATGATCATAGAGAGGAAGTTATCAAGTTTCTCTTGATCTCTTTGGGTACAAGTGTTATTATCTGCCATCCTTCAATTCTGAGCATCTAATTACCCATGGTGGGATGCAAACTTTTAATAAAAGAAAATTTTCCAAATCTGTTGATTCCCACTCGACTGCAAAGTGTAGAGTTACTGAAAACTTGGGTGACTGTAGTATGCATATAGAGGATACACCCCTCCCTGCAGTTTGGATGACTCCCAGCACATCATCCACAATTTTTGACATCTTTTATCATTATGAGGATGCCATTTCATTGGACAAGTCCCTCATCATAAGCTGGATGCTGTCTTTCTGAGGATTATCTTAAAAAGATCTTAATTCTCTTACAGGGAGAAAAAGAAGAAGGTTCTTTCTGCACTGAAGGTGCACTGAAGGTGCAGAAAGAGCATTTGGGTGATGTCTCACTTCACTGGAGCTTTTATACTGATTCCTAAAAAAACTTCGAACTTTCTTCAAGACAAAAAGATGATTGTCGCTACTTTCTTTTTCTCACCATAAATCATAGAATCACAGGATGGTTTGGGTTTGTAGGAACCTTAAAGATCATTGAGCTCCAACTCCCCTGCCTTAGGCAGGTCCACCTTCCACTAGACCAGAATGCTCTTGAACTCAAGATGGAGGTAGCCTTTTATATAAAGAAGACCATTTGCATATGTGTAACTAAGGAAAAGCAATAATTTTGTTTGGCTTGTTAAAGATTGTTTTGTAACTCATGGGAAAATCTGTATTTGTCCTCCCAGTGCAATCGCCGTAATTTTTGCCTATTTCCTAAGAAAATAAGGTCTAAATACCTGTATTGCATGTCTGCCTGACACCCTGTTATCTGTATTTTCAAGCTCTTGCCCAGTTTTGGCTGCGTAATGGGGAGCAGAGGTCTCAAAGATACCAAAATCCTACAAGTTTTGTGGAAATTGACACCTTTGTGACAGGAAAGATAAGGAGAATTACACCAATGCACATTCCTTTTGTCAGCAACCAGCAGGTTAGCCAAAACATACAAATTCCTAGATGAAAGCAGGATTGAGAAATTAAATACATATGGTCATGTGTGCTTAGTCACAAATCTTTGTGCTCAACTTCGTTTTTGTTACTTCGGAGTTCACTATTTTCATGTACAAATTGAACTCTGTTCCCTTCATCATTCAATACCTCTAGTTATAGCTATAATCATCTAATATGGAGTCCTGTTATCAGATGCTCTTAACTAATTAATGCTGTAAATTACTGTAAGAATCCTGGGTGAAATTTCCTATGCAATAAAAATTATTATTTGTGTTTCTGGTTCCCAGTGTGTATCAGAAAGATTATTTTAAAAGCACCATGTCCCAAATAGGGAAACTATCACTTTACTCCTCCAATAAACACTGTGCAATTACACAGAAGCATGGAGGGGCTGTAACTGTCAATGTTACTACTGTGAATTTAAAGAAATGGGGAGTCTGCATTCCCTGCTGCCCAGAGTTTTTCTATGAGGTCAGGCCACCTCTTGAAGGTGAAAATCCACCACCTGAATATCCCAGCAGAGTTGGTTGGGTCTATGGGTTCACTTCAGAGAACAATCTGGTGCTTTGCCCGTGGATCTTTGAGTAGATACAGATTGGACTGGGTAGGAGAGGAGTACAGGGAAATTTGAGCATATACATCCAACCCTTCTGGTTTATATGGCTTATGGGAGCTGGGTTTAAGGATAGCTTGGCAGAGATTGTGAATTTCAGATTTGACTGATGGGGGAAGATCAGGGATGGTCCAGATGAAAGTTGATAGTTTAGAAGAAAAGTTGTAGAAGAGATTAAGATAATTTGGTCTGTCAGTGGTCCTTCTTGAGGGCTAATGTTTCTCTGCCTTACTCTGGCTCTTCTTCTCTGGCATCCTTTGTAATTTTTCTGGCTAGTTTCTGGCTGCTGTTGCATTTCCCTCACTCACTGTATCCACAAACCCTGCTCATTTGTTATTCTTCAGTGAGGCATCAAATGCTGATTAATCTCAATGCATCCCCAGCATCTAAAACTTTCCTTAGGAGCCAGATACTGCCCACACAGTGCACAAAACCGCTGCTGACATCAAGAGTTACGTTGCAGATCAAGGCGAGTATTGACAATACAGGAGTTTTGCTGCAGATCAAGGGCAGTGGATCTCTGTGGGAGTTTCTGCACATTTCTTTCCAAATGGCTATGCTGGCAGGGAAGTCGGCTGCTGGATTTGTAAGAGCAGGCACAGATCTGTCCCTGTCATGGTTTGATCACTGGAACTGAAAAATAGAGAAAGCCCCACCTGGTTTCCACTATTAAAGTTACCCCCAAGTATTAAGATTTTTTTTTTCTTTTTTTCAGAAAATGAGCTGTAAAATTCCAACCTTACTAAGGTCTTAAAGAGTTTGACAGTTGTTTTCAGTGCAGTCAGGGCTTCATCCTTCATACAGAAGCTGTCTTGCTCTTTGGCAGGCTTGGTGGCTGTCCAGTGATGAGTCGAATGATTCTTTCCTGTAGTTTTGATGTCAATTTGGTAAATATGTGAAGTGGTTTGACTTAAAAGTGAGCAATACAAAGTCCTATGCATAAACGAATTCCGTGAAATTTAAGCCTAGAAGTTTAAAGTATCCAGTCATTATTAATTTAAATAATGTTGTTAAGTAATTTGACTTCTGCTTCAGAAATGTATTTTTGGAAGAGATTCCCTCACAGTAGGCTGAATAGGATGTGTTCTGTTAGCATTTGTAAAACCCTGTAGCCAGTTATTCATCCCACTGTTTAATTTGCAACTTGTGGTTTGTGATGGGTCCATTCCAAACTCTACATCATTCATCTAGAGGGTTGAGGAGGCTCTGGGACTTTGAAGGGAATAAAAATAAACCCTCGTTATCACATGTTATGTGTGAATTACAGAATAAAATACATCTTAATGATCATCTGTTTAATTAAACCAAAAAATTTTGTCACCTTCCTGGAGTTGTGTCAGTTGGTGCTGGTGGCAGACTAAAATAGCTTTTACACGATTGTCCCTAAAAAAACACGGCAGTATTTTAATACAGCTGCATTCTGAATGCCATTTTTTCCATTTAAAAAGAGATAGAAGGGGTATAAATTTTATAGGAAATGTTTCCATCATGAAGCTGGTATAAATTGTTTTGCTCAGAGAACAACTAGCAATGTTTGAAACAAAGTTTTATATATAGCTGAAATGTATATTGTCAGGATACTTGGAAGTCATAAAAAATCCCTTTTCTACACTGAACAGTTGTTCTAGTTCTCTGACAGGGCATATATGAAATTATTGTTTATTGTTTTGATCACGCCAAAGCCTTTGATATTATAGAGATGTGTGCATGTTTGCATTGTCTTCATAAGCCACTGATCTTTTCTAAACCATGCCATGCTCACATTTGTTGAACAATATTATAAGAAAATTATGACTTTATTTTGACGTTTTTCCTAGGAAGCTCTCCTAAACTGCTTCAAAGAATGTCAAGAGCACTTACAGGAAGTAATGAAAAGAACCTTACAAAACTCATCTTTCGTGATAATCTGCCCTTAAAGCCGCGCACTTCGTGCCGAAGCGTTATCTGAGTGCACTGTCACTCTCCTGAACTGCCACATGCTAAGGGAACCTGCAGCTAATACCAGACTTCAGACAGTGCTAGGACTCTGTTTCCAAAGAACATTACTAAACAACCTAAGCATCTGGCTCTGGGATCTGCACTATTATCACTGATTTGGGGTTTGATTTTCAAATTATCCTGATAAATTTTTTAAGGCCACAGGTATAACTGAGTGGCAGAAATGGGAGCTCGTACCTTACTTCTGTTAGGGCACCTGAAAATCTCTCTCTCTTTGCGTATGTAGAGATACCAGTAATAAACCAGTGACAGTTTCACACACAGACAGTTTGTAGGCTTGTGTCGATGAAGAATGACTTGCAGAAATAGATCTGCCTCTCTCAAACCTCTTCTGCCTTGTGCACGTGAGAATAACTGCTGAATAGCCTGGTACCCTGACTTTTCTCTGTTTCCCCTGCACTGAAAAAAACCACAAAAAGCACTAGGATTATAAATAACAATTTTTATTATAAATAATAATTCTTTTTTTGCAGAAAAGCTAAGGCAGTCTTTTTGTTCTACCAGAGGCCTTTTCATTTTAAATTAGCCTATTTTCCAAGATGGAAGTTGAAGAGCAGCAGTCATCACTGCCAGTAAAGGCAATAGCTCATGGAAGGGGAAAAAAAGTTAAGAAGAGGAATTAAGAAAAGATCAAAATCTTTTCACTATAACAGGTTTTTTCTGTCTCTGTAGCACAGTATACATTTTTCTTGCTGTATCAAGGTAGAGAGATACACAAAGGTACATTCAGAATATTAGGGTAAAAAATTAACATGAGAACATGTATAAATGTCTTTATGATCTATTAATATTTAGGTGCAGTGTATTTATAGTTTTGTTTATGTAATTTAAGCACTACAGGTTTGCAACATGAAGTGTAGAAGTAAAAAAAAAAAGTGATAAATGAGACTCATCATGAATATTTCCTCTTAGACATGTGTTTCAAAGGGTCTGTATCAATTAGTACACAGATTTTTTGGGGTGGAAGCATTATGAATAGTTAGAAAACCATACATGCTGGATAAGCTACACTGCCATTCCATCATGGTGCTTTTGTGAACAAAGTGCAGCATTGCTGAGGGGTGTCTTGACAGATTCATAGTTTTGATTTTCTTTTAGTGGCCTCTTCAAGTGTTAATAAAAATATAAAAGTTTTATGTCTATTTCGGAATTATTTGGAGTGCAGCCATCTGCTATAGTGCTTCCAAGAATGTCAAATAGAACCTGAAGGGAAAGGTCATGGAGCCCAGCTCTCACAAATCAGATTCCTATGCCAAAGGGAATAAGGTTTCCCACCTGTGCAGAGAGATTTTACTCATCTGCACCCATGGTTTTCACTAAAGGAAGTCAGTCAGCTTTGTGTATGTGGTGATGGCGGGGGATGTGGGTAGTAATCCCTTTTACAGACATCATGTCAGTCACAGCTGTCAGATGGAGCTGTCACCAGTTTATGTTGTGCTTTGGAGGTGTTTAAAAGAATTTTCTTTGTGAAACCTTTAAAGGCAGGATAAAAATTAAAAGGAGGATAGGGACAAGGAGTGGGTAACAAAGGAAAAACTGGAGAACTGGTTATCTACTATGCAGTGCCTCTGTTTGGTAGCACCTGGGGGGACAGCATGCAAAGTTGATCCAGTCACGAAAAAAAAATCTCTGTTTGCCAGCAAAGACTTGAGTTAGTTTATTTCAGTTGCTGCCAACATGAAATCTCCCCATTTCTTTCTCAAGACTGAATAATTAAAATCATTAGTGCTTGTGAGCATTGTGCTGGACCACATCATGTTGCATTCCATAAGCACTTTGCTGTGAAGTAATAGAATTTTGTGTTTCCATAGACTTATTCATTTACAAGCCTGGGTGACATATAAATGAAAAAGAAAGAACAAAGCCCTACCTCAGGTGTTTGTGCCGTGCAACTCCCTGGTGGCTGTGGGATTTACATGCCATTTAAGGTGGGAATCCAGACCAAAGCTTGCAAGTTAACATTAAATACAGCAAATAAAAAAAAAAATTGCAGGATATTAATCATTAATCTTTCACCCTGACCACTATGAGCACATACCTGGTCCTGACGCATGGTCAAACTGCACGAAACTTGTGTGCTTCATATTTGCAAAAGGATGGGCTCTGGATTGTCATGGCTAACAACATTGTAAAAAATACATAAACCAGACTATTTTTTTCAGCTGCTATTAATAGTCAGCTTTGCTGATGGAGTTGGGGATCTGTCAGTCCTGTCTGTTTGTGCACAGCTAAGCCACAAGAGTGTTGCAATTTAGATAAGATTTTTGAAGGGTGTAAGCAAAATAGAGACTATTTGTTCATTTTATTTTTATGGAGAAACAGACAAAGATCAGGTCTATATTTCAATTTTTCTTATATAGGTATATGAAAAAACAAAAAGCCAGCAATATCTGAGAGCTTTGCTGGCAAAATCCTGAGTTTATTTGCTATAACAGCAGCCAGAGGCACCTTTTGGTGATGTACTTCTGTTTCAGGAACTGCTTTACACAAACCATTCAGAGATTTGCTTGTGTAACTGTACAGGTAATCATGTCTGGTTTGGACAAGGGTGAACTGGGTGGTTATCTGTTTCATATATATGTATAAATATTTGTCTCCATATGTTACTGTATGAAAGGATCATGAAACAGACACAGGAGAGAGTGTATGGGCGGAAACAAGAAAAACTCTCTCTGTATCAAAGAGTTCCTTGGGGCCTCAAGTCAATAAACTGCAGACATCAGAGAAATGCACTACATTTCTTTCAAGAAGAACAGTCTTAGGTGTAATAACAGTTGTGTTCTTAATTGTGCAGTGGAGGGGGCAGCAAAACAGAACTTGATCCATTTCCCCAGGCCTGAGGGATGGCACCCAGCTGCTTTTGCCAAGTCTGTGCAGGTTGGACACTTTGGACAGGAGACTAGCAATGATCTAAGTGGCATAGTTGGCTAAAGTACAGCTACTGGGATATCATGGGTGACTACAAATGAGAAAAGAGAAAGCTGCAGGATGCCAATTCTTCAGGAGCTGGGTTTTGAAGTTTTAGACACACTGGTTTAGAAACATTGAACAAGCCTAATTTGTAGCAACTTGAAATCAGAGCAAGGATGCACCATCCTTAGCTCCAGGCCAGTGGATTTCTTGCCTGACATTATGGTGCTGTACCCTGCTAAGATGCTGTGCAGGTGGGTTGTCTTCAGACATTTAGCTGAGGGGAGCTTACAGGACCCATCAGTGCTGTCAGAATGGCGCAGCAAACTCATTTGAGCATCCTTGTGAAAACTTGGAGAGTAGCAGTTATGGGTTTCCAAACATGAGAATCCAGACCTCAGGGGCTGAGAGCACAGTGTGGTTTGCTGCAGCATCTCACCTGAGTGGTGAGGCTCACAGTCAGTTTTTATGTTTGGGGCATTTCTGAGAGGAAAGGAGCTCTAATGAAGCATTGTTTATTTGTTTGTTTATATGCTTAGACCAGAAAGGCCTGCAGTTCAATAGCGAGACTTTAAAGGCCTCCAGTGTGTGGTGTCAGGGTAGTTAAAGATGTTTCTTTTCAGTAAGTCCAGCAGAAAATTCAGCCTCCAGGGCTGCAGGAAAATTTGCTTAGCTGGGCATAGTAGCAGCTACTTTCCTGTGCTTCCCATAAATGATTTCACAAGTTAAATATGTTATTTGAATTTGCACTCTGCCAGATACTCTGGGTTTTTTCCAGTTTCCTTTGTGCTAAAGACAATGATTCTTCATAAACTGTCAGAGGCTAAACAGTAATACTCTGCCTTGATTTTATTAGATTGTGACTCCCTTTTATTGCGTAATGAACATCATGAGTTAAAAGTCTGCATATCATCCTTTGATGGTGACCTGAACCTTTTTAAAACCATTACTTGTAGGGCATTCAATCCAGTCAGAGGCATGCTGATGGAAAAACAACCACCCAGAGCTCCTGCTGACTATGTGCAGGCAAAGCTTGACAGCCCAGCATCAAACAAAAAATTGATTTCAAACCCAGAAGTCAATATCTTGCTTCTGCAAAGGCACTTTGGCACTTGAGAGGAAAGTTTGCATGTAATGTACACATTTGATGAACAAAATGCAGAGGGGATGGCTTGTTTGGACTTAATTTGGTGCTCCCATGGTTTTCTATAAACAGTAAAGCCAATGAAGTGTTGATCTGTGCAGCTGGAGGGGAGCTCCAACTCATTTTACACATGCATAGACAGCATCTAAATGGGCCTGATTTTTGATGTAACTGATCTAAACAAATGAAGTTTCTTAAGTACAGCTATGACTTGGTAATGTTTCAGAATGAAGTCTTAATAAGTTTATAAAGTCTGGTCTTGTCAGTCAATAACAAAGTGCCATTTTATCTGCTGCCTGATTTTGAGGTCCCTCATTTTCACTTGCTACTTGTTATGGTCAGTTTGTGAGATGAAGAATGATTGCCTCTTTCACACGTGGTATACTGCTGGAAGTCAAGTTTAGATTGTGATAGTTACAGTCTTTCTGCACTGGTCCTGATATGTGTAGCTTTACTAACAATATCTAAAATAGCTATGGCCAGTGTCTGGAGACATTCACAGGAACAGTGAGTAGTGTCATGAAAATACACTGCAGGTTTTATATTCTGCAGCTTTTTTGGTGCTCAGTCTTTGTAGCACATGCTATTGCAGATTCAATATCCAAGTTGCACATTTAGAGGGATGTTCAAAACTATTTACATTTATATAGCTGATGTTTCTCCAGTAAGTAGTTTCCAATGTTTGTGGATTTCTCTGAACAGAAGACTACACCAAAGTTGCATGGGAAAATTCTTCTTTAGGCTTTAGTCATCCACAGTCAGTTGCGTGTTTATGCATGTGGCATCATAAAGTACGGATAAGATACAAGGTTGCGAAGATTGCAACACAAGGAGTTCAGCTGAAAAAAGACTCTGAGCCAGAATACTCTCTAGAACCAGGACACAGACGCTGATGTTTCTAACTGCATGATGAGGACTATGCTCTTCTCTGAGTGAGAGCCCTTAATGGAACAGCAACCCCCTGTTATTCTGTTACATAAAATAAAACACAAGAAAAAAGGTAAGGTTAGCTGTCCTATTGTTGTTTTGTTACTTATTGGAGATTATACATCAGCACTTTGCTTTCCTTTTATGTTTCAGTGTCATTTTGAAAACTGGGGACACAAGATTTTGCTGCAGGAAAATATGTGTTTCACAGTCTGTTGAAAGCACTTCGCTTGATAGGAGGAGAAGCTAGTCTTAAGTGAAGTTCAGTGGTTGTGTGTATTAAGGAGAGATACAGTCACTCAAGTTGTAACACTGATTCTACTTTTTAAGTGTTAGTGAGGGAAAACAGTTCTGCAAACACTTTATCTCTGCTCAGATAAATCATCTGACAACTGAGTGACCTATTTCACTCCATCTCTTTTCATCCACCCTGCGGTGGCTTCCTCACTGGACTGTCCCATGGAGACAGACGCTGTTGTCAGACATTCCTTGAAGGAGGAAATTCCCCTTATAGGTTGCAGAACATCAGTGCCAGCGATGAGGTGGACCAGCTTGGTACAAAAGAGGTACCTTTGCACACTGCTTCAGCTTAGTCTGGATGTTACACATTCAGCTGGACTGTCTGCAGATAGAAGAAAAACTGGGTCTGCAATTTGTCCTGGCTGTAATCAAAAGCCACTAAGGTACCCTCCAAGCAGGCAGTCCTCCCACTTAGATTTTCCTCCTAATATTTTTTCCATTATCTGCCAAATTGGGGATTAAATATTCTGCTCCCTTTTCATTTTGCAGACACCATCATTGGCTTGGCATGTATCTGATAGGGAACGTGTTTCTGGCAAGCAGTCTCGCTTCTAGTAGCAAACTCCCTGTTCCCCTACAAAGGTGGTGGAAAAGACCCAGGTTAGTTTTTCCTAGTCCACCTGACCTTAAGTGCCTCATAAGATTCATGAGAGAAGCACCCCAGCTCCCATACCCAGTGGCACCCAACAGGGCAGGGAGCCCTGTGAAAGTGATTTCAGCTGGCTGGTGCAAGTGCCGTGAGTGTACATCTGCAGCAGATTGAAGTGGGTCCTGTAGCTGAAGCATGGCTCTTTGCTGTTCTGTCAATTGAATGCAGAGTACATTGTTTAAAAAAAAAATTGTTTATTGTTTCCTCTGCAAGGGGTGGCAGGGTGGGGGCTGAGTGTGTTTCTCCTTGTGAGTGGGCACAAGCACGATTGTCCAAAGTCACACTAGCAAGTTCATCATCACAGCTACTGTGGAGCTCAAGTTCAAGGGAGCACAGAGTGATTCATTCCCCCTGGCAATATATACAGTGAGTAAAGAGAAATATTTCCTGTACCTAATCCAGACACCAGTTAGGCATCAGTCTGTCTGAATGTGAGCAGACGTACAAATGACAAATGTGTGGAGGAACAGAATAAGCTGGGAAAAAAATGAGAATGTATTTTTCACTCAGAGGTTAGCACATTTGCTCTGAATACAAACCCAAAACCTAATGAATCAGAAAGTGTAATTGTTACATAGACTAATTTCAAAACAGTACTGCTCATTAAAGATTAAGGGAGAGAAAAGGAACATGAGCTTCAGACCTTTTATTGAAATTTTGTCGTACTAGGTCCTCATTGGTAATTTTTTATGGTTCACATTTATTCAGCTCTTCATTCACAGCCTTCTGTCAAGGTTCTCTAATACATACCAAGTACAAGCTTCATCAACTGTATTATTTTTCAGCTCTGCTTTATCTGTGATTACCAAGCCAGTGTTTCTCAGTGACATTTTAATGTTAGGAAACAAGTTTAAGAAAATCACAAAAAACCTAACATAAAATCAGCTTGATTTCTATCTGCTTTTTGCATTCAGATTTCCAAAGTTTCCTTGCATTTGAATACAGAAATATTAGATACAGTTTGGCTAACTATTAGAGAAAATGAGGGTTATGGAGAGCTCTTTAAGTTCTGGGTATTTAGACTTCCAGAGCTGCCAGCCTGTCTTCTAGAAATGTTGAACTTTATCTCTGGGATGCTCTTTCATTGGCACCTGGTGTCTGAGACTGGGACTGGTGTCTAAGACTCCTTTGCTATTGACAGGTCTCTTCTGTTCTCCCTTCAAGGCACAAATCAACCCTTAAACGGTTTAGCTTGACTCTGAGACTATTAGAAATTTGGATGGGTGGGGGAGAGGTGCTTTAGAAGGTGTTTGTTTCATTCCTTGGTGTTCTATTAGCTCAGCTGATCCTTCTGAGTAGCTCATGACAAGTTTTTCATTCTGACAATGGGTAGAGAGAGAATGATTAAGTCTGTGTCTTTTTAGAAACCAAGGACGAAAATTGCAAGAAGAAAAATGTTGAAAATTCTCTCTTTTGGAGTAAACAAAGATAACTTACAGATAGTCACATTTAGCTATCTCATACTTGGTTAAGAAAGGTCTTGGGGAATCTTGTTCAATTTATGCACTGGCCACAGTCTCCTGCTCCATTATAATGTCTTCTGAATTCCTGTGCTGCTGTTGTCCCAGCAAAGGCTTGCTGGTAGATGTAGAGAGCTGTAGCAGACTTCCTTTGTATCCCACCTACGTGGTGGGATCTGTAAAAATTCACTTCTGTGTAATAAACAGTGGATGATATGAGCATCTTCCCACTGTGTAAGATCTACGCTTGGTCATGATGTAAGAGAGCCTCTGCAGCCAGCATTTAGTTCTCCTTCCTGGGGGGAAATACAATTGCACAGTTTGTATCACTCAAACATTGTGGGTCTAGTTAATACTCGCAGAATCACAGGTTTGGGTTGCACGGAACCTTAAAGACCCTTTAGTTCCAACCCTCTGCCATGGGCAGAGACACTTGTTATTAAACTGGGTTGCTGGAAGACTCATCCAGCCTGTTCTTGAACACTTCCAGCAGTGGGGCATCTGCAGCTTCTCCAAGCATAATCAAAAAAGGGGACAGTTGAAATTTTAGGAAATCAAGAAAGATTTTTGTTTTCCTTTTGCTTAGCTTTCATGATCTGTTACAAATCCCATAGGAGCTTTGGTCACAGCAGAGGGTAAGAACCTAAACAGGTTTTTTTGCATCAAGGAAATTCTGCACAGCTGCAGTAATTTTCAGTAGGATAATTTCCTGGCTTGTGCTTTTGTCTGTACCTTATTTCTGATGTTCCTTAATTTGAGAAGAAGACAATAAAAAAAAAAAGGATCGTAAGGCAAGGAAAATAATTACTAATTCTAGTCAAGGTATATTAAATTCCATAGCGCTCAGACATGACATAAGTGTTCAGAATTTGTATATGAATGAAATAAAAAACATTCTGGAAGGAAAACCTACCTAAATGTCAGAAAAAAACAAAATGCAAGCTATAAAATCCTGTAAAAAATCTCATAGACCAGAGTGAGATAGATGTGCTGTCTTTACTTAGCAAAGAAATCACGGAGGATATGAAAATAGAAAATGAAAATAACACATTTTTACTTGATTCAAAAGCATTATCCATAATAGCATCTGCAATGTGTCTGTAATAATATGGTGTAAATTGAAATTTACATAACAGATCTTTGAAAACAGTCTCTGACTCACAATGAGAAAATGGTGTGCCTCCTGAAGGAAAAGTCAACCAATAGCAGGAGAACTTTGCAGAGGGTCTATTTCTTATTTCAAGATCCACCCATTTAGCCCCTTTGTAGATTGCATAGTATTCATCTCAGACATGAACTATGCTGAAAACTTAAATAGCTGGTCTTGGAAACCTCTGGTATGTTTCTCCTGAATAGACAAGTCATCTTCTCTGGGCTGAGTTAAATTCTTATTAATGGTGATAGATTGACAGCCCTAAAAGTTGGAAACCCCTATTTGTTGGATACCCTCTATCTCCCTCAGCTGCGTTTAATACTCTCTTCCTATCTTGATTCCTCTCTGTTGAGTAGGAAAACAGTCACCAATTTTACTAAACCAGGAGTAGAATTCCTTCACTGTTGTTTCTATTGTCTCAATGGTCAGGACTTCAACTAAGCAAGAGTCCCCAGTAATATCCAAAAATGGTTGGACACTTCAATTCACATGGTGCTGCAGAGCTGAGATCAAACCTGGTTTAGTTCTGATACTTCTTGTCTATACAGTCTGTGCTCATTGCTCTTCCCTTTCATTTGTTGACTGATGTGCAAGTCAGAGGCCAGTATTATTGGCATTATAGGGCCTTTTTAAGTTTGTTTGAGCTTGCTGAGTCAGATTTTTTAATAGTTCCTTAAATTCCTGTGGAAAGTCTGTCTGTCCAAATGTAGATGACCAGTATAGACCTCTTTTTGAACTTGTTTTCTGTGTTACTGACTTAAAATAGAGAGACCAGTAAGTGTCTGACTTTTCTGGGTATTTAGGGTAAAATTGGCTTTTAAGATTGGGACCCTAAAACCACTCAGTTCTCCCTATGGCATATATACTCCTATTTGTGTGTCTGACCTGACAAAGCCAGAGGTAAATATATGTCCAGTCAGAATAATGGCACCCCTGTAATTAACACGTATTTTTTTGCTAGACCACTTCCAATACCATAAGATTCTGGTGTAACCTGCCATAGTTAATGATGAGGCAGTGTGAGTCAATACAGGGTGAGGAGGGGCAGGATGGCTCTCTTACACATCTCCATGTTTTATCTAATGTGTTTAACTATCTGAGAAGCTGCAGAGACACTGTGAATGCTTCTTCTGTTCCTCTCCTAAATCCAAGTCCTAATGCAAATTTCAAAAGTATCATTACATGTCTGATACCATTTGTTGTAATTTATAACTACATGCAGTTTGTTCAGTTCTGAGGTCTCTAATTAGTGAATAAATGGGAGTTAATTTCTCATTATATAGAAGTCTGGTAAGTATAAGATTGATGGGATAGACACTCTTTTCAGATAAGGCATCACTAAAGTGTTGTATACTACAGAATCATAGAATGGGTGAGGTTGGAAGGGACCATAGCGGGTCATCTGGTCCAAACTTCCTGCTCCAGCAGGGTCATCCCAGAGCACATTGCACACAGTTGGATCCAGACAGTTCTCAGATATCTCCAGTGAGGGAGACTCCTCCCCCTCTCTGGGCAGTCTGTTCCAGTGAACAGTATTAATGACTTTTGAGCATGAACCCACTCCAAGTAGAGAGATATATGTGTCCTGTTTCTCATATGCAGTGTGCTATACTGTCAATCTCCCTCCAGTTCCATCAAATACTTCAGTTTTCTTCATTTCCAAAAAACAATTTTAAAAATGCTTTATGGTTAGCTAAAAAAGGTAAAAATAGAGATATGATCAGCACTTGCTTCATCTTTCCTAGGTGTTTATCTTCCTCAGTCTGCATTCCTCAGTCTCTTGGCTAAGTTTTACTCAAAGTAGCCATATCTTTAACATCTTTATTCATTTTTTGTTGTTTCATTTTCCTGACACCTCAGATTTTATGCCACATGCATTTTTTACTCAGTTTGAGTACATTTCTAACAGTACAAACTACTGGATTTTGTTAAATTGTATAACCCTGGCATGCATTTGTGGCTTTCACCAAACCCAGTCTGTGATTAAATGTATTCTTCATCTTCTTCTTGACTTAACTATTGAAAGTTCTCAGGCAAAACAGGCAGAACAAACTTCTCTAGGAGCTGTATATCCATCATAAACTGGCCCTAACGTGTTATCTATCCAGACTGGTTGTATTTTTCATGCTTTATCACAAATCAGTGCCACAGATAGATTGCAGTTTGCAACCTGCAGTTGTTCATCGGAGTTAACTTGGCTGTCAGGACAGCCTTTCTGCAGTGCTTTAAACTTTGATAACTTTTGTACATGAAACTGAACTATTTTTCTAGCTGGCTCAGGGATCAATGCTGTTGCGTTAGAACATATGAAACAAGGCTGTGTTACCCTTTTGATTTTCATTTAGGATGTGTGACACCCCAGCCTTCACTCTTTTTAGAAGTGTCTGCACATAGATGAACCCAGTATAGAACTACTCAAATCATGAACCTTAATAGTATTTTACTTATGTTTTAGATCATCCTCCAAATATTCAAAATCATTCAAGACTTCGAACTCCACCTCCTCCAATATCACATGCTCACACCCCAAATCAGCATCACGCAGCCTCCATCAATTCCCTGAACAGAGGGAACTTCACTCCACGCAGCAATCCCAGCCCAGCTCCTACGGACCACTCTCTCTCTGGAGAACAACCAGCCACTACTCAAGAGCCAGCCCATGCTCAGGACAACTGGTTACTCAACAGTAACATCCCACTGGAGACAAGGTAGGTAATTTTCTTTAGCACTTACAATGTTCTGACTGTGTGTGCTCAGGATGTTATGGACAATACACAGATCTGCATAGCCAGCCACCTAGTTTGTGAACTGGTGTTTGACTTATGCATTTTGCATTGTATTTATTATTCCTTGCGTCTTTTTATTTGGACTAGGAGAAGAGGAAATTGCTCTTCTTTCATAAACTAAAAATGTTGTCTTTAACAGCTGTTTATAAGGTTATTTTCCTCATTATAATTGGAATCAGGATCATAGATTAAAATGTTCTTGTTTTCTTTCTTTTATTTTTCTTTAGTGTCTTTTCTTCCTATGTAGTAGGATAAATCAATATCCTATTTAAAAAACTGAAATCAGTCAGTATATTGAAAAGATTTAGCCTTGTAGCTGTGCCTCATCAAGCAGTTCTTTCATAGTACGTAATTCAGGAAAGGTTGATCTTGTATCATCTAATAAAGAGAGGTCAGCTGCTGCCCTTTTCAACATTGCTCCAAAAGCATGAAACACTGGATAGCCCAGCATCGGCCATCTAATGGTGTTTCCGTTTTGCTCTCAAATTCTTTTCCACCTCTGCAACACCTGAAGGGTATAACAAGGATGTAACCAAGTTGTCGTAGTTCATAGCTTTGTTCAGGTTCTGTGTAGGTTCTGGAAAAGAGAACTCTCACACTCCCTCAGCCTCAGTCCTCCTATCTGATGGTGAGTGCATCTACTTGCAATCCCAGTTGCTTTCTCCAGAGGTTTTACTTCACTATTTCCTTTGCTACCAAGCAGCCACTGGGGATGCTGGAGTCATTAGCTCCCATACATGGTGTCTCTTTCAGTCTGCAAAGGAGCCTTCCAAGCCTAAAACATGGTGCACTGTCTTTGTCTAACCTTCTCAAACCAACAAGATTTTGGACAGCAAAAATCATACAATAACTGAAAACTGAGACAGGGCCCAAATTTTTCACATCACTACCTGCAGGAATCTCATTGAGAGGCAGCAATAGTTGTAGCTGTATCATGGGACAAGTTGTACCCAGTTTTGCAAACTTCTGCTAAGAGAATGTTTTTTTAAAAAGGAGCGCATCTGTCAGTCTTTCTGAGAATGAGCTATATCTGCTGGCCTTCTGAAACTTCCAAAACACATATCTGGCCTTCTGAAACTTCCAAAACACTGAATATCACATTTTGTGGCATTTAAAGATAATTAATTTCTCTGTGACTGCTTGATTAAAAAGACTCAACTAAGAACCTGGATCCAAAAGATTAAGACAAAATTATAAGCAAATAATGCAAGTGTGATTTGGCAACAGTTTTAGTAATTATATTGTGTTAGTAATTCTCAAGCACAAATACCAAAGCATTGAGTTTCATGTGATAATTCTTATTAAAATTACATTAAAAAATACCTAGGCCCTACTCGTGCAGCTTTTTTTGTGATAATCCTCTATAATTCTGAAGGAAGTCCTGTGCCTTTTCCTAGCCAGGTGGTGAATTCTTTATAGAAGAGATAATACAATGCTTTAGTAGTGCAAAATCTTAAAGGCTGTCCTCATTTCTTCTCTGTGAAATCATTGTGAATGAAAATTTTTCAAGATCTGAAGCAGACTGCTCTTGTTGCAGGTTGGATTGGTCACATTATTGCTGTTAATCAGACTGGCAGTTGGAAGTCTACCTGCACGAAGAGCTCTTTCTGCATCACTTGATGATTTCACTCTAGCATCACAGATCAGTCACATTTGTACTTGGTCCTCAATCTAACCATTTTATTAATTTGGTAGAAAACCGGTCATTTCAAGACTGATGGTGAGGCTTTTGACACACTGGTTGAAATGGTGTAATTTCACCCAGTGTTTCTTTTTGACAACAAGCATGTTGGAAAATATGCAATTTTGTGCCAACAGCAAATGAACACTACTGACTGTTCCTTCACTAACACAACATTAAGAGAATAAAATGTGTTATAATGGTGTCATAAAGAGAGTAGGCTGAGCTGCATAGATGATGAATATATCTGGATTAACTTCCACTCTGACAGTCAGCTCTTCTGGCATGCAGAGGTCCTTCAGTGGGAATTGTGTAGACATAAAAGACCAGGCTTCAGAGCTTCTTAGCAAACTTGGATGCCCAATTCAGCCTGAGACTGATCTTCCCCATCTTCTCCACTGCAAAGATTTTTACAGCCAAATAAAAGGACCATCACCTATGAGAAGAAAATGTCCAATATGTAGAAATATAAATCCTGGCCAAGAGACATTAATCCAAGAATAAAGATTTTTGAAGTTAGGAGATTATGCTAATCTCATGTCAAAAATGGAATTGTATTTCCGTTAGTTTTTTTTTAATCCCATGTTAGTCAACAGAGAGAGAACACAAGAAGAAAAAAAATGCATCTTTTAAACTAGGATTGTCACAGGCTGTGGAATGTGCCTGCAATTACAGAATTTAACCAGTTTGAAGTGGCTTGATTTTGACTGCCATGGACTCCAGGCAGTTTTCAGAACTGGGAATTCAGACTAGTTTGTCACTGCTTGGAAATTTCTAAATTGTAATGCAAGGGCAAGCAGAGATGTGCAGCACAAATATACAACTGACAGGATAAGCATATCTGAGAATTTTGTATGTTGCAAGAGGAAGAGCCCCTCCTCTTCTCTCCCTCCTTTTCATTAGTTTCCCTTTACTCCCTTTTCTCTGTTTCTCCTTTCTCCTCTTTCTTTTCCTGTCTGCTCCCTTTTTTGTTGCTTTAAAAGCCATGTGTTATCAAGGTTGTGATGAGAAGATCTTTGCTCAGCAGTCACTCCTGACAGGTAAGTTCCCCCCATATTTATTCCTCAGTCTTCTTCCTTCTGTGGCCTCCTTTCTGTTCCTTTACATGAGACCTTGTGGGAGCAAACAAATGCCAACTAGATGGACATTTAGTTGACAAATCCACAGTTTTCAGGAGACTTCCATTCCCAGGAAATTATATGTGGCAATCATGTAACGTCAGATTTCTCCGACCACTACTGCTAATGAGAAAGGAGAGTGTTTTGTAACTAGCCAGCGATTTACAGGTAATCTCCAGGGGATCAGACTCCGTGAGCCTTCCATGAGGAAGACGGTCATACATCAGTCCCTGAGGTGACCCAGCGACCTGTCTGTTACAAATGCATACATTATGAGATTGTGTAACCCTCCCCTCCCCTGTTCTATTGACAATCCACAACTGAAATTCATGGAACCAATTTGACGTGGATTTTAACTAACGATGAACTTTTATTGATTGGTGTGTTGCTAGGTGCCATGCCTCTTACCCATTAAATGCTCAGTGCATGTGCATATGCTGCTTCTTTTTGCATTGATCTCAACATCCAGTCTTTCCTGCATTCCCAGGGAATGTAAGGAAGCTGCAAACACTTGGGGATGGTTTGATGTCTCAAGTGCTATGGCACACAGCTCATGCATGTTGATCCACTTTACTCCACAGCTATGAATAGGAGTTCACTTTCATTCAGATCAAGGAGTAGATCTGTTCTGTTGAAGCAGCCCAAAGGCCTCCAAAAGCAGGGAGTTGAGCTAAACAAGTGCTGGCATTAGCAGCAGGAAGAGGAGGCAGTAGAAATGAAAATTAGGTTTGAAAACATTTCAGAAGAAACAGTATCAAAGTTTGTATAATGTGACAGGGCTGGTTTCTCTTGGTTTAGCATGTTACCTGAATCCAGTTTCTTTGACAGGAATTCTTGTTTGAGTTCATGTTACTTACACGCTCTAGGCTCTTAATCCTGCATAAGTGATAAAATGTCAGAATGCTGTTATATATTTTTTTACTAGTTTTTGCCAGGGGATTTATTCACATTCATGCTTAGATTCAGTTTTGATGCTGAAAACAGGCATTGGCAAAATCAGGACTGTATTTTGTTTTAAAAAACAAGGGAAGAATGTTCTTTTGCCAGGTGTTGAGAAACAAGTCCAAAGGTGAGAAAGACACAGTTTGTTCCCAGCTGTGCCTCTGAGTTAATTCTTTATGTTCCTGCTGTTCTCCTCAAAAAGTACAAAACAGTTTAGCATTTGTAGGTCAAAATGTGACTTATAAAAGAACATGCCAGGAGGACAAATACTGCAAAATATTGCTGCTGTGTGCAGTATCAGTCCCAAGCATTTGCATGTGCAGGCTCTAAGTATCTTGCTTATTGCCTGTATTATCCAGATTATAGCCAATACTCTGGTGTTAGAATTTGGGTTACAGCTTAACCTGTTTCTGGTTTATATCTGCTTATCACCAAGAGACTTTCATTTGGAATACTCATATTGAGCAAAAGTTACATTTTGAAAATTTACGTTTTACTCTGTATAGTGAGTTATTATTCCACAAAGGAAAATAAATTAATCAAATTGGAAACTAAAAAGTTCTCAAATCCAAAGATGAAGCTAAAGCAAAGGAGTGGCAGATTTTTGCTGGAAATCTATAAGAAAGTTAGATGCAAGAGTGCTACTAAGGTACTGGCCACAGTGGGATACTGTGCTGTTCCTTTTCAGAGTTACAGTAACACAGGTGCAGGAGTATAACCAGATTACAGCTGGGCTGGATTGAAATCTGGTCCTTTGGATCCAGGAGTTTGGAAGGATTCATGTATCACTGGCAATAAATAATGTGCAATGAACAAAGACATCCACTTTTTTGATACATGCACATGGGCGTGTGTGCTTGTATGTGTGTATATGCATATATATAGTGTATATATAAAGAAATGAACATTTTTAAAAGCTATATATGTATATGTGTAGCATCTTATACATATAAATATATGGTCCATCATTCTAATTCCATGCACAACTGCACTATAACCATTGTGGTTTATAAGATCACACTTCATATATGCATGACTCACTGGCTTCATTCATGTTTCCGTATGTATGTAGAAACATAGCAAAGCAGACATTCCTAGAGACATTGCAGGACAACCTCATTGAGATGGACATTCTCACCTCCTCCCGACATGACGGTGCTTACAATGATGGGTATGTGACACTTACGTGGTCTTCCTGTTTACTGTACAGTCATTATGATCTTTGCATGAAAGCATTTGGTCACACCAGTGATGTTTAAGGGCAACACCATTGCTGACCTCTTCCGATATGGCTTTAAAAAATGAATTTCTGGGGCTTAGAGCATTGTGTCCTGTACATATTAATGGAAAACTCATTAATATGCTAGTGAGCCACTGCATGCCATTTGCTTTTTTCCCCTTATTGTTTTGAAAGTCATTTGATTTGTAAGAAGTATCTACAGCAATTTCAACTCCCATATTAACCAAAATTAATTTAATTTTCATAAAAATCTGAAACCTTTATTGTGCTGACAGCCTGATACTTCACTGTTTAACTGATGTCTTCCACATACATTATCTGACAAGTGTCTGCTAGTGGTGTATGTCAGCCAAGCCTTGGAGTTTGACTTTAACCACCCGTTCTGGCACCTTTATGCAAATTTTGATTGCATAACTTTTAAATTCTAATGGACTTTTAACTTGATAGTTGGTGCCAAAACTGTTGAATCTTGTGTTGGCAGCTCATAATTTGGTAGCCATCATTCACACAAGGGCTTATTGGCATACTTGAGCACTGCAGGTACCTCTTTGCTCAGAACAGATACATCTCTATCTAAATAAATACTTTTCGAAAAGGGGATAGTATCTGACTTATTGTAAGTTTTTTTTCTTTTTTGTGTAAAGCATTAGTAGAAATAAAAAATGAAGAATCTTTCTCTAATGCTCAGCAGTCATGCTTAGAGTACCAGTAGAACCATGGCTGTATTATTACAGACACCTATTTTGGATAATTATATGTTACATTTTCCTGCATGAATTGGTGGCTTTTCTGCACTGTGATGTTTCTGCATGTGATGTTTCCCCCTGTCACTGCACAAGTAACTTCATGGGGAAAATAGAGTCACTTCATCTGGTATTAGCCACTGACTGACTCCCACAAATCCATGCTGATTGCATTTATTCTGGCTGCAAATCTGGCCCCATAAGCTGTGGCAGAATGTGCAAAGGGCACTGGGGCTGTTTCTCAGTCCTCATAAGCTGCATTTTTGTTTTACAGAAGCATGGTGATAGATTAGTCCGCTCCATTTCCCTGGTTTCATTCCCAGAATTTGAATGCCTTTTACAGCATGATGTCCCACCTAATTCAGGTTTTTCATTTAGTATTCCCATGGACAGAAGTTCCATTGGGACATTTCATTTCAGAAACTCATGGGCTTCACTGTGTTCTTTTCACCCTGACTTCCATGAGTGTCACCCAAGGTGCTCATGGGCTGGCTCTCAAGCTGCGTTTGTCATATTGGGCAAAATATGGTGCCTCCCAATGTGTCACTGGACAGGAAATGCTGTTGCCTTTGACAGTAATTCACACTTTTTTAAAAATAGCCTTCAATCCAAAGTGCACTGGACTACTTTGTGGAAGCAGGTGCTTCTCCCCACTGGCAACACACAGGACTTTGATGCTTTTAGCCACACCATTGTCTGACAGTTAAATTTGCTGGATGGGGACAGTGTGAATATTCCCCTCTGTGACAATTTGGGTGCTATGGAATGGCTTAAGCTCCTTTTCCCCATCTCCATTCACCGATGCCGCACAAAAAACGCTCTCATGCAGTGATCAATAAATTGATAAACACCCTCCCTTCTTTAATCTGACCTCCACTCCTCTTCAGCCTCCGTAGGGCATTTCTGTGGGAGTGTGAGCAGGCTCCCAGTTCTGCCCGTGCCACCAGTCTGTCGTAGCTGTGCTTGGGGTTTTCATCTCACTCTAACGCCAGCTCTTCCACAGAGGGGACTCCTGTCCTTGAAGAGTTCTCTGTGGCATTGTTGGCACTTTGATTTTTTGTTTGATTTTGTTTTCTTTTACTCTATGTGACTTGCCTTTGATTTTTATTCTTCTCTTTTGTGCATGCCGTCCATGTCCGTAGCCAGCATTGTGTGGAGCTGCTTTCCTCGTCCTGGCAGCAGTCGCCATTGTCCCACCCCACACCTCTCCCAGCATCGATTTGTGTGAGGAGTCACTTGCTGTTGGTCTTTCTTCCCTCAGGCACTTCCTGTTCAAACCTGGAGGCACTTCTCCCCTTTTTTGTACAACGTCGCCGGGATATCCCCTGACGTCCAGCACTGTGTACTCGCCTCCCCCTAGGCCCCTTCCCAGAAGTACCTTTTCTAGGCCTGCCTTTAACCTGAAGAAACCCTATAAGTACTGTAACTGGAAATGTGCTGCTCTGAGTGCCATTGTCATCTCAGTCACGCTGGTGATCCTGCTGGCCTATTTCATAGGTAAGCTTGTTGCTGTTTGTTTTTCTTTCTTTTATTTCATTTCTCTACAAACCCTCCCATACTGCTAATGTTTGGGAAACAGAGGGTCAAGACTGTGGTATGAAGTGATGGGTAAATAAGGCATCTGTTGACTTGTTTGTGTTGCAGTGTTGTGGTAGGGAGCCTAACACCTGTCATAAAGCCAGAAGGGCTTAGTAAAACATGAGTCATGTGAGGGAGTTGTACTCCCTTCAATATCATGGACTGTTTACATTCTGCAGAGAAAAGTGTACCTGGAATGAGGCAAAGCCACAAGGTTTTCTCTAAGCATCCCATTAAAACAGGATGTCCCAGTCCCAGTCACATCCAGGTCCCTCAGTGCTGACTTTGGAGGGACAGGTCAGAACCAAGACCCTGGTACACAAAAATGTGGCTTAATTCTATCATTTGGTGACACACCCATTTCAGTGACATTTAACTAATTATATTGGAGTTCACAGGGTGACCAGGAGGATGGAGAAGGACTGTGTTGAGATTGCGGTTCATCAGGGCCTTTTTAGAGTAGGTGCTGCTGGTGAAATTTGCATCTTGAGTGGAAAAGCAGTGGATTTTTCTTTACCTGTGCATGATCTGAATTTCTTTGTTTTATGCAGCTTGTCAGTGTTTATTGCAAAAAAGCATTCTTTTTGTGTGTTGCAAAAGTAAGTGAACTGCTAGAAGTGAAAACTGTATTTTTAAGCCTGTAAAGCTGGAATGTTACCATTACTTTTTCTTCAGTTCTGTTCGATATGTGTGTTATAAATGTCTTTAAAAAGCCCATTCCTAGACTTCTATGTTAAACTGTCTGTGGTGCAAACTCCAGTTGTCAGACACTTTTAGATGTGATCATGGGTAAAAACCCCATTTCTCATGGCTCAAATGAGTCTTTTTGATTTTGCTGTGACTTCCTGTACGCTAATGATCTATAAAAGGTTGTGGTTAGAATTACAAATCTTAGTCTGGATCGAAAGATTTTGCTTTCATTTTACATTAATATGATTAGCACCACCACAAAGGATTGCATTTACTGTGTTCCTTTTATATACACTTCTTTAATGACTGATACTTTTCCACTTATGCCTTGCGTCATACTCTGGTCACTTTTATGTCTCCTGC
>NW_005054302.1:16532969-16586133 GCF_000277835.1 Geospiza fortis
CAGTTTGATGAAATATGCAGTCAGTTTTCATCATTTGCTATGTACATTTAGAGTCACCTTTCTCATTTGTCTGGTATTCTCCTTATGTCCTGAACATGGTTCCTTTGGACATAATCTCTGTGTATCAGAGGAGAAAGGAGAATCATTTCAGCTCAGCATAGCAGTGCCAGTTCATTCTGGAGGAAGAGGAGGAGGTGTGTGCTAGTTGATAGATGGAGAGGAGTTTGGTTTGCTGCTTTCCAACTCAGAACCCTATCTCAGAGTTCACGAAAGATCACATGCGTGCTTAAAACCACAGTTAATGTGGTTAAAGGGAAGGTCCAGTGAGTGCCCTCCCATCTTTTTTATCCTCTCCATTGAGGTGAATTCGCTCTCATTTGCCAGGCACCATGGATGGCTGGCAAGGTTCCAGAAATGCTGAGCAGGTTGAACCACTGTAATTAAGGGTCATAATTACTAATTTCTAAAGGAACTACCAATTATTAAAAATCAAATCCAACGGTTCAGTTCAGCATAAACATATTTAGCAAAGATTGTCTCTACCAGACCCAATGTTCTGATCAACGAGAAAAAAGGCAGATATTTAATTAGATTTTGATGAAAAATTGTGTTTAATTTCAAGTATAATCAATTATTAATTACTGTAATGAGTGATTCTGGCGGGGTTTACTAATTAACTCATTTAAAAATTATGAATAACCTTTTCATTTGTAATTATTTTTTTACATCCTGTCAAGTTGCAGATGAGAATTGTACCACCTAACCCAAAAGAAAAGAAAGGAATGAGACAGTCAAAATGTACTTTCACTAAGTTAAACTGAGACATTTTGCATTTTAATATGAACTACGTAATTCTTAACAGTAACTTGTCTATTTTTCCAAGTAACCTGGTCTGTTTGCAAACAAATTACTGTTTTTCCTCCAATTTTGGGCTTTCTTCCCCCCCTCCCCCCCATATTTGCATAGTTGCATTTTCTTACAGATAATTTTTCTCATGTAAGCAGTACCCTGCTCTTTTAAATGCCATGAGGACAGTCTGAGTGGTAAGGTATAACTTAGTCATGAGTAAAAGGTCTACTCTGTGTAACAGTCTATGAGTATTGGGAACTTGACTGCTTTCCATCTGCTCTTGTTAGTTAAAATGGAAGTTATCTTTTAATGACCGTTTTCATCCTCCAGAGCAAACTGAGGTTATTGAAAAGATTCCCATTTAAGTGAATGGACTTTAGGTTGGGTCCCACTGCAGCAGCTTGGCATTTAATCTGTTTTTTTGTACACTGGTTAGATAATGGAGTGGTATATAGGCCTTCAGGATGTTCCTCGCAGCATCAGGCATGTCACAGTTTTCTGTTTAAATATTAAAAACTGCCCACTGCAGACCTTACCTGTGTGTAGAAGCGTGGAGCTAAAGACATATTGAAGAGACTGCTACGGGCAGCACTTCCTGCGTGACAGATGCTCAGGCATAGCTGTGGTGGGTGCCCATCTGAGGGTGGCAGAGCTTCATGGAAACAACAAGGCACTGCTCATTTCTGAAGTTTTTTGCTGAAGCCAGTTCCTTTTTGAAATTCACCTGGAGAACTTGCTAATCATTTGTTTGAGGCTAAAAGGCAGAGTTTATTTCATATAAGTCTTTATGACATTTAGCAGTCTGAGGTTCATTTATCTTGCTGGGCTGTTTCAAAGTGAGGAGACATAAATAGGTGTCCATGGTAGCTGAATGGCTGCCGTCATGCGTCAACACTGTGATCAAGGTGAAGGTTTTACAGGGCTGAGTCACTGGTCTGGAGAGATAACGACCAAAAAAATATAACAGAGTGTATTAAACACCAGAAGCTGGTTTTCATTTGAATTAGCAAGCTTTTGATTGACTTGTTGCCCCTTTTCAGAGAGTCAGACACCATACTAAGGCAGTGGTGACAGTGCCCATCATTGGTTTGCACACACAGAGCTTATGCAAATCCCATGAGCTCCACAGAAGCTTGTCTCATGCCATGAGAATACCAAGGAGAAAAGCAGGGACTCATCAGGGCTGCAACATTAAAGTGATGGAACGATTGAAATCAAAGGCCTCTCCTTGAGCAGCTCAGAACTGCCCTGCAAATTTGTTATTCCATGAGTTCCTGAAGAGACATGACTTTAAAATTGAATTCCCCATTTTAGGATTGTCCATTCAATGGACAGCTAGACAAGAAAAATTTTCCTGGCTTTTGCTGGGATTTGGTGGGGTCTGTATAACATCATTGAGTTCTGCCTTGGAGGGCTAATTTCTAGCAAGATTCTAATGGCAGAGAGAATCCCACGAGATGTGTTGCTATGCTAATACTTTGCCAGCAGTTCCTGTACCTTATAGATGCCAGACCTGCTAGCAGACCATTGTAAAGAGTCTCTGGCACTGCTGTACTGCTTGGGAGGAAGTTTAGAAACAGAAAATACCTGTTTGATTGTCCAGATCTCCATGCCCAGCAGCTGTTTGGCTAGGTCTGTGGAACAGTTTCTGAATTAATTAGTGATGGAGAATGGTTTCTGGCTGTTTAAACAGAAGTTATTATCCTCTGCCTGATGTAGATTCCAGACTAGATGGAAGTGCAATTTGATGGTGTTAGGCACTTGCAATTTTCCTATACTTAAGCATGTGCTGCGGTTGCATTGCATGAACAGCAAGAAAGATGGGCATTTGATTTAGATTAAAGCTAGGGATGGAAAATATATTATGAAGCCAAAAGAGTCATTCCTTTTTATTGGAGTCAGAGCTCTCTACTTTTCTGTAGAGAGTACAGATGCAGCTTCACTTGAAGAAAAGCGTTGCTTGCTGCAGGCAAAATGCTTTGACAGTAAAAGTGTGCTAGGACTATGATGTGTTTTATAACGCGTCTTTCTTTTTATTGTCTAAGAATCACCCCGAAAGCTAACTTTAGCTCTGTTTGTCCATGATTCTTTGATGCTATGGAGCAAACCCAATTTAAAGCAGCTCTCCAAAGCTCTTAGAAATCTAATTAGTTAGCAATGGATGTATAGTGTACCAATTACCATGGTGTTTACATAGTAAGAGATCAATAGGGAAAGTTGCTAATGCTTAATTATTAAACTTGATCCATATCTAATAATCCTACATTGATACCTTGATATTAAGGTTATAAATAAATATAAAGCAATTTATTACCCTGCCAACAGGCTACTTTCACTTTCTACTTTAATATTTATTTTCTGATCCCAGATTAAGTTCTATTTTGCTACAGTGTTCATTTGTTCTTTTGATTTACAAGGATTTTAAATCAAAATCTTTGAATGTTTTCTATTTCCATCTTGTCTTTGATAAAAGGCAGAAATGGGAGCTAAATAATCTGTTCTAGGAAAGCCTTTATGTTATGAAGTCAATCTGTTACCTCAAACAGGGCTTTGAGGTCCTTTTTTGGTTCCTTCACATCTTCACAAAATCACTGTGTTCTGTTCACTCAGTAACTGCAAACTCATTTACTTAATTTTACCCTTAATCAATAAAAGTGTCAGATCCAGTCTAAAAGGTGCTTTAGTATTACCAGTGATATATTTTGTGTATTATAAATGTTTGTGAAACTACATTCCAGGACACTGGTTGAGTTGGACCACCATCACGAGCCAGCACTACATTTTTCTCTTGTGTAGTATAACTTGAATATGTGGGGTTTTGGTTTTTTCTATTAAAGCTGGCTCTTATTGTACCAAATGCAGACAAACACTGGTGAGGCAAGAGGGTTAGTGCCTCCCTCACTAAGCAGAACAGTTTAGATGACATTTAGCTCTTCCTTTCATACCACTGACATTTAGGAAATATGGGCCTTACTCTTCTTGTGCACATGCTTCTCTTAAACTGCAGCAGCTCCATTTCCTTCAGCACCAGTTCAAATGCAGTCAGAGTCAGGGCATTGGTCCCAGTGTCTGCTGGAAAAATCTGCATGTATTTTTATAAATTCCTGCTTCTAGAAATTGACCTGACTGAAGATAAAATGTAAGTCATAACAGATGTTAACTCGTCAATCTAGTTTTGAATATCGTTTTTGTTGTTGTGTCACAAATTTTGCCCCTGTAGATTTTCTCAGAAAGGCTAAGGCATGAAAATAGTCTCAATCCCATGGAGAGATGCCATCAACTTAAGAGTCTGTCTGACTAGTCAAAAATGCATGGAATTGCAGAAATCTTTTTGCATTTTTTGTTCTGTAGCAGAGAGATGGGAAGGTCACAGGACTCTGTGTTCACCTCTGTCACACTTCGCTATGTTAGAGAACCAGCGAGGTCAGCTGCTGTGGGTACAGTTTATAAGAGGCTGGTGAGTAACAGTGAGCTCAGTAAAGCTGCCTCAGGTAATCTGGCAGAATAAACTTTCCCTGGCCAGTTCCACAATGAAATAGTGACTCAAATGCTTCAGCCCCACCGCTTTACTAGCGTTGCCCCTCCTCCCTCTCAAAATGCATGCACACGTGGAGAGTAATTATTGGACAAAAGAGAAAGACACAAAATTAAATCAATGGCTTTAAATTGAAAGAGAGTAGGTTTAGATAGACTCTGGAGAGAAATATTTTACTGTGAGAGTGGTGAGGCAGTGGCACAGATTGGTGGAGATGTGGCTGCCCCATCTCTGAAAGAGGTCAAGGCCAAGTTGGATGGGGCTTTGAGCAACCTGGTCTAGTGGAGGGTGTCCCTGCCCATGGCAGGGTGGTTGGAACTAGATGGTTTTCTTTTCTTTAAGGTCCCTTCCAACCCAAATCATTCTAGGATTCTGTGTAAATTAAAACTACAGTGGGTTACATTCAGTCTTACATTTGTGCCTGTTTTGTTGTCTTTTGCTGCAGCTTTAAGTACATGGTGGTATAAATTATAATGTAGATCTTTTATTTTCTATCACTTGCAAAGTCATCAAGAGGTCTTTGTATTATTAGGTGATTGTGTGCATCTTTTTTTTTACTTTGAATTTTTCGATGTATGTTTGGATAGCAGCTACTCTTAGCTTTATAATTTAGAGTGAAGGAAGTACAAGTGATTTATCCACTATTGTGCCTGAAAATAAAGGTGATAAAGGTACAAGATGCCACTTTAAATTTATTCTTGTGAAGATCAGTTCATTCAGATGGGTGTTAAAAACCTTGCCATAGAAACTCCATTAAAGAACATTCACTGTTTCAATCTAAATAAGATTTGTAACCTGAACTTTAAAGTGTTGTGATTAGAGAAATAAGGGATATGCTTTTGAAAGAATCACAGAGTCACTTAGGCTGGAAAAGACCTCTAAGATCATTGTGTCCAATCTTCAATGGAACATGACAATGTCAAACAAAATACAGCAAAAAGTGCCATGTCAAGTTGTTTCTTGAGCACTTCCAGGCATGGTGACTCACCACCTCCCTGGGCAGTCCATTTCATTGCTTAACAACCCTTTCCATGAAGAAATTCTTCTGTTGTCTAGCCTTCACCTCCTCTGGCACAGCTTGAGACTGTGTCCTCTTATCCTGTCACTTGCTGCCTGGGTAAAGAAGCTGACCCCCACCTGGCTCCAAGCTCCTTTCAGGTGGCTGTAAAAAGCAATAAGGCCCCCATTTGAGTCTCCTTTGCTCCAGAATAAACCCCCTAGCTCCCTCAGCCACTCTTGATAGGACTTACTCTATTGACCTGTCATGGGCTTCCTTTCTCTTTTTGGGTTCAAAGGAGAGACACTTCTGCAAGAAAATATTACTGAAAAAGTAGAGCAGAAGATATTGCAGACTTGCTTATTTTGCCAGACTTGCCCAGTCTGTGGAAACTGGGAAGTACTAAAATGTAGGTATCCATGTGATGACAATATGTTCTGAACTTGGTGGCATAATTTCTGCTTTGCAAAGTGGTTAGTGCTTCTTCAGAGTCTACAGTGATAAATATACTGGGCAAGTTTACATCTTTTCTTGACTAATTCAGTGTTTATTGGAGGCTGGAAGAAGCCTAAGGATTCCCATAGCTTTCATTTAAAAGTGTTTTCTCAATTTTCAATATGGTAAAATCTATTAACTGTCACATTGTGCAGGCTGACCTCTTTGCACATCAAAGCCCAGCAAACCCCAGCTACTTACTCTACCTGTTTTACATAGGTAAGTCACACATGTCCTTCAGCTGGCTTCTTCCCAGCTTATATGTGTAAGCATCCCAGTAGGTCTTTCTGGGCTGTAAAAGTTACACTAGGATATTGTCATACAGCATCTTCTTATTCTTACTCCTTAAGTCATTTTCTCTCTCTGCTTTCCAGTTGCCAGTATCCCATCTCATGGACAGTTTGTGGTCCATTATCCAAAGTATATAGGCTGACCACTGACACTTTTTGTTTGAATCATTCAAATTTAGTTACTGCCCTGCTCTTCTGTTTTTCTGTTCTGCCCTCATCATTGTATTTCTCACTTGAAATTTTGAGCTACATGTTTAGTGATCCATGATTTTATATTTACTTGCATAACACTGATGCAAATGTTGAATAATTTCAGACCAGCCATCAGTTGTTCAGCTTCACAAGAAATTCTAACATGTGATGATTATTCACCAGCAGTGATAATTTTAGTGTCTTTCAGTTAGTTTTTAAATACATGTATACATATCTTTATACCCTCCAAAAATGCTTGTTTGTTTAATCACATCAAATTAAATCAAATATCTTACTAAACTGTAATCTTGTCAAAGAATGAGTAACTGTTTCTTAAGAAACAGTTTTTCAGAAAAGCAATATTGTTGGCCTGAGATACCATACATTCACTTTCTTTATTCTCTATCAGTTCAATTCTATGGTTTTTGTTATTTTGTCTGTAATAGATACCAGACTACCCAAACCAAGTGACTTGCATCCTGTCCTTTTTCCTTCTTAAATATTTGTAGAGCATTAATCTTATTCTAATTTCTTGGTAGTTGGTTCAGTATTAATCAGTGAGTCATATTCTTCCTTCTTCTTTACTGGGTACAAGTTAAATGAGCCTGCAGATTTAAAAATGTTGTCCTTAAATAGATGTACTTCAGTATAATTCCTGGTTACTAATGCACTGGAAAAAACTTATTTCCTGTGAAATGATTGCATTATTGTAGTTATTTTCAAAAGCTAGAACAAAAATTCTTACTAAATGCTTCAGTCTTTACTACAACATTATTAGCAATTTCCCTATCTCCATCAATATTGCTGCTCATTTTGCTAGGTTTCAGTACACTTAAAAAAAAGTTCTGTTGTTCTATGGGATTTTTTTAAGACCTGTATTTTTTTCTTGATGTCCTCAGCTTCTTTTTTGCCTCTCTCCCTGGCTTTAGATTTATATAGATTACTCTCTGTTCCCCTATTGTTCTGGCTTTTATATATTACTTTTTTTTTATTTCCGCTTATTGTTTTATTTTGACACTGATTGAAGAGGTCCTTTTGTCAAAGTCTGATCCTCTTTCATCATTGTGGGATCACTAGAAGAATGACTTGCATTCAGAAGTAGACCACCAAAATAACTGATTATTTAACTAGTCGAAAGTGGGTTGTGGCTATGCATCCAGCGGGCTCCATCTGATCTGGGAGTCTGCATCAGTGTGCCATGAAACCACGCATTAGTTGGCCCTTTAGATGTCTGATCCTTCTGTAAAATTAAGAATCTTTAATGCAAGGAGAGATTAATGTAATTCCATCTGGTTTTATTAAATGGTCAGATACGGGCTCTCAACCCATAAGCTTTTATCAGTTGCTTTTAGTGAGGTTTTATAGTTGCTCTAAGCCCCCAGAAAAGAAAATAACAGCAGGCTGACTCCAGAAGTGTTGGCCTTGTCTTTATGACAGTGGCACAGATGTGCTGCTGTGATCTTTATTTCGCGCCTTAGATTGACCTTTGCACACAGATGCTGAAAAAATCAGTTTTACAGATCTTTATGTCTTGTGGAAGGAGTTCTCTTTGAGTCCATGTTTTTATTTCATACTAATTAGTGTGAAATAATGGAATTTAATTGCAGTTAAGTAGAGACAGAAAGAATTGTTTCCCATAATGGGCTTTTTCAATGTTTTTAAATACCAAACGTTTTTGTGGGTAACTAGTCATAAAGTAATCTCAATTAGGGATGTCACTGGCAGTGAAAAATGCTCCTTGGTTATAGTTTAGTGTTTATCTCCCATTGTTTTCTAGCATAAATTAAAAGATGGCTTCAAAGCCTGCTTTGCAGCCAGGTTATACTATTCTATTGAATGTGTGCAGTCTCTGAGGTTTTTACCTGTAGTTAAAATTGAGCTACGTAGTAGATAGACATCTTTATAGGGTGAGGTCTTGTTGTTAAGGATACTGCTCAGGTAACATCCTGATGACCTGTAAAATAATGAACAGAAAGTCCAGTCCACTCTTTTCCACTTTGTCAAGATTTCAAGCCACGGTTTATGCTGAAACTTAAAAGCTCTGAAAGGACCACTTCCATACTTCCCTTTGAGATAGTAGGCTCTGGTGCTCTATAGGTAGAGGTTGTTGAATCTTTGTGTTTCAATGCTAGCCTATAAACCCTCCCATCATCTCCAGCTTTTCCTATCTTCCTCTCCATTTGATGGTGAGAACAGGATATGCTGGCTGTTTTCAAATATGGTAGTATGTGAAACAGCAGCAGCATCTCACCTTGCTTGCCCGGTACAACTGCAGCATCGCTTCCTTGTGAAAAGAAACTCTTTAAAAAGCAAAGCAAAACTAGGCAGTTGGCAGAAATGATGGCTCTGCTTATCCTAAGTATTTCAAAAGAAAATCTAATTGGAGTATCAATGGAGAGAATCCCTTTCAATTACGGCAGAAAGTATAATGAAATCAAGCATCAAAAGAGTTTCCTTTTGGTAAAAAAAATAAATCCTTCAATCTAAGCATAAGAATGTTCCAAACAGCATTAATCTTGATGGTTAGTAACAATTTATTGATTTTAGTATACCTTCCCCAGTCAGACTGTATCATGGGCTGCTCCAGGTTGTGGAACATGTACATGGGACCATTCTAGGTGCCCAACTGGTCCAGAAGGGATACATTTCTCTACTGTTAAACTCTTACGGGTATTCAGACCCAAGCCATCTATTAAGAATGATCTCTGGTCTTTGCTAACTGAACAATGCACAGGAATTTAGAAAGTGTTGGCTGACTAGAAGCAGTGCCATGGGTAAAGTTCTTTCTAACAAATAAATGTTACGGATTGTCAAGTTACCCTGCTTAGTACTGTTTAATTCACTACTATCAGCTTAGTCTTTGGGAATGCAGGGGCAAAGGAGTATGCTGTGTCTTGGAACAAGCACTTTGTTACATTTGTATTTAAGGATAAACCAGAATTATCATGGCCTAAGTTATCACAAGGGAACGTTTGGGTATCTTGGTACAAGAAAGACATTGAGGTGCTGGATGGAACATGTCCAGAGATGGGCAACAGAGGTGGGGAAAGGCTGGAGCACAAGTCTTATGAGAAGCAGGTGAGGGAGCTGGGGGTGTTTAGCCTGAAGAAAAGGAGGCTCAGGTTGACCTTATATATCTCTACAACCGCCTGAAAGGAGATTGTAGCCAGGTGAGGGTTGGCCTTTCTCCCAGGCAGCCACTGACAGAACCAGGGGAAATGTCTGTAAGTTACACCAGGGGAGGTTTAGATTGGGTATTAGGAAAGGTTTCTTCATTGAAAGGGTTGTCAAGCAGTGGAACAGGCTGCCCATGGTGAAATCACTGTGCTTGGAAATGTTCAAAAGGCACATGGACGTGGCAGATGGAGATGTGGTTTAATGGTGAATGAATCAGTGCTGGGTTAGTGGTTGGACTTGATGATCTTAGAGGTCTTTTCCAACTTTTATGATTCTGTGATTCTATAGCCTAAATAGATGTGAGAGTAGGCATCTGGATCCACCAGGTGATGTGGCACTCATTTAGGCAAAATTCTGCTTTTCGATCTACTGTTGTTCTTTATTTATACTGTAGAGGTACTGAAGTAATTGAGAATTGTGACACCTCTTTTTTTATTAGGTAGAATAAGCAATGGTGTGTACTTTATCACACCTCTGATCCACCCCGAGCTGGCTACCACAAAACTAGAAAATCTGAGTTCACACATGCTCAGTAGGGACCTAGTTAGAGTGCAGTAGCAAAATTGTCCATGCCGAGTGTTCCTTCCCTTTCCAACCCCCTCCTACTGCTACCAAGCAGACTGCACATATGGCATCCCTAGAAAGCAATTGAATGTGCTACAATGCTGGAGTTGCCAGGGTTGAGTGGTAATTTCTGTGCAATTGTTCTGCTCAGCATTGGGCCAGTGGAAAAAAATAGCCTGTGATAAGGGAATTAAAGGCTATTACAGAGTACATAAGCATACAGGGGCTGATGTAAAATCACAAAAGCAATCTTAATTCTGTTCTTTGCTCATTTTTGAGTTCTTGACTTGGCAAACTTCAGGTTTTTTTAGCAACTGCTTTTTTTAGGTAAAATTAAATATAAAGATGGCTGTGGGTCTTTCTAGAACACTGTGGGTTGCACTTGCTAGCACTTGCCTTATTCTATGTGCTGGATTTAGTTCTAAGTCCAAGGGAACAAATCATCAGGTTGTGTTTTGTTATTGAGAGAGCTTTTTACACTGATCTGAACCTTTCATTTTGATTTATAGCACCTGAAAGTATTGTGCTGGATTTTGCTCATGGTCTCTGGACAGACACAAAAATTATTGTGCTGTTAATTGTGCTGTGTCACCCACTTTATCCGCTTTCTCAGACTGTGCATTTGTATCCATTTGCCAAGCTTTTGTACAGAAAAAAAAAGGGATTTTTTCCCCCTCCAAAGAGTGTTTGTTTTTCTAATATATGTAAAGAAAACCTAGAAAAGAAATTAAAATATTCCTAGCCTGCTTTAAACATACCTGTCCTTTTGTCACCCAAAGCAGTTAAAACAACAAAATACTCCTGAACACTGGTACAGTTAAAATTTCTTCATATCTCTTCCAGCAGGCTCAAGGCTGACAGGATTCTTCTTTAGAGCTCAGTTTTGACAATGCTGATGAGCACTCTGGCCCAGATCTACAAAATGTGTAAATTTGTTCTGAAGTTTAAACACCTCCATCATCCTCTTGAAGTCACCAGATTTACTTAGGCTAAGTAAAGCTCAAGTTAAACCTGTCCTTTGGACATCAAGGGATTCTGAGATTGCCATTTTGTTAATTTTTCTTATATCAACTAGCGCAGCCCAACTGGGGCTCTGGTGCTTTTAGAATGTGCATAGTGACTAATAACACTAATGCAGTTTTCAGCTGATTTTAGGATTAAAACACAAGCAGTGGTCTCAAAGACATTTACTTGTCTTACTATAATAAAATCATGTTCTTGTTCAGAAGGACAGATGAGCAGGCAGCCATCTGAGAGATCAGCTCACACATCGAATTCTACAGCAATATTTAGATCTTCATGCTTAAACTGGGATATTTGATTTAAACTGTGATCCCACCTCTGTTGTGATGGGGTTTTGGAATAATAAAGATATATTTTGTGACTTCTGCACAGCAAACTGTGTTTTTTAGATTTTGGGCAAATTATTGTATTATTTTTGAAAGGTAGGTTTTCTGAAAGTTCTCGAGTTGAGATAACAGGGAAGGAGGCATGTGAGAGCTTGTGGATTTACCTTGTGGATTTAAATGACACCATTTTTAATTAGTGCCTCACAGTTTATATGTGTGTAATAAAAGGGCATTTGTAAAATTATACTGTCCACAACAGGCTAGCCCAGAATTGTAGTAAATGCAAAGCAGGATAAGAGGCCCTCTGGTAGAGCTGCCTGTCCTCATTTCTCTAATTGAAGTGAGTACCCCAATGGGAAAACCATTATTTCTAATATTATATACACAAATTAAAACTCCATTTAGAGGTATAGTGGGACCATCTTATAATTGACTTTGATCTTGAAGAAATATCTCCATAATATTTATTTTAATACGGTCTCTGACAAAAAGGATATCTAGAAGGCAAAATATGATTTTACTGAGAAAGGCCTGAGCATGTGTAACACCAATTCTGCCAGAGCTTTGAGGGCTGAAATAAGTTCCTCTGTTCCATTAGGCTGCCTAATAGCAGCCAAATGCTGCTGAGGTCCATCTTTCCACTTCCTTTTCTATTTGAAATTAGTGTAAATGGTTAAGGAAATTACCAAAGGTATTTAAGCAGTCAGCTCCTCAGATAAGCCATGCCACTTTTATGTCTATATTTTCTCTAGGTTAACACTTTAAAAATATCCTCCTTTAAAAAAGCATAAAAATATTTAAATATACCCATTTAAAACTGCATTTTCCCTTTCCTGCAAGAAATTACAAGCTACTGTAGCACTGGAGGGGCCAATGATCATCTATTAATGATTTGAATGGACAGGCAATCATTCAAAAGACTTTGATCCTCAGGGGCAATTAGGAAGACATTGAATAGGAAGTGCTGACTCTTTGCATTGAACAAACATTGAGTTTAACTGCTTCATTTTAAAACATGCCTTTCTAGTCACTTCCTTGAAGGTTTCAAAGAAATGTGGTGCTTCAGCTGGAAGCCTTTCTTCTTCCTTATTAAGAACAATTGGGAACTAAATTAAAATATAAAGTGTTCTCCTAAGAAGAAGCTAATTCTATTTGGTAGACCATCTGCTTCTATTGTGGAAATCGTGGATACAGCTCTTCTTTAATCAGAAGGGGTCAAAGAATAACTAGTGTCAAATCAAAGCAAGTAAATGTGTTTGTGGCAGGATTTCAGGTTATTAGCACAATGCTTTGTTTTCTCAAAAGGTACTTCCCACCTTGCTGGCAAATTTTTAAAAGGTAGGAAGCTCTCTATCATTTGTATTCCTCCTTTGCACGTGATGATTCTGATTGAGGGAAGAAGTGAATTATCTCCAAAAGAACCACTTTTGGTACTTACATAGTTTAAATGCGAAGCAATAGTCAGGCAGCAAAGTAGGATCCCAGGAATTGCTAGATGCATCCCATAGCATGTGTCAGTACTGAGCTGGCTGTGAAAGCACCTACATCATATTTTAGGACATGTGAGGTTCTAGAAATGTCCCACAAACAAACACAACACAAATACCTCTCTATTTTATCAGCAAAATCCTTCCTCCTTTAACCCTGAGATGGGTGGATGCAGATTGTTGAGCTGGGATGTGATAGCTTCATCTAAGAATTGGACAAAGTGTCTTCAACCCCAAACTATGAAGGAGGCTTGAAAACCCTTTTTTCTCACTGAAGGCAGATCATTGAGCAGTTAGGAGGGGAGGCAAATGGGGAATTTACAATAGTGAGCATTACCCTAAATGTCCCTCCTGGTGCTTTTTTTATTTTTCTTAACTATTGTCTTGTGTCAAATAAATCAACAGGCAGGAAGCAGAGCCATGGGACCTCCCAGCTGCAGGCTTAGAGTCTTCACTTAAACAACATGTAATCAAGCTGCCTTTTGGGCTCCATTCCTTTGTGACCTGTTAATTTTACATTTCTAGCTGCACAGCAGCTCTAATCCATCTGGGTTGTGGAGAGCCTGGTATGCAGGATTCTCTGTTCCCACATGACTGCAGTCTTGTCCTGGTGTGCAAATTCACATTCATTCGGGCAAAAGATGATTTATGAAGTCAGGTTTTCCATTTCCTGAGTGAGAGTTTTAAGCCACAGATGGAAAGCATTTATGTATAGGAAATAATTTCAGACACTAGGAATGACACAGAGCGCTGTACAGAGTTTTTGGTCACAAGGTAACTGCTGAAATCCACACAAGAGGTGGCCTTGCAGGAATCCCCCTCTTCTTGCCCCATGGTGCCTGGCTGAGTGACCTGGGTATGTGTGTGTAAATGATATGAATTCATGATACTACAAAACACTGGGATCTTCGGTCAGGATGCTAGGTCTCAATTCCAGATCTGTGAATGTGTTCTCTGGGTATTAAATCACTACAACATTCAAAAGTGTCCCCATTCTCTTAGATGCTCTTAGATGAGCAACAGCTTGGATCTCTCTAGTCCAGGACTTGACCGTACAAACAAGTAGAGCAGATAGTATATGCTGCATCCAGTTTTTTGCCCTGTTCCTACACCAGTAGGGCCATAGAGCCACTTCAGCCCTTGACTGTCGTGTGTTCTGCCACAGAAGCCTTGGCCAGCACTGAAGTGGAACATCAGTGTAAGAGAAAAACAGTTTGATTTTTTCTTTAATGTTTGTTTTACCATTCCCATTCTTCTTAATCTTCGTTGATTTATTGAAGACTGACAAACCAGTGATTATGTCATGCTGAAAGGCTCCTTTTCATAACACTGGATGTCACAAAAATATAGTTTATTCTGCAACAGTCAATTCTACCACTTATACAAAAATCATATGATTTCAGTGTAGAGACAGTTATCCAGATAATTACAGTCAAGCTTCTTCCAGAGACGGGACTAAAAGCAATACATTTACTTGAGTTAAAATTAACCCTGAGTAATTTGGTGGTGAGATTCAGCTTTTTCTCAATTAGGAGGAAAAAAGCAAAGCTCAGGTATCATTTTGGAGAGCATGTTATTGTAGATCTGACTAAGCATGAAGGTTAAAGAGGAATATGTAACCACCACATATCTTATGCTTGTTTCCACACAAAGAGGGCAGAGCACAGAAACAACCCGTAAAAATGTCTTCTCAACCACGGAGCTTCAGCTGTTTTTCCTATTCCAAATCCCTTATACGTTTTTGTTAACTTATCTTTGCTCTATTCTAACCTTCTTTTTCTCAGTTTCTCTCATTCCGTATTTTTCTCACCTTCCTCCCCTTACTCATTTTTATTCTTGTCCATTGTGGCATCAGTCCTTCTCATTTGTTCCTTCTCACACAGTGTTTTGCCATTTTCTCCTTTTCCCCATGCTGCACAGGGAGGCTTTGGAAAACCCTTCGCCCTCCCAGGAGTGGTCTTTTGGCTTGTGTTGGCTTAGGCTTAGCTGTCAGCAATGCAGTGAGGTGCTTGTAGAAACCAGTGGAGTAGCAAAGCCAAACTTCTCCAGATGGAGCCCAGTGCTAGCACAGCTGAGCTGGGGAGGGTGGAGTGGCTGTGCAGAGGAGCTTCGCTTTTCCAAAGCTTGTGCCGTCCCCTGTGTTATTTAAGCAATTATACTGACATATATGGGCATATATTCTTACATAAATATGGATTCAAAACCTGGAGTATTCTTAGTGTAAAGCAGCTGGCTGGGGTTTTCAGATGAGAATCCCAAAAGACTTCTCTCTTGCCTTTATGCCCTTTACCCCTGCACTTGCTGTAAGTCCAGGCTCAGGTAGGGATCATTAATGTGTTTTGTTAAGCTTTGATTCTGAGAAACTCTTTATTCATTGTTCAGGGCAAGATCAGTTGTTAGCTGGGAAAAAAATGTTATTTTATTCTTTCCTATGTTTCTGTAGCAGCTTTGCCTGGGTGAGGAACTACCAGGCCAGCTGTGGTACCTGCAGGACTTAGCCCTGAGAGAGCTCCCAGAGCCTGGGAGCTGCTGTGAGAATGCTTTTAACAAACACTATGGAAGCACCTGGTGGCTTCAGCTGTAGCCTTAATCCAAACATCCTAATTGATTGGTTTGGTTATTTATTACACTTAGCTTGCTGCTTTGGGCAAAGCAACAAGCTAATAAAGGACCAGCCGTTTGTTTTTCAGTTTTTTTGCTGACTGGTGTGCTTTTTGGGGGTCTCTTATGCTTCAGTAAGCATGTCTTGTCTTTTCTTCTCTCTGTGATCTATCACAATCATCTGCCTCTCTCTGCTAACTCCTTCGCTCCATCAGCCTGTCCTAAGAGATGTCCATTTTGTTGACCATGTGAATTATTATCTTTGTTTGTCCTTTTTCATTCAAAATGCTGTACCACTTCTTTTGTTCTCTGCTCCGCTGAGTAAGTTGTTTTGACTTTGGTGTTTTGTTGTCTCATAAGCAAGTGGCAATAATACAAAGACACTCAAAAGCCTGAGTGTCTTCAAAAAAAACTTGGAAAGAATGTTCCTCTTTATTTGACTTAACAGAGTCTGCTCATGCTGATTATGGTGTCCAAAAGTAGCTATGGAGTAGGAATAATGCAATATAGGAAGAGATGATATGTTAAAATCAGAAGAATCATGATCCTGAATACTTGGTTCCATCAATATGAACTTTGATTTATTTGCATGATTAAATAACTCAGATGATGTTAAAGTGCTTGCAAATTTTCTCAGCTAGATTGAATTTGAGTCCAGCAAAAGAACAGCCATATGACACTGGCATGGTTGAAATGCTGAATTCTGCAAAGTAATCAAACCCTGAAAGGACTGGAGTTTGATCTCCAATTTTTTCTGCCAAGAAGGCAGCCACAGATGACTTAGGACTGAGGATAAGGGGATTTAGTCTGCCAAAGAAAATTCTGTTGCCCATTCAGCAAGTTTTAGGGCATCTTTTGCTAGCACTTAGCTACAGGGGAAAGGTCATGCAAGTCAAAGCTTTAAAGTCAAAACATGAGCATAATGGACCAGAGGCCCTAGATGCCTTTTTATCATCTAAGTTGGTGGTGGTGAAACAGCCCAGAGAGCAAGCAGGGTTTCCCCTAAGTATTGTTTTCATTCCAGGAGAAGGGAGACAAGAGAGTTTTCTTCTCCATGGGGAATATAACCAAAGCTTCTGCAAAGAGCCTGTCATGGAGCTTCCTAGGCAGTGAAAGCTACATGGTATTTTACAAAAGTGCACACTTTAATGATTGTTAATTGCAGAGTGCTCTTTTAATACATGGGGAGCTTTCAATATCTGAAAATCTATTGAGCATCATGTTGGAGATGGAGAAGGACATGGGGGCTTTTAGGAGGGCATTTACTCTGTGTCAACAACATCTTGTATCTAGCTGAGCAGGGGGCGAAAAAAAGCCAGAAAAAATGTCCACAGTGGGTTCCATTGACCCAGAAACTAAGAACATCAGGAATCTGAAACTATGTTTACAGCTTTACTTCCCTCTTAGGAACATTAACACTTCAAAATATATTATTATGGCTCTCCTCCATGGTTATAGGGCTTTTCCATGATTATGGTCCTTAGTTGGGTTTTTTTTTCTGTGAGAAAGAATTTACACAGATCAAGGTTGATTCATAAAACCTTTAAACACAACTGTGTGCAACAACAGCTTTACACATCCCATTGAGATGTAAAGACCCAAAATATTCACTGCTATTACTACTTAACTTTTTAGCACCAGTGTAGACGTTAGAGCAAGAGGACAAATGAATCTTCCACCAGGTTGCCAATCAGACACTGCTGGTATTTGGAATATAGTAATGAAATCACTTATTCAGGCGACATCCTCATAACCTACCTGCTACAAGAGTGTGTTTCCAAAGTAAATCAGACTCTTTGTTCTTGTTTCAGGTTGACTTTTGTGGTTATTGCCTACCTATAGCAAAAATTGCATGTTATCTGTTTGCCGTATGAATGGAGATATTTATAGGCTTTTATTTTGTGCTTAAAAACATCAACTCAGAAATCCTGAATGGAGCAGTAGCTCTCAGCTTTTACACTGTTTTCTGAATTTTCAAAGCCACTTGATAATCAAAATGCTATTCAAATAATTCGGTTTTCAACATTTTGCACTTTTGTATGCATGGTGTGCATAGTTGTCATTCTCATGGCTTATCATTGGAGAACTTCTTACAGCCTTTCAATACTTTAAAAGGAGGCTTTTAAGAAAGATGTAGAGAGATGTTTTACTAAAGTTTGTAGTGACAGGACAGGGCCATAATGGTGTTAAATGAAAAGAGAATAGATTTAGATTAGATATAATGAATTGTTATTATCAGGCTGATGAGGCACTGGCACAGGTTGCCCACAGAAGTTGTGGATGCCTCATCCCTGGAAGTGTTCAAGGCCAGATTGAATGGGGCATTGAGCAACCTGGTCTAGTGGAAGGGGTTCCTGCCCATCTTAGTGGGGTTGAAAGTAGATGGTCTTCCAACCCAAACCATTCTGTGATTCTGTGACCTGTGTGATGATGAGATCAATGTACGCAAGAAGCTTTTTGCTTTAGACATCTACTAGCAAAGGACAAAATCTACTAGCAAAGGACAAAAGTTAACATTAATACAGGTCTTTTAACTACTGTGTGATAACACAGTATCTATGTTACAAATAATTTGGCTGTATTTTCTATTTTGGGAAATTGTAAGACACTTTTCAAACATTGAGCATTGAATGATGACATGGAATGGTTGATCCACTTGTGCAAGTGGATGGATAATGTGCAGAAAAGCTGTAGCATCTTCCAGAGTGTCAGTTCTGTTGTTAAACTGAAGCAAGATGATCACTTGTTAAGACATTTCCTCTCATGTATTTTAAATTAATTTTAATGCCTGGAAGAAATGCCCACTGCACCCAAAGCAATGTTGAGTTTTTCACCTTTATTTGCTTGCAATAAATAATGATCTACAATAAAAAAAATTCCTCCTAAGGAGGAGAGAAGTAGCAATAGCCTTTTGGGGAATCAATGGCCTTGCAATGTGTTCCTAAAAATTTGTGTGGCACTTAGGCTGTGATGTCCAAAGGACAGAGGAAATCAAATGGTGTTACAAAGAAAGCAAACCACTGGCTCAGTTCTGCCTAAACCGGGAATGCCCACTATAAGCTCATGCAGGTCATTCTAACATGAAGATGTCTGAGAGATGGAGCTGGTGTTAAGCACTTAGCACCAACAGAACTTAGGCCTGACTGCTGTCTAGGAATGCTCGAGTTTGGAGGAGTGAAGAGTACAGTTTGCATTCTGCTTGGAACTATAAACATGCATGTAACTACAAAGATTCCATTTAAACATAGGAACTTGTGTGCTCAGAGCATCTAAGCCCTTGAGCTCTGTAACAGTTCTGCAGCACCTGGGTAACACTCTGGTCCTTGGAAACGTCTAGCCTGGATGGAATTATAAGACAGCATCCAGCACTGAGCTTACAACAGAACTGCTGACAGAGAGCTGCATGAAATGCCTCTTGGAGCTTGCAACCCTGTAAGCATACAGTAAGTTAAGTGAATTAACACAAAATTGCATTTTAATGCCCAAACAAGTGAATTGAATTAGTCCTTTAAACTACTGTAGTTCTCCTTTTCTTTTCTGTTTACTAGAAAAAAGCAGATTCCTACCTGATGAGGTTTTGTGAGGTTAATAGCTATGAAGTGCCCAGGCACTCTGATGATGAGGGCTGTATAAACACGAAGATATTATGCAAGCATAGTGATGCCAAATGCTTAATGCAGATTCCTTGTTCATGGTCTGATTTCCTCTCTTCCCTTTCCTCCCTTTTCTCAATTTCTCTGCCGAGTAAATATATCCCTTTTAGATGAAAATACTTGTTCCTCTTCTTGAAGTACCCTGATTATATTACCAGTAGTGTTGGTAACATTCCTTTTTGGTATACGTACCTGTATAAAAACGAGTGTTGAACAGGCCCTCAGGAGACCTTCCTTGCTGTGCTTTCTTGCTGTGTGAGAGTTTAAGGAATGTATTTTCTTTCCTAATGGATAAAATTGTTAACAAACACAGTCCCCATTTACATAGTAAAAAAAGAATTTTACACTCATGTTTTGTGATGTTGTAGTTGTGCAAAGACAACCTTGTTTATATTAGTAAATGATAGGTGACCTAATTGAGACTGAAGTGGAATAAATCTCGTATTTTGCTAAATTGCCTAAACATGCTGTCTTCAGAGACCTACTCGGATTACTTTTCAATCCTCTTGTAAAGACTGTTTCTGATGCACAGGTTTAAATAAAGTAACCACTTGTCCCTAACAATGGTTGCCAATCTCAGGTATATGTTTGTGAATAAAAATAGAGTTATAGGCCATGGAAATGCTCTGTTTCTTTACCGGGTTTTTGTTTTGTTGGTTTTTTTTTGTTTTGTTTTGGGGTTTTTTTTTGGTTTTTTTTGTTTACAGTAAATGTCTGTGATGTTAGAGCCATTGTATAGTTTCTTGGAGAAATTATAGTGTAAAATATCAAGGCTTTCCCTTAAAAAAGAAATGTCATTCCAAGTGTAGCAAATATCAGATCATTTAGCTGTGTAGACCCTGAAGCTAAGCTGGATACTGATTGAGTATGAAATGTTTATGTTGGTGATGGAAGAACTGATATGGTAAGCCACAATCCACATTCTTTTGCTTTATATTGTGAAGGGGCAAGTATTAGGTGTATAAGCATAAGATTTCCATGCTCCTCATACATGCGTTTGCTATTTAAGTAGTTTGTCTTTTTCCTTTACTTCACTTGTCTTCATGTAATGCCTTGAAATAGACTCACATGTGCCCTGGGTGACTTTGCATAGCCCAGAAACCTACATAGAGCTTTGCCCTGCTATCACACAAATCTAAATGGTGCTGCTTGTTTTCAGTTCTCAAGGATATGTCCTTGATCTGAATAGAAGAGGCTGAGTTGTATGAAAGAATGCTCAGACATAGTTGCTCACATTTGTGATGCAGAGCACAAAGGCATGTGCGCAAGATGGGTCTTGAATTGCCTCAGTTTTTACTTGATCTTAACCAGGAAAAGCTGTCAGAGATGTCTGTAAGGACTTCTGTGTATAATTCATGGGTAAAAAATAAAAAAAGAAAACCTATATAACACACTTGTGAATATGGCAAAATAAACCAGAGTGCAGTTCCGTAGGATTTATTGGTATGTTAAGAAATAATACTCCTTGTATTTCTGTGTTCACTACATTGTCATCCCAGCCTTGGGAACTTTGTGAAACACTGTGCCTGGTTATCCTGTTATGCAGACCATGAGTCAGGAGCGGTTCTGCTGGAAGAGCAGAGGTGATCTAAATTGAGTTTAAGTGGGTGGAAAGACCTAGGGAGCTGGTATGGTAGAAGCAGCAGGGGCTGTCTAATTACATTAATCCCATTCTTGTCCTAAAGCAATGACCACTAATAAGGCACTGGAATGAGGGTTTAGAAAGAGAAAGTGCCCCTGTAGTTCTGTAACTCTCCCAAACAGAAAAAGATGACTTTTCTCATTGCTCACCACAGCCATGCACCTGTTTGGCCTAAACTGGCACCTGCAGCCGATGGAAGGGCAGATGTATGAGATCACGGAAGACACAGCCAGCAGTTGGCCAGTGCCAACGGACGTCTCCTTATATCCTTCGGGGGGCACAGGGTTAGAGTTACCTGACAGGAAAGGCAAAGGAGCCAGTGAAGGTATGGTTGGTGTGTGTCCATGTTGTGAGTCCTCTGTCTGCCTCTGAACTCCAGCCGTCCAATCTCATGTTCCATTACCCTCAGTGCTGCCATCAGCAGGTGCTTCTCCAGTCTTTCATGTCTAGAGCTAGTAGCTGTCAGTCCTGTTTCCATATGTTTCTAAGTTTCATACCCCTCTGATGTCCACTAATGCAATAAAACTGTGTAAAACCTTCTCCACACATTCAAGGCATTCTCACAGACTACAGAAGGCCAGCATGAAAACCCTGCCTCGAGTGGTTGTTTTCATGGAAAAACATTGTCTCTTGAAAATTAAACGATTCCTGGAGCACTGGATCAAGCTTCTTCTACAGAACTACAAAAATGTTTGAGTTGGACTATTTGTTGCCACTTAGCAAATGTTTTGAGGGCCAAAATACTTACTGAGAGCTATTACACTGTAAGTTTTGGCACTCCAGAGTTGAGCATAACTTTGCAAAAGTAGCCAGATAAAAACCTAGTCTCCATAAAGTATCATGGTTGTTGACAGAAATTAGAAGCAGCTTATGGGTCCTCAATTCAGCAGCACCTTACTCAGCAGCTTTACATCACTGTGTTCTTTTTTTAGAGGCGCCACTGTTGAAAGTACTTGTAAGCTCTGCAAAGTCTTATCCCTCCCCAGATATAGCTGGAGAAATGAAAAATGCAAACTTTCAGAAAGCTTTTTTGTTTGTGCGTTAAGCTTCTCTATATATAATTATGAGATACCAGTAAAGTAATAGACTATTCTTAATAGTTATTTTGTGGAAGGTTTTTGGACAAATAAGATGTATGCTAGTGTTCTTGCAACTCACTGAACTCAAAAGTTTCCACAGAGTTCCCTAGGCTTTGGCTGATAGCCTGTATTTACATGTTTAATTTAAATTAATTGTAGCATTTTTTTCCTATAAGAGTTTTTCTGTCTTTATTAGTGCAAATGAAGGCCATAATTATGTATGTTCCTCAAATCAGTGCATTTACTGGTAACTGACGGCTGCCATAAAGTTGCTACAAGGAATAATCAGCTAAGCAGGTTATTCTCAGCAAACCTTACTAGACAGTACAGCAAGCTGCAGACAGCCCTGCTGTTCTACTCAAAAATACTTCACAACAGATCCTTTTCTTTTCCCCTTTAACTTGCCATATGGTTCATTTTTGAATCATCTAGCTTTGATCTGTCCATTTCCTTTTAAAAGTAAAAATAAAATGTAGGTATTCAAAGCTGCCATCCGAGTGAAAGACCTCCACTTGATTTTATTTTAGCCACGTTTATAGTGACATGAGTAGAAGTTTTGATTGCTGCTCTGTTAAAAGAGAAATCTGGGAAATAGCATAGTTATGTCATGAGAAGACCCCTGAAGTTAGTGCTTTGTATAGATCTTAGGGAATCTGTTGGCTTTAGAGGGAAAATACCATGTCCTGACTAAAAAACATATCAGCGCATCTTAGGTGCAGGAGTAAAACTGTCCAGCCTTCAAATGCAGCTTTCTCCCCATCAGATAACTGTGTAACTAATTCTGGACTAGCAGTGCTGCCAGGCTTCTGTTCTAAACCAGAATGTGTGATTGAAATTTATTTTAAAGAGAATTGAAATATATTTGAATGTCTTCTGGATCAGAATGAAATAGGCTAGAATGTGTTAGGAGCATCCTTAGAGCTGATCTGAATGAATCATTACCAGTGTCTTGCCAACTCTCAGTAACAGTCATTCCTTCTCATCTGTGGCTGCGGTCCAGAGCAGCATTTACCTCTGTTCAAGCCCAACCCCATTTACCAAAGCACTTAATCACATGCTTACATTTAAGCGTGTAATTGACTGTGGTTGAAGTCAGAGCTGTGTGTGTTTTTAAGTGTTTTGATGGGTCATGGAAACATCCTGTGAGAAATACAGAGAGATTCAGCAAGGTCTGAAATGAAATACTTCATTTTGATATAAAGAAATTAGGAACAGTTGCTACAGTAACTAAAAAGTTCAAGGTAATGTGCAGAAAGAGCAAAGTAATTGACAGCCCGATTAAGAATTCAGACCTGAAGTTAATTTTAAAGAGTCAGGTATTCTGATTAAAAGCCAGTTTCTGATTAGAAGCTGAAATGGCTTTTTTATTGTACTTTCTTTGTGAAGTATGCAGTCCATAGGGCCTAATCTTATTGTAGACTGCAACTGGTGAAACAGAGAGGGATTTCAGGGACTGAATTCAGAAGAGAGCTTCTCCTTGGACTTCTGTATCAGGACAAGCTTCAACCTCTGGCAACATGACATAACAGCTCTTAGGATATATGCTTTTCAGACATACAGCTGTCGACCAAGAGGAGACATAAACTTCGTAATTGTGTGTACAAAAAATTATTTCTGTGAGACTGTCTTCTGTAATCACAGAAGCATTTTCATTTGCATGAGCAAGTGCTGATCTCTCTACAGAATACACCTTGTGCTCATTTTCTCCAGGCTCTATCTTGCATAGCAACATCTGTCATATTAAATTCTCACCTTCTCTGATTCACTCTGATGTACAGTCTTTATTAATGAACAATCATGGGGTATATCAAATACTTCAGGTTTTCATCTGAATGTCTAAGAATCTATAAAACATGTCAGTGGTAATCAGAAAAAATATATCCTTCATTTGAACCAAAACATGTGATGTCTTTAGCTCTTCTTTAATAGAATCCTCAATCTTTTCATCTTACAATAGTGCAGTAAGAAAATTTGCACGAAGACATTGGAACTGTTTCCCATAATCCTGGGAGTGGGAAAAGAAAATTTTAGTATGCCAAATAAATACTATCAATCCAGTTGATAAAGTAATTCCCTTCAGAATGTAGCTGGTTGATTTTCCTGGTACAATTATACTCTATTAGCCCAGAAAGATTCAGAAAGAATGCCCATTTACCTAAGCTGTTTCCTATTATCTCCTTTAATATGTACATGGACTGAAAAAAGATAAAAAGTCAGCAGATTTCCTGTCTATATTTATTTGAGAGTGATGAGCAAAGATAAATTGAGATCTTATAAAATTAAGAGTAGCTTTTTTTGTGTGAACATGCAGCCTTTGCCTATATACCTTTTGTGTTGGTATGCACAGAACTTCTGCCTCAAGATAGCTCATGCCATCAAGTCCTGCTCCAGCAGTATCCTTAAGCAGTTGCTAACTTTAAATCAGGGTTTAGTGTTACTGGAGCCAAAAGTTCTGCAAGGAAAAATTCTCCATCCTTAATAGTTAATAAACATATAATTTCTATATTGATTTTCAGAGACAGCTAACAATTTACATCTGTTTCTAGAGAGTTTGTGTTGGGATGGTATGTGGAGAAATTTAAGGCAGTACTATATTTAACATTTTGTAATCTTAAAGGAAATGTCATTTGAAATAATAAAATGCAATGTTCTACCATTCACATTTTCAACATGGCAAGTAAATTCTGGGACTATTTGACATAAATTCATGATAGATGGGAAAGGATTTTTTTCCCTCATCCTCAAATATAAGTACTGGAAGAAAAAAAATTCATAACATGATTTTCCTACAAAAGAATGTATGTAGCCACAAGTTTCCTTCTCATTTTGTTACAATTGTTTGCTCTGTGAAATGCAGAGTAGTGTGTGCTGTAATGGCACGGAGATAAGAAACAAATTTATTTGCATTTCCTAAATTAACAATTAGTCCTTGTTGGTGACATGTTGCTCTCCTTGCTAAAGCCAGAATCATTCAGGTGATGCTACTGCATGATTTTCCACTAGAAGTGTCCTTAATAATGGCTGCTTGCTAAGCTGTTGCCTTCTTCATCATCCCTGTGCCCTGCACCCAAAGCTGTGGCCACTGGTTATGGCACAGGCTGAAAAGGGAACATTCTGGCACCTGATTTTTCATTCCTCCCCTCATTCCCTAGTCTTCCTTTGGGTCCAGATTTTTTGAAGCAGCTATCTGCTTTGGGAGCTATAACTGCAAAAATTTCCAACCTGGAATTCGTCAGGTATGTTTTTAGGGGTGCCAAGCTCCCTGCTGACTCCCTTGGACATTATGGCATGTCCTGTTCCCATTTGAATACCCATGCTCTCCAGACTGGTAGTTTTAGAAACAGATGCCTCCATTTGTCTTCTGAAAGAAAATGGATAATAATAGCATATTTTACAGATTATATTGAACCCCAATTAAAATCTCTCATGGTTCATAATAGATACTACTTAAGTGCAGGGTATGGTCTCCTTTTTCTATCTCAGTCCTTTTTTTTCATTAGCTTTTTTTTTTACTATTTCAAATACTGTTACCACTGTCAAGGATTAATTTAGTAGAGAAACATTTTCCTTTCCCCACTTAGGCATCATTCATGCTGCTGTTCCCCATCCCACCATTCCACTCTGTGGCACATCTATCTCATTCTTGCTACACTTCTCTCTACTAATTTAATGATGACTTCTCCATTCCTAAACTTATATTAATGTAGGATATAATGTCAGATGATTTATTCTTATCTTTGGAATGTAATTACACACTCTCCGATGTTACAGTTTAAACAAAAGGCCATTTTTCTCCAGGTTGCTCTTCCCATACTCATATTTTCAAACAAAACAGTTATTGAAGCCAGAAATAATCCTACCAGCTTTTTTTCCCATTATCGTATGGATTGGCTAGACAAAGTACTCTGAAGACTTCGGGACACTAATAGACTGTTTCTCAAGATCAGTGTCAGAGATACCAGTATGATTAGATTACTTTCAGGATCTAAAGACTAATTCAAGAATTTTGTTCCTGTGTTTTGGCAGGAAAGCCCAGTAGTTTCTTTCCAGACGACAGTTTTATAGACTCCGGAGAAATTGATGTAGGCAGACGAGCCACACAGAAGATCCCTCCTGGTATCTTTTGGAGATCTCAGGTGTTCATCGACCACCCAGTGCATCTGAAATTCAATGTGTCTTTAGGAAAGGCTGCTCTCGTTGGCATCTATGGCAGAAAAGGACTCCCACCATCACACACACAGGTAATTATTTCCTTAATTAAATTATGTGTCACTTACTAAATTGTGTTGTCTCAAATTGATGTTTGTATGATGTATTATTTCATCTATTTCTTTCAAGAGTTTGTTGCATGCTTGCAAGATGCCCAAGATCATTTATCCAAAGAACATGAATCAAGACATAATTGAAAAATTTACACAAATTAATCTGGTAGGCTGTAGGCAGGGGAAGAGCAGGCAGTTGCCTGAGGCAGCAGAAGAGAAGGGTTTTGTGAGGCTGGTGGTCACTGAGGCTACCAGCTGGTTGCTCCAAACAGCAGAAGATACCACCTTCTCCATCCAGTGCTTTGCACAAAGGCAGCCACACGCCAACTGCATCCAAAGAAATCTTCTCTTAAGCAGATTCATATACATCAGGTCTGTCTCTCTTTCAGCCACTGCCTTTCCTGTCTCATGGTAAGGGCAGCAAGACCCCAGTTGGTCACCGTTATGGGAGAAAGATTCACTTCTGTCTTCCATGTCAGAATGCCTTGAGCCAACCCTTCACATGATGTATGCTGGCTATCTGCTTAGACTGAGGTTTGTCAGGGCCCAGTAATTAGTGTATAAGAAAAGCAAAGCAATTTTTTACAGAAAGCCACCAACTTAGGTAGAAATCAAGATCCAAGTTATTATTCTGTAGGACTAAAATGAAAGCAGATGCTTTTTTAAATACACCTTGATAAAAAAACATATCAAAAAATCACCTTGTGAGAAAAGCTCTGAAGAACCATCCCCTTAAGTAAGAAATTTATACTTTTTTTTCCTCTCCTTTCTGTTTCAGCTTCTAAGCTGCTCTTACCCAGATTGATTAATACATTAGGGCATAATACACTGGCAATGCAAAGTATCTTACTCTCACTTGCATCAGCAGGTTATCAAAGAATTAGCAGGTTTATGGTAGTGTATCTTGCCCTTGCCCTCTACTATTACCTGAAAATACTAGAGATTTATAGAAATATCCCACCTTTTTTTGTTTTTGAACAAACAAATATGTTTATTATGATCTCTGTGGATAATATGGTATTTTGTACATATTAACACACCTCCCACTTATTTCTGTCAAAGAGATTCATAAATCTATGCTTCTCTGTGTACTTTCCTGCAAAATTAAAATATTTCAGTAGGACCAGCACACGATAATTCCAGTGCCACAGTAATGCTGTTACTGCCCTTTTCTAATCAGTCTCTTTTCACAGGGAGATTCAAACATTTATAACTAAAAAATCTTGTGTTAGTTAAAGAAAAACTCAGGTCATGATTCCATAGTACTAACTTTAGATCAGAACTCTGTATTAATTTTATTTGTTTATTATCATCTTAAATTTTGTTATGGAACAGAAGTTATTACACAGATAAGTTCAATTGTTTAAGTAAAAAACCTAAACTTTAACAAATAAACCTCACTTTTTCCACGGAGTGCAGTCATTGGTTTCCCATGAGATCATAATTCCTGCAAGCAGATGTGCTCAAGTGTGGGCTCCATTGTCCATGAGGCCAGAGGTCCTGCCAGGAGCCTGCTCCATCACAGATTTGGGATGGGGTCACAGCCTTCCTTCAGGCATCCACTTGCTCCTGCATGGATCTTTTCGCCAGGTTGCTTGCAGGGGGATCTCTGCTCCGCTTTGGAGCTCCACAGGCTGCAGGGGCACAGCTGCTTCACCATGGTCTGTGCCACAGGCTGCTGGGGAATCTCAGCTCCAGCACCTGGAGCACCTCCTGCTTCTGCTTCTGCACTGACCTTCGTGTCTGTATAATTGGTCTCACTCCCCTCTTCTTCAGCTCCAGTTACTCCTGTGCAATAATTTTTTTGCCTTCTTAAATATGTTATCAAGGAGATGACAATTGCTAACATCACTGAGGGGCTCAGCCTTGTCCAGTGGCAGGTCTGTGTTGGAGCTGGCTGGCATTGGCTCTGTCAGATCCAGGGAGAACTTCCAGCAGCTTCTCAAAGCAGCCACCCCTGCAGCTCCCCCTGCTACCAAAACCTGGCCATGCAAACTCAATACAATGCTCAAAGTCATGGCTATCCATGCTTAAATAACAAACTATTCCAAATTCTCTTTGGGAAACATTCTCTGGCTGTGGTGATTGTTTTCTATTTTAGATTGCCAACAACTATGGTCACTAATTAGTAAGAAGAAAATGTAAGTTCCAAATTTCTATAGTCTTAGAAATAGATCATGCAGAAGCCCATAATAGTTTACTATTAATGAAAGGCATTTCTTCTCATTCTTCTCAACAAATCATAATAGTTTACTATTAACAAAAGGCATTTCTTCTCATTTTTCTCAACAAATCATAATAAGTTACACAATTTTGTTATGGTCTATTAGATTTAATCTTCCTAGATCAAATCCTTTTTTAAACTCATTTTAATAAATCATGAAATTTAGGGATAGGTCATCATTGCTTGCAGAGGGCTTTTTTCCATTTATACAGTTTGAATTGATTAACATGGTATTTTATCAATTATTTCCTTGCTAGCAGTAACTAATTGCCTATTAAAAATCTTTGAATGTATTCAAATGCAATAACGCCCAATCCATTTGTGGTTCAGTTAATATTTACAACTAGTAACTAGTAGCTTGGCCAAAGTCATCAACATCTGCAGCAGCATCTTGCAAATATTTATTGAAAAAACCTTTTGTTTTTGGCAGAAGGCCCCAAGTAAGCATAACCCAGACTGAAGTAGAACAGCAGCAGCTCACTGTACCTGAGTGCCTTGAAATTGTTTTCATCTCACTACATCTAAAATATAGCAGGAAGTGGATGCTTGTAAGCACAGTCCACAGGATATTTCTTAGGTGTCTGCTTTACAGTGAGGCAGGTTGCATCCTAGAAGTGTCTCTTTGCTTGCAATCCAGTGATTCTAGAAAACTAATTCAAGCTGCCATGGACATAGCAGCGCTCGGTGAAGTGAACTTTTATCTATGGGTTCTTGAATTCTGTTTTAAAAGTTGAGTCAAGCTGTTCCATCATGCTCCAAAATTAATATGGAAATACTTTGGGTTTTCTCTTACTGGTTTTACCTTCTCCAGTTCACTTGTTCCTTACTCAAACTCAAGCTCTGTTGAGACATTCCCAGCACCCAGACACCATGATGATGTCCTCTGTCACTGTCCTGCTCAGCTGTGTCAGCCATGGTCACACTGAGACCTGAGGAGGCATCAGCCTGGCAGTAGTTTATGCTCAGAGTGGCTACAGAGACCTGGGTCCCAAAGTATCTTTCAAACCAACCACTTGCCAGTAACCTATGGGGATCATTAAGTCCAACTCCTGGCCTTGCACAGGAGACCCCAAGATGTGCCTGAAAGCATTGTCCAAACACTTCTGTGACAACTTTGCTGAGGAGCCTGTTCCAGTGTTCAGCCACACTATGAGTGAAAAACCTTTTCCTGATATCCAGCCTTAACCTTTCCTGACTCAGCTTCAGGCTGTTTCCTCAAGTCCTGTCACTGATCACCACAGACAAGAGATCAGTATCTGCCCCTGCACTTCCCCTCAATAAGGCAGTTGCAGACTGGGATGAGGTTTGCCCTCAGTGTCCTGTTCTGCAGGCTGAACAGACCAATGACCTCAGCCACTTCTCATGCAGCTTCCCATCCAGAGCTTCACCATCCTTCTGGCCCTCCTTTGGACACTGTCTAAGAGCTCAGTGTTTTTCTTATATTGTGGCACCAAAAACAGCCCCCAGGACTCGAGGTGAGGCTGCCCAAGTGCAAAGCAGAGTGGGACAGTCCCCTCCCTTGCCCAGCTGGCAGTGCTGTGGCTGATGTCACCCAGGACACAGTTGAAACAGAAATGCACATTTTTAATTGCAAGTGTTTAGAATTTATACTTGCCTTGTATTGTTAGATTTTAGATTGTATATTTTTATAATTTATATATATATGTCATATTTTTCCTAAACTGAAACTCTGTCTCTAACAAAGCTAACTTGTATAGACACCCAAAAGGAATGACCTTGTATGCAGTATGGCAGTATGGCAGCTTTTACATTCTCAAAAAGACATTTCAGCACCAAATTTGTGATCTGTATACTGAAATACAGCCAAAAGAAAATAGAAGTTAAAGCAAAGATCAAAAATAATTTCCTCTAAATAAATAATTAAAAATACATAATTACAATAATCTAGGGATGAATTTCGTCATTTTGTATGCGAGCTATGTCATACATAGCTTATTGCTCAAAATGTTCTTGGAAATAAACACTTCTTTTTTTAACTTAGTAGCTTAACTTTTTTTAACATTTCCTACATAGGAAAGAACATGTCATCAAGTCCATATCTTGGTTGACTTTGAAGACCATACCAGACAACTTAATAACAGGCACCCAAATTTTGCTGCAGTAAAGTGAAAAGGGATAAGCAGCCTAAATATTGATGCCACAATCAACTAACACTCAGCAACCATTCAGTGCAGCAACATTTATGGATTCAGAAATAGGTGGTGTTGTTTCTTTCTGCCTGTTTTTCTTCTTCCTTCCAAAAAAAATCACAAACTTACCTGATCAGCTGGATGAGAGAGGCAAAGCCAAGTGATGTCAGGGAATAGAAAAGCTAAATAGTGCCTCAGCTGTTGGATTCTGCTTGCAAGGTGTCCTGGTCATCTAAACACAATACAAGTCAGATTAGATGAGGTTCATTTAACATTTGTGATGTCTTCTAGGCTTATATCTGCATCATCTCATTAATATAATACCAGACAAAGTACAGTTATTGTGGAAAATCAGTGGAAGGTTATTTAAATAGAGGACTAAAGGGAGTTGCAATACTAGTATTAAAGCAAAGCAGTCGTTCAGTTGAAGTTGCCCTTGCAAAAAGTAAATGCATCCTTTTGAAGAAAATACCTAGAGCCACTCCTTAAATGAGACTTTTCTATATTATTTATCTCTTTTCCATGTTCATTTTTTTAATGATCTTTTAACCACCTTTCCTTTAACCACTTTTTCCACTTTTTTGTTTTAAGATAAAATCCTTGTTGGCTAAGCAAAATACTTCTGCAAAACCTCTACCAGAGTTCACTTTAAAATATTTTTTACTTTTCCCTTGGTGACCCCTAGCAACTCCAGCAAACAACCCAGTTGGGCTAGATATATTTTTCTGTCTTATTTTTCATATTAGCCAAGACATAAAAAAGATAACAAATAAGCTGCTTAGTGTCATATTTACAGTGCAGTTGAGGCATGATCTCATTATTTCCTGCCTATACTTCTACAGAATGAGAACACCTCAGTAAGGTCAATATGCTGCAATTCACCTTCTAAACAAAGATGATTTCAAGATTTATAAAATTACAAGAAAATACATTAATATACTAAACAAAATGGTTACTTGCAGGTAGTCCAGGAAAGTACTTGAGTTACCAGAGCAAATCCTGTTTATGATGCTTTTGCAGACCCAGAATTAGAGACTAAGCTTGAGGATACCTGATAAACACACAAACATCACTCCCTCTTATGTTTCAGTTTGACTTTGTCGAGCTCCTTGATGGAAGACGTCTGCTGACCCAGGAGGCGAGAAGCTTGGAAGGACCTCAGCGGCAGCACAGAGCTTTTGTGCCCTTGGCAAGCCATGAGACAGGATTTATCCAGTATTTAGATTCAGGAATATGGCATTTAGCCTTCTACAATGATGGCAAGGAATCGGAAGTGGTTTCTTTTCTTACTACTGCTATTGGTAAGGATTTCCTCTATTATTCCTAAACTCCTAAGTACGCCTTGGGGCCAGGTATTAACGCACGTACTCGAATTGCATGATGGCTTTGTGTGGTTTTGGAGAAAATGCTTGGAGGAGATTGTATTTAGCAATATGCTGAATACTGTTAGACCCTAAATGTTGAGTAAGTATTTTGTAGGTCTTTTAAGTAACTATAATCATAACGAGATCCTGCACAGTGCCAAACATGGATTACAAGCTGGAAAATCCTTGCTTTATTTTCTTACTTTGATTTTCTTTTTAGTTAGTTGGCTTTTGTTGGTTTTGTTTGATTTTTGTTTGTTTGATAGGCTTTTTTCCCTTTCTGGAGCAGAGGTGTAGGAGTGATTGAAGAGTAGGCAGTAGCACTATTCCACAGTTCTATGTGACAGGCAGTTCTGCCATTGAACACCATCAAAATCACTCAAGCTGGAGTTCAGGCAGAGTACTGGGGTTAAAACTCCAATAAAGGGCGCTGTAGGCCTTTGGCAGTAGCAACCACAGGAATCTGTGTTTCTCCTTGCTAACAGAAAGAAGCTGAGATTGCTTAAGAACAAATTAACTAAATACATCTTCTGACTTCTCTGGCAGTAAAATGCCCTGTCAGTTCAGCTCACAGGCATGGAGTTGTTGCTGTCCGAGGCAGAAAAGATGCTGCCAGTGGGTGCCTGACAGCACACTGAGTATTTTTCTTCCACCCTGTAAATAGGTAAATCTGTTTCCGATTCAGTAATATTTAATTTTAAGTTTGTTTGACCTGCTTAAACTGTTCATATACCAAAATGCATTTGGTTGTAATTTAAACATTAGTCCATAAAACTAGCACTCAGCTTTCTTCTGACCGCAGTGTTTAATGGACTTTTTTTCTTTGCAGAAAAAAGCAGACTCATTCCAAAGCTGCCATTAATCCCTCTCCCAACAGAGGCATTGGTGTTGAGTCTCAGCTGTCTGCAATAGTTACCTAAGAGCTAGGGGCTGTAATTTGTCTTGGCAGGTTAATTAAAAAGTTTAGGTCTTAACTAAAGCAAAGTCATTAACATCCCAATATTCCATTTTAGCACTAAAGTTTATCTAATGCAGAAATGGAAACTGCTGTAATACTGTGTTTTAAATTTAAAACCTGGGAATGTGATGTTCTGTCTTGTTTGCAGCTGTGCAACACTAACGGTAGTTACTTCTAGAAGTATGTTAACTTAGGAAATTGAAGTCTTACTTTATAGAATGCGGTTTTACTTCCATTTAGTTTACTTTAGTAATTTGATTTTTTACTTACAACAACCACAGAAGCTTAAGATATTCTTCTGAAGGCAGCTTTTTCTCCTTGTTGAAGAATGTCTTCAGTTCAAAATTTCCCGTCACAGGAAAGAAATCAGTAAGGCTCTTAGAGCAGAAAACACATTTAAAGCACTGTCACTATTGTTCTTGTTTTCAAAGTGATGCTTAAGTGTTCTAGCCAGACTTTTCTCTTGGCCTAATTGCACTAATGTAGGTAAAAACAAGGAGATAGAGAAAAAAGAAAAGAAGCATTCTTAATTTGCCTTTGAGCATCAAGGGAATGGTGAGGGTGAGAAGCATGTCAGATTGTCTTCAAGGCAATCTTAATTTTTTTGGGTTTGCTCTGCTGTACCTTCATGACTGCATGATAAACAGAGCAGTCCACAATATGGAGCCCATGATATATTCGATATATCCCCTGCTGACCTTGAATCACTCAGGGTTTCTGTGATTCAGAAACAAGGAAGTTTTCTTTTGCTACACAGGTGGGAATCACTTTATCCACTGGCAGCTGTATATCAACACAAAGATGTAGTGTAAAAAACCTGTGTAAGTACAAGCTATGAATTTTGAAACAGACTTAAGTAAAATTTTAAGTAGGAAAATGTAGCTTATTGGCTAGAATCTGTCCAGAAAAGTGCAGCATTTGTATAAGTACCATAAAAATCACTATAATAGCCTTAACAAGGTGGTACCTTTCTCCTCCATCTAGTTTTCAACAGGTTGTTTGAAAAAAAAAAACCAAAAATAAACAGCCAGGTGTTTTGTGTAACTCTAATGCTTCAGAACCTTTCTAGTGTATTCATGAAGTCTGGTAAGACATGGCTGCTAGATTGTAAGTACATAAATACTGTGGTACTGTAGTGTTACTATTTTTTTTCACTGCCCAAGTAAAGAGGATAAGGCAACCTGACAGTGCTTATGAACCAGTGTGTAAAGTTGCAACACAAAACAAATAAATCAAGTTACACATGATGGGAGCCTTAGATCTGTCTGTGCAGGGTGAGGAACCTTCAAAGGAGTTGTGTTGACTGTCAGAGGCAAGCTGCCATTTCATTTGATTCCATTTGGCAAGACTACCTAAAATATCTCCCTTTATTATTCCACTAACGTAGGGTTTACAGTAAGAACAAGTTTGAAAAGTATAGCTGTGATGCAGGAAGAAGTAGGATCCAATGATCTGAGAAGCAGACCAGCAGCCCAGAACTCCTGAATTCTGATTGATGTGTTAATTCTTCCCCAGCCTAGGCTCATGCTTCAGCTGCTCACTGTGTAAAACTGAGGAGAGTGACATTTCTCTGGAGATGCTGTGAGGGTGATAGAACTGCTGGGAAAATGAATGAAGCATTAATTAATAATCACAGATAGTAGTAGAAAGTACAAAATTGATAATGGTGATCGTAATGATAAGTTCATAAAGCCAAACTGTGCAGTCATTGCTTCAGGCAAACATCCCCTGCGAGTGAGGACTCACCAAAATAAATGGCAATAGCTTTTACTTCAGCAATAAACATGTTGGATGGAAAGACTGCTGATTTTCCAAGTCTTATCTGCTATGTTTCAACAGACTGAGCTGTTCAGAGCCAGCAAATCATTGCAGGCTCTGTATGACAGTATCAACTGCAATTACTGTGCAGTGCTTGCCTGGAATGATTTGGCTTCCATTATTCTAGTGAAAACTGGAGAAAAATGGAAAAAGGCATCTGTATTCCCAGTTTGATAACACGCAGTTAATTTCATAAATTGTGAGGCTGTCCATTATACAGCTTTGGAATGTGATAAAGCTATAACTAAATCCACTCAGGAACATTAGCATAGATTTTGAGGGCGGGACATGGCAACTTGGCCTGTTGTCTAAATGGGTGTGGAGTCATCATCACTGAAGGGCTAGGTGTTTTCAAAATGTGTGCCTGTTACATACGCTGAATGTAAACCTGGGATCAATATAGCCTGGTAATGCCTGTCAGAGCTTATACTTCTGAATAATACAGGAAATTCAGGTAGAGGGAAAAATATTATTCTGGAAAAATTTTCAGCTTTTAACAGCATTTTTATATCCCGTTCTTCCAAATTACAATTCATTACGTTATAAAGGAATGGACACTCAAAGTCTCTTAATAATAAATTAACCTTTTTGTAAATTACATTGGTGGCACTTTCTGAAATTCCTAACAGAAACACTACTTTGAGAAGCACCTTGTGGCTTCACAATCTGCCATGATCTGCCTGATAGTGGTAATTTATTTAAAGCAATCTTGTCTAGTGAAGCAAAATAGTAGGCTAAGGAATCAGCTGGAATCAGCACATCTGAGACAGATTTTGGCCAAAAGTCTGCTCAGTAGAAGCAAGAAACATCTGAGAACCTGAAAAGAGCATCTGTGGAGTCAAAGTGTCTTCCAGCAGCTGTTACTGCTGAGCTCAGGCAGTCTCGACTGTGCAGGGCCATTGAGAAATCAAAAGGAAAAGCAAAATCAATTGTCCGTGAGAGGAGAGCATCACTGTTTACCCGCTTGTCACCCAGCAAGCGACAGGAAACACATGTAGAACACCCGAGATAGGATGCAAGGTTTTATCTCATTCCTATCTTCTACATGAGACAATGCTTAAGTTAAGAAAACGACCATTCTTTCTGCTCCCTCTGCCATCTGTAAAAAAACCCTGCTGTAAGTAGTGTCCTCCACTGAAGTGCAAGATGAATTCCAGTGTGACTTATAAGTGGCTGCCAGCAATTCCAGCACCTGGTAATACACACCAAAAAGGCAAGTGCCCTTCCTGCAATAGCCCAGAAGTAACCTACCCCATGCAGTCCCTAGGACAGCACTTCACACTCAGGAATGGTACCAGCAGTGGAACACTTCATGATAGGACTGAGCTCAAAGGAGAAACTGCAGGGCACAGAAACAAGCATGGGACTGGAAACCCGCCTTGTGTGAGAGGTGACAAGAATGGCTTCTTCAGCACTGTGTGAAAATGCCTTTGTGTTGAGCTTATTCTTAGCAAAGGGAAAAGCAAGCATCTGAATAGCTCAGATTTGCTTCCATTGCTTTTGCTGCTTATGTTTAAGCTAACTTTAGCAGTTTCCACTTCAGAGAGGGATACAGAAGTGTGATCCACTTAAAGTCTCAAAGCCATTTGTGTTATTTACACTTGCTTTGCTAATGTCTGGAAAAATCTTAATTGTTATCATGTAAATATTGAGGAGTCAGGATACTATGCAGAGTAACATGGGATGTGATCTCTTCTGGCTTGCACTTTGCTTTTAGCTTCTTAATGCCACAGTTACTCGACTTAAAAGTCCCCCATGTACTATTAGATCTTCAGGACTCTAAAGGAGGAGAGGTGGTTTTAATGTCCCAGCTACCCTTTTCTGAACTTCTCCTTAGGCTAAAGAGGCTGAAAGTTCAGCAAGTACTTTGCTGAATCAGAACTCCTTAATTGCTAATGAGACTCCAGCTGCTCTGTGGAAGAGCTCAGTTCTCCCCTATTGCATGAGTATGGTCATCTTAGCCCTTCTGTTTCAGAGAGGGGCATGGAGCACTTCCACCTTGTGGTAACCCTCTGCAGATAATTAGTTAGTAACCCATTCCTGCCCACACTCACAGCTCTTTTTTTGCTCTGCATAGAAAAAGAAATACAGCAATATGAGAACTGTGCCAGGAAGGAAAATCACCTAATTTTTGATGTTATTGATCTCTGTGCTACAAACAAATAGCAGAGCTTTGCTGGCTCTGTAAAGAGTTGTTTTGACTTTGGCTCTGTATGCCCCTCTACAAGCAGATGTCTGATGCTCTGTCAAATGGGTGATGCTTTTTTTTGATTATTCTCTTGTTGCTGCCGACCCTTTTTTTGATACTTTGTTTCCTGCTTTCTGCTCTTACCTAGCTTCTCTGAGTGTGGCCAAGCTCATAGGTTTCAGGTAGTATTTAGAAAGGATACAGTCACTCAATTCATGTAGAAAGCAAAAAAGTGCATTTATGAGTCCCTGCCAGGCTGTGTTAGGTTTTTCTTTCCTTGTGTATTTGATCTCATGAATGACATTTTGTTGACAGGTCTGCTTGACTGAAAATGCTTATCCTCAGAGCAGGTTCAGGTTATGCTGCAGCACTGCAAAGTGTCTTCCTTTAAACATCCAGCTGGCCACAGAGTTTGATGGGGTCCTCTGTGAGAATTGAACTTATCCATACAGAAGGTTGGCAAGAAGACAGGAGACTGCCCTCTCCATCCTAGCCAAATCCAGCCCAGTCGGATAAGTTTGGTTTCACAAGGCGAGACAGAAGTGTGGGGTGAACTTCCTCTGCCTGAGCTTTGTGAGCCGCAGGAATTCCCCACTCCAAGCAGGTGTCATGGTGTGCTTGATGAGATTTCACTTTCATCCAGCCCGTGTGCAAATCTAGTCTGTTCTCTTTATAGAGCTTAATAAAAAAAAGAGAATGGTCTGAGTCTGGATTTAGAACTAGAAAGAGGTCTGTGCAGAGGTGAAACTTTTCACATTAGTTTGCACTCCTTATATCCAGAGTTTGTTTGCTATTCTCAGTAAAACACTGATGATGATTTTGGATAGATAGTGACACAGCCCTTAAAACTTTAGCAGCTGAAAGCCAACAACAGCTTTATCAGTGAACCCTTAATCTTTTCATGTTTTTCCTCAAAACTGATGAACAGCCTCATTTCCCAGTGAAGTGAGCCAAGAGGGTGAGCATGTTCCAGTGTTGGAGTTTATCTCTGTGTCTGCCTTTTCAGACAACTCCTACCAGATCAAACATTCCTCCTGGTTCTTAAATCCCTTTCAGCTTCAGTCAGTAATGTTTGTACGTGATCCTATGGTACACTGCTCCCTAAATGTTAACTGCAGCTTTCTGCCTGCTGCTGCTAAGAGCTACAGCACTTCCAAGGAACAGGAAGTCAGACCAATTGTTTCAAATCTAGATGTTACTTGTAATGACCTTTTTTCTCTCTGCAAGTGTCTGAAACAATTCTTGCATAATAACCCTTCTTCCCAAGCCATAATGGCAGGCAAAATTATTATTTCAGGATTTTGCTATTGAAGATGTAAGGCATCTCTAATAAAGAGGAAATTAGGACATGTCTCAAAGATAATTAAATAATAAGAAGCCTGTAAAGGTCAAATGCTTGGCTGTGAAAACTTCCATGGCCTCTCTGTGTAGAGTGTATCTCTTCACTGATGATCAGTGAATAAAAGCTAGCAGTAGAAAATTAAAATGTGTAAAGCTAGCTTAGTTTTAAAGCAGAGATGCAGTAATTTATTTAATGTTAGATTTGAACTTTTTCTTTAATTTTTTATTTTGATTTCTACGTGTACACACCTCTTTCAATAGCTCTTACAAGTGATTACTTGAGTGGAGAAAATAGAAAAATGGACAGGTACTTTCATTTATATTGTTGTAGAAAAGAAATTAGGCCAGGATGGATGCCAGTAAGTATTCATCTCAGTAGAAGTTAGCTGTCTGAGTGTCTTTAATGTTCCAGATTTTGTCTGGTTTTAATCATGCTTTAAAGTGGTAGAAAAACAAAGGTAGATTTGTCATTTTGAAAAGCTTTGCCTACATCTGTACTTACATGGACTGGTAGCATTGAACTTGCATGTCCATGTGCTGCTTTCAGGCAGGCAAGTTCTCTTGATCTGACAGAGCTTGTACAAAAGGTTTATTGATTGGGGGAATAACTTTAGTTTTAGGGTCAAGAAAAGGTTTATTTATTGCTGAAGTTTATGCCTCTTTCTTTTTCTTTCTTTCTTTCTTTCTTTCTTTCTTTCTTTCTTTCTTTCTTTCTTTCTTTCTTTCTTTCTTTCTTTCTTTCTTTCTTTTTCTTATTTCTTCCTTTTCTTTCTGATACTTCTTTCTTTCTGTTATTTCAGTCCCTGTGTTTTTCTGTTCATTTATTTCAGAAGAGCATAATTCTGCCTTAATAACATGGCATGTAAGTGCTGTCTGAGGGGTTCTGGAGAAACGTGTAAAACGGTGCATATGGTTTTCGTTTTTACACTTTTGTATATAGCTCTTTCCATGCAGCCCAGACTGCGGGCTAATGTAAGCACAGCTTGTTTTATTCCTGTGTTGTATTACCGAGCTGCTAGAGCAGCTTTGTGCATGCTTTTCTTTCCATGAATGCTCCCCTGCTAAAGCACAGAAATAAGGTTGTGGGAGTTACTCGTCTGCTTTGGCAAACAAAAAGAAAATTCTTTCTGTACTTGAACAACAGACACTTTAAAGCCTCACTTTTCCAAAGGCTGTATTCACGTGTACATACTTGCATTCAAGACCACAAAAAACCAGAAGTCAACAACATCAGGACCTTAGGAGTCACTGGACCAATCTTCATTTTGCATGGGGGCCAAGCAGATGAGAGGGACATGGTCTGTGCAGTCACTCCTGGCATATGTTGACTTTTTAAATAATAACAGTTGGTCTGTATATTAGATATGTGACTGCTTTCTTTTGCTAAGTGCTACAACAGTCTCAGAAAAAGTTCCATAGATTATCTTAAACTGATTTCTAGACAGCTTGCCAGAGGCTCTGAGAAGGAGCAAGATTTGACCACATATGTGCAGCAAGTCTGCAAGGGGCAGGAACAGAGCCATAAGTACTGCTTTCTGCCTGGCTCTGACAGAAGACCACCAGAACAGAAGAGTTCAATGCAGCTGCCTGAGATGCCCCAGAGAACTGGGGGCATCCTTACAAGGGGGCAGTGCTGACAAAGAACCTGGAGGGGAGTCAGGCTCTTGTGTAGCAGTGGCTGCAAGTCAGGCATCCTGTTTGGGAGCACGTCCCTGGCACCAGACACTTACATAACTGAACCTCACATATCAGTCATTCCAGCCAATACATCCTTAGTTATCAGGCTGGATATATTAAATAAAGACTTGGAGTAAAATGAAATTTATTTTTTATGCACCCAAAATTACAACATTGCCAAGGCTTCATGGCATTTGTTTGACCAAAAGAGATTACATTTGTAGTTCTCTGTGTGTGTATGCAAGAATGGTTTGGTTTTTTTCCTCCTGTAATACACCAACTTAAAACATCATTTAAAATGAAACTCAAGGCCAGATTTAGCCTTGCCCTGAGCTATGACAGCAGAAAATGTAATGTACTGAACGTGAAGTAACTTCCCTCTTGCTAGTGCAGCTCCAGAAGTTGAACCCTGAAGGCTGAATAATTGTTGTTTCCTGTATTAGTTTGTAACAATTTATGAGAGTGGGAAGGAACAAAAAAAAATTCTATGCAATCCCCTGGGGAAATAGGGGATATGAGAGTTTCATCTACTGGAGTGAAATTCAGGTTTAAAAATATTCCAACTGCAAAAAAAGGAATCTAAGAAGAAAATAACTGTTCACAGTGTGTCTTTCTAGATCTCCACAGCCATGTCACAGTTATGTTACAAGTATGGATTAAAGTCTTATTGTGCTTGGAAGCTGCATTGTAGAAGGAAAATTAAGAAGGCTTCAGTCCAACAGCTACTCTTTGTTTAAAATCATTCACTGCATTTTTTTTCCCAGCTAACTTCCAACCTGTGATCACATTTCAAGTGCTTTGGAACAGAGGGTGTTTTCAGATGGTCAGTGTATGACTCCTTAAGAACTGTATTTCAAGAACCTTTTGTGCTTTTAGCATTGCTCAAGCTGTAGGAAAACAGTGTTTTCCCTGTTTTGCCCTATGGACAGCAGAAATACATTAGCAGGATTTCCTTAAAGTTGGTGAAGTCAAGGGAGATTTTAACCACCAAGTTAAATGGTCATATACATCAACCAATGCCCAAGTGCTTTTGAAATCCCATTACACTTTATGCTTTCAACCATCTGAGAGCTTCAGATTATAAGGCATTCTGCCCTGGAAAGATTTCTTCTTAATAAGGAAGCAGTAAGAGAAAGGAATGAATCAGGGAGATAAAGATAAAGCTCTCTCTCAAAGGGCAACCCAAATTCAGACCAAATGTGGCAAAGGTTTCTGAAATAATCAGGCTTGTTCTCTTCTTTATTTACTCCCCAACTATTCCCACTTGGTTCCTCTTTCTGTAGAACAGAAGTTCAAAATAGGACAGAAAAAATCTGACTTTTTAGTATTTCCAGCTGGGACTGGAGTCAAATGTGCTTGAAATAGTGTGAGAAAGACTGATATGATTGTGGTGAGAGCCATTTGAATACCTGGATATACATCTCAAACCAGGCCTAAAAAAAAGTATAGACAACTCAAGAGAAAATGTGCTCACATGATGTACTGTGAAATTTGGCAAAATCAGCAGCTCTTGATTTCAATAAGCAAACTAACTGCCCCTGAGCACCAAACTTTCTGTGCTTCGCCATCACCTTGTAAAATGGCCCAGCCTGCAGAGTCACTTCTGGCAGGGACAGGTGTCTCTTGTCAGTACTCTCATGGAGATGGGGGTGTATCTGCACTTGCAAATTGCTTTTTTAAAACATTCTTGCAGAAAAAAGAGGAGGGAGAATAACATTCAATTCAATATTGTGGTTATGTCCTCTCTCACTTTCCAGATTCAGAAGTGATTTAAAGAGCTGTTTAAAAGACTGCCTGCTTGTTGCCCTTTTCCTAATTTAGCATCCTTATACCTGCATGTGAAGATTAGAGTTCCACTGGGATGTGAGAGTAAAACAGGGTTATATGCATGGGTCCTTAATTAAAACAGACCTCCCAGCCTCAAGAAAAAGAAAAAAAAAATGATAATCTGGCACAACATCAACCAGCATTAGCAGTATCAGCATCACTCTAAGTGCCCTACCGAAGAGGAAGCTGTGAAAGAGCACTCAAAAATAATGACTGAGTTTCCATGATGATGTCAAGACTTCCACATCTCAGGCTGCCATGTGTGGATTGCTTGAGCTAGAAGTATAAAAGCTGTACAAAATAAAAATGAAGCAGAAAAATTGAAATCTCAGCAGGTGATGATGTACTATGAGAAGGAATCAGTCCTTTAAAGCTTCATCTAGGGAAGGAGGAGGAGGAGCAAAGGAATACCAGACCCAGCATTTCCACATTTCTTTTGTTTCCAGGGCATTTTCTTTCCCCTTACCTTTGTTTTCCCTTTTTTTTTTTGGCTCATAGTGTCAAATCTGATGCTTGAAGACATCTGAAACCAGGTTTATCCCCTCTCACCTCCACGTCTGCCTTGGCATTGTTATCACAATTACAAGGGCAGTGACAGTTCTCTAGGCTGAGAATCCAGCCTCTCCTGCAGTGAAATTCAATTGAGTAACATCATTTCTTTGAAAAATAAACAAGACTGCAAGCTCTGCAACTGGGAAGTAAATTAAATGTGTTCACAGAGCTTCAGAATCCTCTTTGCCTTTCATGTTATACTGCTTGACTTCCTATTAAAATTATTGCTAACGTAGTCGGGGCAGTGACAAGGAGCACTTTTGTGAAAGAGATATGTTATTGCAATGAGCTTGTAGGTGTCAGTTTTATCCTGGACAAGCAGATCTAGAAAAAATAGTATGTGGCTTTCTAAGGTTGCTCTAGTGCAGCAGCAAAGAGTAAGGTGAAATAATGTGGTGTCCCTTCACTCTCCCAAGCAATATAATTCAATGTACAGTGAGAGGAATGCTGGGAACTCCTCATGGCCCTTCTGTACTGATGTGGCTGACAGAGGATTTCAAGGTCAAATGCAAACCATGGAGTCTCCCTGCTTTCTGCCTTGCTCCCTGTGCCCTCCCTCCCAGCAAAACATTTTTGTTAGCCAGGGAAACACAACTAGGCAGAAAATAGATGAGCGGACAGCTAGGAACAATATATTTCTGTGTGACAATAAATATACGTATTTGTTTGGTACAGTAAACAATTCTATTCTAATTATTTGGTTTACCGCCTTTTTTCATTTACTTGCTATTTTTGAATTAATGCATCTTTGTATAGAGATAGTCAACATTTATTAGGAAAGGGTAAAAACCTTTTATTGTACCAATTAGTATGTGTGCAATATCTTCCTGGGTTGGTAGATGAGTAGCTGCGGCAATTTATTTTAGGCTGAGCAGCTACGTATATCTTCTTACCAGAACTGAACAAAAGATTTTGAGGCCATTTCTTATGTAGTGGTGGAGTAGACTACTAGTTGAAGGAACCAGACAGGATACTTAAAAAATCTCTGCTCTTTTCTTTGCATCTCAGTTCTAATATGGAATATTCTCACTGGTACAAGTTTTTTGTATTCCTTGAACCTTGATTCCTGAACTGAGATTAGCATTGATTCATTAAGGTCTAATTGTCCTGCTCTAGTGCTGTTCCCACATGTTTCTGACACCAAACACTGCCATCTCCAAAGCAACTTTTTGAGATTATCAAATGAAACAGTTACATTTGAATTCATACAGCCACACAGCACTGAATGGCATTTAATCAGTTCTTAGAAAGCAATCCTGGTGCTTATTAACTCCCAAAAAGCTACTGACTTCAGTTGCCAGCTAGATAACTATTTTTTCTTTGCCAATAGATAGTTGCCTCTAAATGCCTAGGGAATGATGATGCTTGGTGGCAAATGCAGGCTATAAAATATTTATCTTTAACACACAATTGTATTACTGCAGCCTCTAATAGGATTTGGTGTCAGGCAAACATCTGCCTTGGCCTCTGGCCCAAAGATAGGGAAACAAGCTATTAAGTTGGATGTTGCATAGTAAATAAATAAGGCAGAAATACTGTTGAAGTAGCTGTACTACTGACCAGCAAACATGGTGAGTATATAAAAAAGAAGTCCATCAAGAGTCTAGAAATTTGTCTAGCTTCTTAATAGGTTTATTGTGTTGCATCTGGATAAAGGTAATTCATGTCGGTAGTTGTGAGCCAGGCTGACAGGCCTTTATAGAGTTCACCGCAGTAGAATTGGCTTTCATGGGGCTTTTTGTCAGCAGCAAAGTGGTCCCCTGAGCAGACCATTAGCCTGGGAGCTTTGTCGCTGTCACATGAGTCAATTTATAATGTAAAGCAAATGCTGTGTTGTATTTGTGTCCATACCTCAGGTTAACAACTTTAAAAAAATGGGAATGGTAACAGTTAGTGATTTCATATTGAACTTGATAATACCCTTAAACAAAAGATAGTGTAGTGTGAAGTCTTATTGTGGATATGGGCTGGATCATGCCAGTTTATGGCTTCTCTCAGAGTAAAGGGTGATTACAGTGGGAAAACTAGCAATGGGACAAAGGTTTCAGCCAAGTTTCCCTCAAAATCTGCCAGCTGTGAGTTTACTTGTACTGAAAAAATCCCCTGAAAGAAATGGCAAAAATAGCAGATCAATGTTATTTTTTGCAATATGTTAAATTATAGCTGCTGAGGATACTTAGAGAATTTTTTTTTTTTGTTTCTTTCTTTGATATAAAGCTCATGAGCAGAAAGGACCTTAAAGAGTACCTCAGAAGAGTTTTGCTCTTGAAGAAGTCTAGGGTTTTGCACTTACTGGATGTTTTCCCTTTCTTATTTTTATGAATCCATAAAGTGTTTTGTACATCCTCCTTTTCCTGCCTGGGGTAGGCTGTCCTAGAGTAGGGAGTACTGGCTCTGTCAGACAGGGCATTTCCATACCATTCTCCAAAATGACAGTGTGGATCTGAATACCAAGTGTCTCATTATATCATTTAGACTTTCTGTCAGAGAAGTATGAGGATATTTATAATGGAGAACTGAGAAGATGCTCAGAGGGCTTGGAGACAGGCTAAAGGAGTTGGGGCTGCTCAGCATGGAGAGGAGACAGTGCCAAGGAGACCTTAGAGCTCTTCCAGTACCTAAAGGGGCTACAAAAGAGCTGGAGAAGGACTTTTTACAAGGACATGGAGCGATAGGACAAGGAGGAATGGCTTTAAACTGACAAGTAGGCAGGTTTAGTTTAAATATTAGGAAGAAATTCCTCACTGTGTGATGAGTCATTGGCACAGGCTGCCCAGAGAAACTGTGGTTGACATATCCCTGGAGGTGTTCAAGGCCAGTTTGGATGGGCTGTGGGGCAACTTGGTCTAGTGGAAGGTGTCTGCTCATGGCAGGGGGATTGGAACTGGGTGGTCTTTAAGGTCCTTTCCAGTCAAAACCATCCAGTGATTCTGTGACTCCATTAAATGACTTGCTTTTTCAGTTGCTAATTAGATTGTGAAGCTGGCAGAACACTTAATTCCATAAACAAGCTTCTGCATTCGCTCTTAGAAACTCCACACCCCAAGTTTTGCCCATGTGCCTCTGGTGTGCGTTGTTTGCTTTCGGAAATTTCACTCCTGCTGGTGGTTGAAAGGTGGCATGGAAACTGTGTTTTCAGTGTTCTCTTTTCATTCAACAGCAAAACCTGACAAAGGCATCATGCATCATCCATTGGCTGGCCCTCCAGTTATTAATCTCTGCCCTTACCGGCTGGTGTCAGTCAGATCTCTTCAGGGATTTGGAAGCCAAGAGAAAACTGTGGGAATCAGACTAGAAACAGAGAACATATGTATCTCTTTCTAAAATAGAATTGTTCATGGTCTCACAGTGAACTTTAACAATTAAATAAAACAAAACAAAAACATTGTCATAATTCTCTAAAGGAGTTCCCATGGTACTATTCATAAAACACCATATGGAATTTTGTATATATTGGAAAATACTCCTCTAATTATGTGAGCAGCTTACAGAATAAGCTGTATAATGGAGACTACAAGCCAGCCATAACTGCAGTGGCCTGTTTTTGCTTATTGATTAATAGTGTGTCACCTCTGCAGCAATGTTGACTGTGAACATACTCAAAAGAAAGACAGCTGCTTTGTGCCACTGACTTGGGACTCCCTGAATGTTAAAAAGTTGTGTCCCTTCTATACCATATGATAATAATTTGGCTAAGCACTAGCTTCTGAAAATGTCTGCTTGATTCTTTATTCTTTCCAGGTTTCTCCCACCACAACTCCCTAATTTCTGATGCCAAGTCACCCTCCTCCTCCTGTTTAGCTTGAAATGTTGGTGTTAGAGCTCTGTGCATGAACGTGTGTGCACTTACACATGCCAGAAGGGCCAGAAAATTTTCTGAGGTGCCCAACTGGCAGTCTGTAACCACTGAAACAAAATTCAGTCCTAGGATGGAAACAGAGGTTTTTATGAGAAGCCTTGAGTGAGTATAACTTGCTAATGCCTGCAATTTCAAAGTAAAAAGAAATTCCAGGTTGTGATTCTGCCTAAGAATATAAATAGGAGCATGCTCAGTGTTGCACACACAGCTTGCAGACTTGCTCCTCACAAGCCTTAGTCTCTGCCTTGTTTTGTGCTCATTAGCTGTGGAGTTTCTAAGGAAAAAAAGTGTGTTCATTTAACACTTCCTTTGTGGAAATACTTTGGAGTTGTTTGGGAGTAGCTTTGAGACAAAGATGCACTGCATGAACCGTCATCACTTTTCAGAATTGATTCTCAGTAGTGAAGAACTTTTGGGAGCGTGTGAAGACCTTAATTGCCCTGAAACACCAGGAAAGTTTGCATCCTTAACTGCTAAAAAACAGCAAGTGGCACAAGTCACAGGGGGAGTAGAGTTTCTTTTCACTTCATCTCATCTCTATCAGGCAGGTTATTCCAGGGCAAATAGAGGTAGTGTAAAATGAGAATATATTAAAAATGTTACTTTTGGCAATATTAGAAAAACAAGGGACATCAGAGAAAGCACTGAAATGGGATGAAAGGATTTTTTAAGGGCCTACTCTATTATTAATAGCAGAGGGTATTCAGGCCACAAGTAAGAGCTTCTGAGGTGCTTCAGTGAGAAGGGTAAAATGGGTTTCATCCACCTGTCTTTTAATTCCTTTTGAATTCCTTTAGCCACTCTATGGCATGAGGCAGTTTGGCCACGCTTGCAAAGAAGTATCTAGGAAACCAAAGATTGAGGAGGTACTGACAGATGAAGTGATATGTGTGCATATCACTGCAGCTTCACAATGAATGCCAGATCTGCATATGAACCAGAAAATAGATGTGAATATTTTTTTTAATGTGATAGTGTCAGTCACTGTCAGCAGGGATCTGACCAGTTATAGGTGTCTCTGTTGTTCTCTTCTTTATTTACTCCCCAACTATTCCCACTTGGTTCCTCTTTCTGTAGAACAGAAGTTCAAAATAGGACAGAAAAAATCTGACTTTTTAGTATTTCCAGCTGGGACTGGAGTCAAATGTGCTTGAAATAGTGTGAGAAAGACTGATATGATTGTGGTGAGAGCCATTTGAATACCTGGATATACATCTCAAACCAGGCCTAAAAAAAAAGTATAGACAACTCAAGAGAAAATGTGCTCACATGATGTACTGTGAAATTTGGCAAAATCAGCAGCTCTTGATTTCAATAAGCAAACTAACTGCCCCTGAGCACCAAACTTTCTGTGCTTCGCCATCACCTTGTAAAATGGCCCAGCCTGCAGAGTCACTTCTGGCAGGGACAGGTGTCTCTTGTCAGTACTCTCATGGAGATGGGGGTGTATCTGCACTTGCAAATTGCTTTTTTAAAACATTCTTGCAGAAAAAAGAGGAGGGAGAATAACATTCAATTCAATATTGTGGTTATGTCCTCTCTCACTTTCCAGATTCAGAAGTGATTTAAAGAGCTGTTTAAAAGACTGCCTGCTTGTTGCCCTTTTCCTAATTTAGCATCCTTATACCTGCATGTGAAGATTAGAGTTCCACTGGGATGTGAGAGTAAAACAGGGTTATATGCATGGGTCCTTAATTAAAACAGACCTCCCAGCCTCAAGAAAAAGAAAAAAAAAAATGATAATCTGGCACAACATCAACCAGCATTAGCAGTATCAGCATCACTCTAAGTGCCCTACCGAAGAGGAAGCTGTGAAAGAGCACTCAAAAATAATGACTGAGTTTCCATGATGATGTCAAGACTTCCACATCTCAGGCTGCCAGGTGTGGATTGCTTGAGCTAGAAGTATAAAAGCTGTACAAAATAAAAATGAAGCAGAAAAATTGAAATCTCAGCAGGTGATGATGTACTATGAGAAGGAATCAGTCCTTTAAAGCTTCATCTAGGGAAGGAGGAGGAGGAGCAAAGGAATACCAGACCCAGCATTTCCACATTTCTTTTGTTTCCAGGGCATTTTCTTTCCCCTTACCTTTGTTTTCCCTTTTTTTTTTTGGCTCATAGTGTCAAATCTGATGCTTGAAGACATCTGAACCCAGGTTTATCCCCTCTCACCTCCACGTCTGCCTTGGCATTGTTATCACAATTACAAGGGCAGTGACAGTTCTCTAGGCTGAGAATCCAGCCTCTCCTGCAGTGAAATTCAATTGAGTAACATCATTTCTTTGAAAAATAAACAAGACTGCAAGCTCTGCAACTGGGAAGTAAATTAAATGTGTTCACAGAGCTTCAGAATCCTCTTTGCCTTTCATGTTATACTGCTTGACTTCCTATTAAAATTATTGCTAACGTAGTCGGGGCAGTGACAAGGAGCACTTTTGTGAAAGAGATATGTTATTGCAATGAGCTTGTAGGTGTCAGTTTTATCCTGGACAAGCAGATCTAGAAAAAATAGTATGTGGCTTTCTAAGGTTGCTCTAGTGCAGCAGCAAAGAGTAAGGTGAAATAATGTGGTGTCCCTTCACTCTCCCAAGCAATATAATTCAATGTACAGTGAGAGGAATGCTGGGAACTCCTCATGGCCCTTCTGTACTGATGTGGCTGACAGAGGATTTCAAGGTCAAATGCAAACCATGGAGTCTCCCTGCTTTCTGCCTTGCTCCCTGTGCCCTCCCTCCCAGCAAAACATTTTTGTTAGCCAGGGAAACACAACTAGGCAGAAAATAGATGAGCGGACAGCTAGGAACAATATATTTCTGTGTGACAATAAATATACGTATTTGTTTGGTACAGTAAACAATTCTATTCTAATTATTTGGTTTACCGCCTTTTTTCATTTACTTGCTATTTTTGAATTAATGCATCTTTGTATAGAGATAGTCAACATTTATTAGGAAAGGGTAAAAACCTTTTATTGTACCAATTAGTATGTGTGCAATATCTTCCTGGGTTGGTAGATGAGTAGCTGCGGCAATTTATTTTAGGCTGAGCAGCTACGTATATCTTCTTACCAGAACTGAACAAAAGATTTTGAGGCCATTTCTTATGTAGTGGTGGAGTAGACTACTAGTTGAAGGAACCAGACAGGATACTTAAAAAATCTCTGCTCTTTTCTTTGCATCTCAGTTCTAATATGGAATATTCTCACTGGTACAAGTTTTTTGTATTCCTTGAACCTTGATTCCTGAACTGAGATTAGCATTGATTCATTAAGGTCTAATTGTCCTGCTCTAGTGCTGTTCCCACATGTTTCTGACACCAAACACTGCCATCTCCAAAGCAACTTTTTGAGATTATCAAATGAAACAGTTACATTTGAATTCATACAGCCACACAGCACTGAATGGCATTTAATCAGTTCTTAGAAAGCAATCCTGGTGCTTATTAACTCCCAAAAAGCTACTGACTTCAGTTGCCAGCTAGATAACTATTTTTTCTTTGCCAATAGATAGTTGCCTCTAAATGCCTAGGGAATGATGATGCTTGGTGGCAAATGCAGGCTATAAAATATTTATCTTTAACACACAATTGTATTACTGCAGCCTCTAATAGGATTTGGTGTCAGGCAAACATCTGCCTTGGCCTCTGGCCCAAAGATGGGGAAACAAGCTATTAAGTTGGATGTTGCATAGTAAATAAATAAGGCAGAAATACTGTTGAAGTAGCTGTACTACTGACCAGCAAACATGGTGAGTATATAAAAAAGAAGTCCATCAAGAGTCTAGAAATTTGTCTAGCTTCTTAATAGGTTTATTGTGTTGCATCTGGATAAAGGTAATTCATGTCGGTAGTTGTGAGCCAGGCTGACAGGCCTTTATAGAGTTCACCGCAGTAGAATTGGCTTTCATGGGGCTTTTTGTCAGCAGCAAAGTGGTCCCCTGAGCAGACCATTAGCCTGGGAGCTTTGTCGCTGTCACATGAGTCAATTTATAATGTAAAGCAAATGCTGTGTTGTATTTGTGTCCATACCTCAGGTTAACAACTTTAAAAAAATGGGAATGGTAACAGTTAGTGATTTCATATTGAACTTGATAATACCCTTAAACAAAAGATAGTGTAGTGTGAAGTCTTATTGTGGATATGGGCTGGATCATGCCAGTTTATGGCTTCTCTCAGAGTAAAGGGTGATTACAGTGGGAAAACTAGCAATGGGACAAAGGTTTCAGCCAAGTTTCCCTCAAAATCTGCCAGCTGTGAGTTTACTTGTACTGAAAAAATCCCCTGAAAGAAATGGCAAAAATAGCAGATCAATGTTATTTTTTGCAATATGTTAAATTATAGCTGCTGAGGATACTTAGAGAATTTTTTTTTTGTTTCTTTCTTGGATATTTAAAGCTCATGAGCAGAAAGGACCTTAAAGAGTACCTCAGAAGAGTTTTGCTCTTGAAGAAGTCTAGGGTTTTGCACTTACTGGATGTTTTCCCTTTCTTATTTTTATGAATCCATAAAGTGTTTTGTACATCCTCCTTTTCCTGCCTGGGGTAGGCTGTCCTAGAGTAGGGAGTACTGGCTCTGTCAGACAGGGCATTTCCATACCATTCTCCAAAATGACAGTGTGGATCTGAATACCAAGTGTCTCATTATATCATTTAGACTTTCTGTCAGAGAAGTATGAGGATATTTATAATGGAGAACTGAGAAGATGCTCAGAGGGCTTGGAGACAGGCTAAAGGAGTTGGGGCTGCTCAGCATGGAGAGGAGACAGTGCCAAGGAGACCTTAGAGCTCTTCCAGTACCTAAAGGGGCTACAAAAGAGCTGGAGAAGGACTTTTTACAAGGACATGGAGCGATAGGACAAGGAGGAATGGCTTTAAACTGACAAGTAGGCAGGTTTAGTTTAAATATTAGGAAGAAATTCCTCACTGTGTGATGAGTCATTGGCACAGGCTGCCCAGAGAAACTGTGGTTGACATATCCCTGGAGGTGTTCAAGGCCAGTTTGGATGGGCTGTGGGGCAACTTGGTCTAGTGGAAGGTGTCTGCTCATGGCAGGGGGATTGGAACTGGGTGGTCTTTAAGGTCCTTTCCAGTCAAAACCATCCAGTGATTCTGTGACTCCATTAAATGACTTGCTTTTTCAGTTGCTAATTAGATTGTGAAGCTGGCAGAACACTTAATTCCATAAACAAGCTTCTGCATTCGCTCTTAGAAACTCCACACCCCAAGTTTTGCCCATGTGCCTCTGGTGTGCGTTGTTTGCTTTCGGAAATTTCACTCCTGCTGGTGGTTGAAAGGTGGCATGGAAACTGTATTTTCAGTGTTCTCTTTTCATTCAACAGCAAAACCTGACAAAGGCATCATGCATCATCCATTGGCTGGCCCTCCAGTTATTAATCTCTGCCCTTACCGGCTGGTGTCAGTCAGATCTCTTCAGGGATTTGGAAGCCAAGAGAAAACTGTGGGAATCAGACTAGAAACAGAGAACATATGTATCTCTTTCTAAAATAGAATTGTTCATGGTCTCACAGTGAACTTTAACAATTAAATAAAACAAAACAAAAACATTGTCATAATTCTCTAAAGGAGTTCCCATGGTACTATTCATAAAACACCATATGGAATTTTGTATATATTGGAAAATACTCCTCTAATTATGTGAACAGCTTACAGAATAAGCTGTATAATGGAGACTACAAGCCAGCCATAACTGCAGTGGCCTGTTTTTGCTTATTGATTAATAGTGTGTCACCTCTGCAGCAATGTTGACTGTGAACATACTCAAAAGAAAGACAGCTGCTTTGTGCCACTGACTTGGGACTCCCTGAATGTTAAAAAGTTGTGTCCCTTCTATACCATATGATAATAATTTGGCTAAGCACTAGCTTCTGAAAATGTCTGCTTGATTCTTTATTCTTTCCAGGTTTCTCCCACCACAACTCCCTAATTTCTGATGCCAAGTCACCCTCCTCCTCCTGTTTAGCTTGAAATGTTGGTGTTAGAGCTCTGTGCATGAACGTGTGTGCACTTACACATGCCAGAAGGGCCAGAAAATTTTCTGAGGTGCCCAACTGGCAGTCTGTAACCACTGAAACAAAATTCAGTCCTAGGATGGAAACAGAGGTTTTTATGAGAAGCCTTGAGTGAGTATAACTTGCTAATGCCTGCAATTTCAAAGTAAAAAGAAATTCCAGGTTGTGATTCTGCCTAAGAATATAAATAGGAGCATGCTCAGTGTTGCACACACAGCTTGCAGACTTGCTCCTCACAAGCCTTAGTCTCTGCCTTGTTTTGTGCTCATTAGCTGTGGAGTTTCTAAGGAAAAAAAGTGTGTTCATTTAACACTTCCTTTGTGGAAATACTTTGGAGTTGTTTGGGAGTAGCTTTGAGACAAAGATGCACTGCATGAACCGTCATCACTTTTCAGAATTGATTCTCAGTAGTGAAGAACTTTTGGGAGCGTGTGAAGACCTTAATTGCCCTGAAACACCAGGAAAGTTTGCATCCTTAACTGCTAAAAAACAGCAAGTGGCACAAGTCACAGGGGGAGTAGAGTTTCTTTTCACTTCATCTCATCTCTATCAGGCAGGTTATTCCAGGGCAAATAGAGGTAGTGTAAAATGAGAATATATTAAAAATGTTACTTTTGGCAATATTAGAAAAACAAGGGACATCAGAGAAAGCACTGAAATGGGATGAAAGGATTTTTTAAGGGCCTACTCTATTATTAATAGCAGAGGGTATTCAGGCCACAAGTAAGAGCTTCTGAGGTGCTTCAGTGAGAAGGGTAAAATGGGTTTCATCCACCTGTCTTTTAATTCCTTTTGAATTCCTTTAGCCACTCTATGGCATGAGGCAGTTTGGCCACGCTTGCAAAGAAGTATCTAGGAAACCAAAGATTGAGGAGGTACTGACAGATGAAGTGATATGTGTGCATATCACTGCAGCTTCACAATGAATGCCAGATCTGCATATGAACCAGAAAATAGATGTGAATATTTTTTTTAATGTGATAGTGTCAGTCACTGTCAGCAGGGATCT